>NC_136063.1:1380387912-1380815412 GCF_964261635.1 Lissotriton helveticus | reverse complement strand
TTAGAGATCGCACACTGTTCCGCAAGCAAATCACATACTCATTTTGGAATACATTGGATCGTACTATTATAATATACAGTACTAGTCCTATATATTCTATAGGGAGAAGATGAATAGGAACCGCAACTGAGAAGAATAGAATTTAGAAAATAACATTCGGAAATGTAGGGTTTATCAAATATTTAAAGTAACAAAGTATGTATGAAAGCTATATTTTTTTATGCTGCAATTTCGTAAAATATGCTCACTGAAAAGATATCTGATCAAGTACGTTCTGATGTTTTGTAAGCTGCATTACAGGTGGCGCCGACAAATCTACAATTCCTCTTCTGTAACAATAGGACAGTCTATTACAATATAACGAATTACACCATTGTTACACAAAAAAGAAAAGGAAAATAAAGTTATGAATAGATCAGAAGATCCATAACGAAATACTTTCGAGCAGTAATTATTTTCTGAGCTTCTTTTCTCCGGGACTTCGAAAAGTTTGATGTTTGTGGTGACAGATCATAAACTCCTCTGAGATCATTATACTGTGAAAATTATAATATACATATTCACAGCATATGATCAAAAGGGGGGAACAGACTAAAAGCCAGAAGCTGTTGATGTTGCTTATATATCTTTACTCTCTGTGCCGACGGGTCATAAACTCCTCTGAGATCACCATGACTGTTCATATTATAATATACATATTAACAGTATATGATCCCTAGGGGAAAACAGACTCGCAACTGAAAGGTGGGGACATTAATTGTAAATGTTTGGAGTTTGCGCCGACGGGTCACCAACACTTCTGAAGTCAAGTACAGTGTCAATATTATAATATACAAAGTCACAGTATATGAGCTCAAAGGAGTCAGAAAAGGAGCACTGTTTGCTGTAATCTGTCTGTTTCTGAAAACAAGCTGCTGATATTACAGAAAAAAAGGCAAAAACCTGCAATAACACTTTTTCTACATATAAATGTTTAAATATTGACAAATAGCTATGTATTATAAATATAAACTATGCCATAATCAAACAACTTACAACTCCAGAACATGTTTTGTTGATGCAAAACAAGAATACGACGCTAGAAAGTGGAACCTGCATCACAGAATGGATACTGAGAAATAGCTTGCGAAAACAAAACTAATCGCACAACGTGTGTGGTTTATATAGTTTTTTGTTATTGAGAAGTCTATGGAAGGAAGATGCGGCTCCGCCCATTTAAATGTCATGTTTTACAGTTTACACATGTTCACGTTTTAACTGTTTAACTTGTGCATGTGTTGGGAAAAGTTACAAAGTGTGAAGCTGTAAAGGTTTCGATTTCCATCGTAACACATACAAGGTCCTTAATATCTACATACATTGGAGAGTTTAAAAAGTGTTACCCGGTAAACTTTGTCATTTGCATTCTCAAGACTAAAAACATCTAAATAGAAGACATAAAAAAAATATCGTTCACAATAGAAGAAATAAAAAAGGGCTAATATTTGTCATCACTATACTGTTAAATTAAAAAAAGGCCAACATTTGAAAAAGCATAAAGCTACCCCCGGAAAGGTGTGCTGGCGCTCGGTGTTGTTGGGAAGATTAAGCAAGGTGTTAACCACAATGAGATAGCGGTGGGCTAAGATGCTGCTGGAGTCGGGATTCGAACTGTGAATGCTCTTGTTTGAAGTCAGGTAATATAGGTGCTGCGTCATACTTTTACTACACTTATATGTTAATTACTGCTAATTAAGTTGAAAACATTGTTAAATTATAAGTAGGGCTCCTTGTTTCCGTTTTTACTGATTTTTACACATAAATACAGTCAGGAAAGTATTTATTTTCCTTTCTGTATTTATTTTAAAATGTACATAAAAACGGAAATTGTGTTATTTTTTTGAGTGATTCTAAATGCTGTCAATGATGAGTACAAGGCCAATTGGTTTGTCGTTCGAAAAGTAAAAGGGGAAAAACAATAAAAGAATTTTAGTAAAGAGCCTTAAAGAGCAATATATATGCTTGTATAGGAAAACATGCTCATTTTAATATCAAGGTTGTGTATAGTATATCATCTAAGAGGGTTTATATGACTGAAAACGGTCAGTCCTTCAGGCATGAGTGCATATTTAAAAGACAAATAAATGTGGAAATATATTCATTTCAGATACAATTTTTACAAAACACAAAATATAACTGGGTAAGTACAGATACAATTATAAAAAAAAACAAAGGATAAATACATAGAGAAATGCCCAAAAAAAATACCATAAAACTAGGAGCCATAATTATAAGTTATAAAAGACTACTGTTAAGTTCGTTTTCACTATAAAAAGTATACACATGTTTTTAAAATGTACGTAAAAACGGTATAGGTTATAGGGACATTGTAGTTCGAAATTAGCATTTAATAAACCTTAGAAATTCACTAACAAAACCATAGGTTTCAGGGGTGTTATAGTTAGCTGGACATTTCACTTGTACAAAACCATAGAAATTCCACTGTTATAGTTAGTTCAGCTAACTATAACTCATGCCCCACAATGCACTGCTCATGACATCACTTATTACATCATTCATGGCATGGTCAGTTACATCACTGATGACATCACTGATGATATCTCAAATGACATCACTGATGACATCACTGATGACATCATCCACGTGATAACCTGATGCACCTCCTCACACCCTAATATAAACTTTGAAACACCCATTCTAAAATTACAGACTACCATTTTTTAAACCATAGACACATCAATACCAGTTAGTACATACCCACTCACTGATTCTTAGGTCTGCACACTCATTCACTCATTCACCCATAGGTTTCAGGCCTATTATTCATGCAGTCACTCCTCAATACAACACTATCATATGCACTCATACACCTATTCAGACAGTCACATACCACCACTCATCCATGGAGTTGCTCACAGACCTAGATAGTCATGTAAAGACAAATAAATGTGGAAGTATACTCATTTCTGATACATTTTTTACAAAACCTAAAATATATATGGGTAAATATAGATACAATTATTTAAAAAAAATTGATAAATACAGACGGAAATGCCCCAAAAATAAATACCATAAAACAAGGAGCCATAATTATAGGTTATAAAAGACTACTGTTAAGTTAGTTGTCACTATAAAAAGTATACACGTGTTTTTAAAATGTACTAAAAAAACATTATAGGTTAGAAATTAGCATTTAAATAACCTTTGAAATTCACTGAAAAAAACATAGGTTTCAGGGGTGTTATAGTTAGGTGGACATTTCACTTGTACAAAACCATAGAAATTCCACCGGTATAGTTAGTTCAGCTAACTATAACTCGCGCCTCCGCAATGCACTGCTCATGACATCACATATTACATCATTCATGGCATGGTCAGTGAACAAGGGCAAGTGGTGCCCGAAACGCGTCAGGAGGAAAACAGCAGTCAATAAAGAACTTGCCTAAACTTGTGAATCATGGTTCCTTTGTTGGTCGAAGCAGCATGTACGACGCTGGCAAGCAGCCGGCGGTTCCATTGAGATATATATATATTACCTACTGGCGATAGCCAGTAGGTATATATAGTTAGGATTGGCTACCATAGGAAATCCGCAATATTCTATTGGGAATAACTTTGGCGCCGGTTGAGGAATTTGCGTGTAATTTTCCAAAATTTTGGCCAGCTCCGCTGCGCTCTTTCTCTGGAAGTTTCGGGGGGATTCGTGAAGTGGGGGCTGAGAAAAAAGGGGGGTCCCAAAACGTGTTTTCCGCATGTTAATTTCCATAGGACGGTCTGACGAGTCTGCTGCCCAAACCGCTGAACGGAATTACACCAAACTTGGGAAAATTGTAGGGACTGGTACACAGATGTGCCTTTGCTATGTTTGGTGAAAATTGCTCCAGTGGTTTTTATGAAAATTAACTTTAAAAACACATATATATCTATTGCAGCTCACCGTAAGCTTACTCCTAAGCTTACCGGTACGCGTACCGTACGTACGTGTACGTACGCGTACCCCTACGTGCACGAGCTGCATGCTGATTGGCTGCCACTGTCTGTCAACACTCTAAAACAGAAATTGTGGGCAGCCATCTTGTGCCTCGGTAGAGTGAGGTACAGGAAAGCAGAAAAAGAAATGTGTAGAACTCAAAAAGGGGGCAGGGTAGAAGCACCCTGACCCCCTAGGCCTGCTCAGGGGGTCCCACAAAGACCCCCAAGGCAAAAAAAAACGAACTATTTTTAAAAAAGTTGCGGGGTACGCTTGGGACCCCCTGGGCAGGCCTAGGGGGTCAGGGTGCTTCTACTCTGGCCCCTTTGCGAGTTTCACACCTTTGTTTCACTGCTTTCTTGTGCCTTGGTTCTAACAAGGCACTAGATGGCTGCCAACACTTCCTGGTTTGGAGTGTTGACAGACAGTGGCAGCCAATCAGCATGCCTTCCCGAGAAAGCTGCATGGTCATTGGCTGTCAACACTTCTAACCAGGAAGTGTTGGCATCCATCTTATGCTAGTGTTGACAGACAGTGACAGCCAATCAGCATGCCATCCCGAGAAGGCTGCATGCTCATTGGCTGTCAACACTTCTAACCAGGAAGTGTAGGCATCCATCTTGGGTCTTAGTAGGCTGAGGCACAAGAAAGCAGAAAAACAAATGTGTAGAACACAAAAAGGGGGCAGGGTAGAAACACCCTGACCCCCTAGGGCTGCTCAGGTGGTCCCACTAGGATATTAATATATTTAAACGTTATCCGCTAATAGAATTAGCATTTAAAAAACCTTGCAAATTCACTGAAAAAACTATAGGTTTAAGGCCTTTTATAGTTAGAAATTAGCATTTAAAAAACCTTTGAAATTCACTTTAAAAACCATAGGTTTCAGGCCTTATATAGTTAGGAATTAGCATAAAAAACAATTTGAATATATAAAAACGTTATCCGCTAATAGAATTAGCATTTAAAAAACCTTTGAAATTCAATTAAAAAACCATAGGTTTCAGGCCTTATATAGTTAGGAATTAGCATAAAAAAAACTTGCAAATTCACTGAAAAAACCATAGGTTTCAGGTGTTATATAGTTAGGAATTAGCATATAAAAAACCTTTGAAATTCAATGAAAAAACCATAGGTTTCAGGCCTTATATAGTTAGGAATTAGCATTTAAAAAACCTTTGAAATTCACTCAATAAACTATAAGTTATAGGGGTGTTATAGTTAGCTGGACATTTCACTCATACAAAACCATTGAAATTGCTCCTATATAGTTAGTTGGACTAACTATATTTCGCGCACCCGCAATCCACTGCTGATGATGTCACATATTACATCATTCATGACATGGTCAGTGACATCACTGATGACATCTCAAATGACATCACTGATGACATCATCCACATGACAATCACATACACCTTTTCATACACTAGTAAAATCTTTCATCACTCTTTGTAAAATACAGAGTATCATATTTGAATCCATTGACACATCAATACAAGTATCTAAAAACCCACTCAGTGATTCTTAGATGTATACACACATCTAATCACTTACCTGTAGATTCAATCATACATTCTGTCAATGAAAAATAGAACAATATCAAAAATACTTATACACCTATATCGTCATTACACACCAGCACACAACCTATTAAAATATGAAGTTATCCTACTCACTTATGCAAACAATGGATCATACTTACTTAGATACACACTTATACAAACACCACTTCATCTATTCATTGACATAGTAAGTCATACTTACTGTATTATAAAATAATTATTACAAGTATACAGTCATCCATATAGTCACTTACAGAATCATTGAGTCTAATGAATACTTATTTATATACAAAAACTGACATATAAACTGACATATTTTTCTACTTTGTTGGACATGCACCAAAGAGAAATATATTTGCTCATCACCACTCCTATAAAGATATTCACTCACCCAAACAACTATTATAACATGTAGTTTTAACTTCATATATCTACTGAATCAACTATTTACACATCTTTGGGCACTCACACACCCCCCACCGAACCACACACACATTCACTCTCAAATACAAATACTCAGTTAACTAATTAATAAGTAATATAGACTTTCACATAGCTAGTAACCAACTGGAGAACCAGTTTACACAACAACTGACAAAGTGATACAGATATTCACACAGTTTAGTCCCTATCCACTATATTTAGTGAGACACTATACATTGTTAAAGTAAACAGTCAATTACATTGCTACTAAATTCTCCATCCAAATATTTATTTTTATATATCCACTCATTCTTCAATGCAAATTGCTCCATATAATGCATATTTAAATAACGAAGCAAACCACATTCACTGGATGATGTCATCAGTGATGTCCTCAGTGATTTCATTTGAGATGTCATCAGTGATGTCACTGACCATGTCATGAATGATGTAATATGTGACATCATCAGCAGTGGATTGCGGGTGCGTGAAATATAGTTAGTCCAACTAACTATATAGGAGCAATTTCAATGGTTTTGTATGAGTGAAATGTCCAGCTAACTATAACACCCCTCAAACTTATAGTTTATTGAGTGAATTTCAAAGGTTTTTTAAATGCTAATTCCTAACTATATAAGGCCTGAAACCTATGGTTTTTTCATTGAATATATATATATATATATATATTCACTGAAAAAACCATAGGTTATAGACCATATATAGTTAGGAATTAGCATTTACAAAACCTTGAAAATTCACTGAAAAAACCATAGGTTATAGACCATATATCGTTAGGAATTAGCATTTAAAAAACCTTATTTTACTCATACAAAACCATTGAAATTCCATATATAGTTAGTTGCACTAACTATATATCGCGCACCCGCAATCCACTGCTGATGATGTCACATATTACATCATTCATGACATGGTCAGTGACATCACTGATGACATCACTGATGACATCTCAAATGACATCACTGATGACATCACTGATGACATCACTGATGACAACATCCAGTGACTGTATGTTTCTGTAAAGTTAAAATGTGTCTTACATATTGAAGAATGAGTGGAAGTATAAGTGTCTGGACAAAGGATTTAGTAGGTGCATGACTGAATGTATGAGTGAGTGATTAAATGTGTCTCACTGAGTGCATGGGTTAGTGACTAAACTGTCTTAATTTGTGCATCATTATGTCTGTTGTTCTGTAAACTGCTGCATGTGTTGATCAGTAGCTATATGATTAACTATATGGGTTACTGATTGATTGTCCAAGTATTTGTATGGGAGACTGAGTGTGTGTGTGGCTGGCTGGGAGGTGTGTGACTCTGTGCAGATCAATGTGTACTTGTATCAATGATTGTATAAGAAGGTAAGTATTTGTTAGTATATGTTTGAAAATGTAAGGTGCTCTATGTTTAACTGTATAGACAAGAAAATGGAAGTGTCATTGATTCTTTACAGGACTGACTAGGTGTGTGAGTAACTCCATGGATGAGTGGCAGACTGTGAGTGTCTGTATAGGTGTATGAGTGCATATGATAGTGTTGTAAAGATGAGTGATTGTATGTATGAATGATTGTATGGGTGAATGAGTGAATGTGTGTGTAGACATAGGAATCAGTGAGTGCGTATGTAGTAACTAGTATTGGTGTGTCAATGGTTTCAAAAATTATACTCTGTATTTAACACTGGGTGAAACAGAGGTTATATTAAAATGTGAGGAGATGCATTGTATTGTCACATGAATTATATCATCAGTGATGTGGTCATTGATGTCAAATGAGATGTCATCAGTGATGTCATCAGTGATGTCATTTGAGATGTCATCAGTGATGTCATCAGTGATGTCACTGACCCTGTCATGAATGATGTAATATGTGACATCATCAGCAGTGGATTGCGGGTGCGCGATATATAGTTAGTGCAACTAACTATATATGGAATTTCAATGGTTTTGTGTGAGTAAAATAAGGTTAAATGCTAATTCCTAACGATATATGGTCTATAACCTATGGTTTTTTCAGTGAATTTTCAAGGTTTTGTAAATGCTAATTCTTAACTATATATGGTCTATAACCTATGGTTTTTTCAGTGAATTTTCAAGGTTTTGTAAATGCTAATTCCTAACTATATATGGTCTATAACCTATGGTTTTTTCAGTGAATTTCAATGGTTTTTTAATAGCAAATATCATAAGCTGTCGAATGTCAAGTACGTGGTAAGTAAAAACATTTTTGTGTTTATGCACACTGATCTGCTTTGAATGCTGCCCCCCCCTCATTTCTATTAGGAGTACTCTCTCTTTGCAGATAGTGAAAGGTAGTTAACGCAGGCCTTTGCCCCCGTTGTAATACGTCGTGCCTGCTTCTCTCTCCATTTGATTGATTGTTATCCAAGCATTTACTGTTTTAGAATTGGTTCTCTTTGGTTCATTCTCTATTTACAAACAAACACAGAGTCGCAATACTCTGTTTAGTCTTTGCAGATAACGAAAAATCGTGTAAAAAAACAAAAGGAATCGAGCAAAATCAGTAGGCCACTAATGAGATCTCTTTTTCACCTCGCTAAAATAGAAACATTAGGAACAACCCCTCATGACAAATACGAAACTAGTGAGATGAACTGAACTCCACACCATGATGGCTGCAATACAGCTCTGCTCCGCCACCCACCCCGCCCAAAATAACGATAAAGAGCGGCTGCCATGATTGCTCGCGGAATGGCCACGACGGAGCTACGAAATGGTGGTGCTCTCATGCTAACCCCAGCTTCAGTCTGAAACATCCAGAAACACTGTAGACTACCAATTCGATCAGTTCCGGTAGCGCCCCAACGTAACCCGGTAGAGAAGAACTAGCCCTCCCCTCTTTAACTGATGGTTCTTGTTGCCTGTCCCTTCTGTTGTCATTTAACAGAACTATTTAGCCTGCTGAAAGGGGTTGTGTTCCGACCGCTGGTTGGTGGAGACATTTTGACTATATTCTGGACCTGCGTTGTCGCGTAATGCGTCATATGACGCGCCGCGTTAGCGCATCTGGAAGTCATCCGGGGCGCGACGCGCAGCGCGTAACGTAAGCATAACAGGTCATGTGACTTGTTAATAAAACTTTTCATTGGTTCATTTTACTTTTCTTATTCTAATGATGAAAGGCTTGGTCATATGACCTAAAAATTACGCTTTTTATTACTTCCGAACATTATTTTTTCTTAAATATATGTTATAATGTTCCAGGCTAATGTACTTTCCCAGAAAATTTACAACTGTCCTGCAAGTAAAATATATTCTTTTTTCAAGAAAAAGGGCGTTTCTTCGTCCCATGACGGAGCCGTTGAGCAGAAGAGGGTCGACCTGCTGTCTTAGTCGCCGATACGCCTGAATATGAGATTCTTATCGATCACTTTATGTTGCAGGAGTAGAAAACACAACAGCCCTTGACCATTTATCTTTACTGCGTTCCTGCGTATTATACCTTTTACCCTTTATGTAATTGGTCTGCTTTATTTCACTTGCCTTTTACTGATTCTAAAACAGTGACTATTATTAAAAACTTTACCAATGTATATACTACTATCATGTTTTCTTTTAAAAACCTTTATTGTGAAAATGTCATTATACAAATACGAGCCTATAACCACGTGGGCCGGCCACGGAGCAAACTGTAATCGTATATGATGAGTAGACATTTACACTGTAGAGGAACGTAACGGGCGGGCCATTAGGTTGCAAGAACTAAGGTGTCTAACAGTTGCGGAATCGGTGGACGTACATTTTATAATTAAAATACGACAGGGCCAGTTACAATAAAATTATCTAGATATACATTTGCGAGCAAGTACCATGGGTGACGTTAATTCGAACTTTCAATAGTACAGTAATCAATAACACATCAGAACTTAATATCAATAGAGATGTCGAAATATTCAATCTATTCTCGTCCCCGCCCGCCATGTGCTTCAAAACTGCATACGTATTTAGTGATATCAAGGTTGTGCAACGAGTACACAAGGAGTTACGAGTCCCATTTATTCCGGCGCCATTTTGGGCGAGGACGGGCAGGTCCAGGATATAGTCAAAATGTCTCTACCAACCATCGACTATGATGATGTTCATATGCTGTATTTATTAGAGTAACACTCATCTGTCCACATGAAATTAATTTGCCACAATCTAAACATGTCATTTTAATCTTTCCAAAGTTCTTCTAAATATTTGGGACCGTTTCCCTTGCCTCTGATGCTGTCAGTGCCACTTATTTGATGAATGTACTGGCAGGTCGGGGGTTCTCCTCCAAATCTCTCTTTTATGCAGCACTATAATTAATTGGTGCCACCTCTCCATATGACGATGCATGGTATAGTTACCATAACTATATTTTTTTTCGGTTCCTCTGGAGAGTACATCGTGGCAGATGAAGCGTGTAACGTACCGGGCATTTACCTTTTTTTGCATGTAGAGGAAAGGAAAAAAAATTCGAGCGTCCGAGTTCTAAGGTGTCCCAGGGCCATTTTAGTGGACCAGGCCCAAATCCAAAGAACAGGCCGCCATTTTGAGAGTCCTGTTGCAGCCGCCTGTCGCTGTAGCATCAAGAGCGGCCGAAACTCAGCTAAATGGCAACTGAAACGGTAAAGGGGCGCCCCACTACAGCAGACGAGCCTCCACCTAGGAAGGCCCGTTCACGCCGCCCCCCCCCCCCCTTCGGGCACCCCACGCCGTTATTCGGAGCAGTATTGTAGGATGGCCACACCAGTGCGGCAACTTGCTAGACATCACCTCGGTGGTAACCGAATCTCAGCGCCTTGTGGTGTCTTCTATTCAGAAAATATTGTTGCGCTGCCTTTGGCCCCATTCGCACATCGGTCCGCTACTGACGCCACCTCACAGGCCAACGGGGCACCCCACGCCTACTTTCAGCATTGTAGGATGGCCACACCAGTACGGCAACTTGCTAGACACCACCTCTGTGCCATCCGGATCTTGGCATCTCAGCGCCTTGTGGTGTCTTCTAGTCAGAAAATATTGTTGCGCTGCCTTTGGCCCATTCGCACATCGGTCCGCTACTGACGCCATCTCACAGGCTAATGGGGCGCCCCACGCCGACTTTCAGCATTGTAGGATGGCCACACCAGTACAGCAACTTGCTAGACACCACCTCGGTGCCATCCGGATCTTGGCATCTCAGCGCCTAGTGGTGTCTTCTAATCAGAAAATATTGTTGCGCTGCCTTTGGCCCCATTCGCACATCGGTCCGCTACTGACACCATCTCACAGGCCAACAGGGCGCCCCACGCCGACTTTTACCATTGTAGGATGGCCACACCAGTGCGGCAACTTGCTAGACACCACCTCGGTGCCATCCGGATCTTGGCATCTCAGCGCCTTGTGGTGTCTTCTATTCAGAAAATATTGTTGCGCTGCCTTTGGCCCCAATTGCACATCGGTCCGCTACTGACGCCATCTCACAGGCCAACGGGGCGCCCCACGCAGACTTTCAACATTGTAGGATGGCCACACCAGTGCGGCAACTTACTAGACACCACCTCGGTGCCATCCGGATCTTGGCGCGTTGTGCTGCCTTCGGCCTATTCGCACATCGGTCCGCTACTGACGCGAACTCACAGGCCAACGGGGCGCCCCACGCCGACTTTCAGCATTGTAGGATGGCCAAACCAGTGTTGCAACTTGCTGGACACCACTTCGGTGCCATCCGGATCTTGGCGCGTTGTGTTGCCTTCGGCCTATTCGCACATCGGCCCGCTACTGACGCCGCCTCACGTGCCAACGTATTTTCTCCGCATTTTATCCCCTATGCCGCATAACAGGTCATGTGACTTGTTTATAAAACTTTTCATTGGTTCATTTTACTTTTGGTTTCCTAATGATGGAAGGCTTGATCATATGACCTAAAAATGACACTTTTCATTGGATGAAAACTTTTTTTTTTCCCAAACGATGAAAGCCCCACCTTGTTTCTGGATGTTTCAGACTGAAGCTGGCGTCAGCATGAAAGCACCACCATCTCGTGGCTCCGTCGTGGTCATTCCGCGAGCAATCATGGCAGCCGCTCCCCACCAGAAGCCTGCAGGAGTCGGGGGCCCCCAAAACTTTTGTTGAATCCTCAAGGCGGAGGGGACGCTTTCGAGAATGGGGTCCAAGACCTAGCAGACAAGCGTCCGATTTCCAAGATGTCCCAGGGCCATTTCAGTGGACCAGGCCCAAAAAGGAAAGAGCCTGCCGCCATTTTGAGAGTCCTGTGACAGCCGCCTATCGCTGCACCGCAAGAGTGGGCGCAACTCAGCTGAATTGCGGCTTTTGACACAGTGGACCAAAAGCATACGGAATGGCAACTGAAACAGTAAAGGGGCGCCCCACTACAGCAGACGAGACTCCACCTGGAGAGGCCCGTTCACGCCGCCTCCCCCCCCCCCCGGGGCGCCCCACGCCGTTATTCGGAGGGCGGCAACTTACTGGACATCACCTTGGTGCCATCGTTCTGCTGCCTTGGAACTATTCGCACAACAGACCGCTACTGATGACCCACCCCCCGCGACGCCCCATGCCGGATACCGAAATCAGTGCGGCACCCAGACAACATCACCTGGGTGCCGTCCAGAAATCTGGACGTTGTGCTGCGTTGGGACTATTCGCACAACCGACCGCTACTTCCTTCTTTTTCCCTAAAAATGTTTAAATGTTTTTACTGTTTTTGTTTTGTTGTATATATTTATAAGTTATTAAAGTTTTATAATCCTACTACTTTGTTGGAGTGCTATATATTTTTAATGTGACACATAATTGTAAAAACTTTGATGTACAAAGAGTCATCCCTGGAATCTTCCGCTTCAGGCTCGGTCCCCTCCCCAATCACAATACAGGATGGTTTTCAGATAGTAGGAACGCGTGTGCTGTGACGGATCTCATCGAGTGTGGGCCTTGATCTACTATAACTCCTTTGAAGAGGGGTGATTCTTTACAGCTGGGGCCATAAACTACATCTGCAGGGCTAGCTGATAGCCTAGGACCGGCCTGGACAATCGGACACAGAGGAAAAGGAGTGTCAGAGGGTGCGGTAGTGAATAGGGCGAAAGGGAGGTGTCGGGCGGGCACAGTGTGTGATTCTCAGGGAAGAGCAGCGCAGATGGGGGGAGGTTTATTACCCATGCATAAGACAGAGAGCGGGGGTTACCAGTGCCTGAGGGAGATGCTTGCGAGGGTGGGGAGCCATGCTAAGGATCGACAACGTGCAGAGAGTGGGTCTGGTCAAGGCATCTAAAATGACTGCCGTGCAAGACAAAAGTGTGGCATTTGAAAAAAGGCAAGATGGCGCAGACAATGTTTTTCAACACTTCCTGATTTCCTTCGAATCGAACGTTAACAGACGTTGGGGCATATTACCAAAGTTAAGCGATATTTATCCCTAACGATGCTTAGCAACAAATTTTTTACCGCTAAGCATCGTCAGAAATTATCGCAGATAAACCTTGCTATTATCAACGTTTATCGCAAATGCGATAAAAAACGACCGCAATGCATTAATATCGCTGAAAAGTCAGCGATATTCATGCATTACCGAGCTAATGCTCTTAGCCATGTTATCCACCTCCCATTGGATAACATGGCTAAGAACTGCTCAGGGCAGGTGTTACTTTTTGGAGATATTCGCGCTTAGCACGAATATCTCCAAAAGTTGGTAATAGGAGATAGCGATGTTAGCGACTGTTTCCAGTCGCTAACATCTTGGCATGCCCACTTTGCATGTCATTAGTGATAAATATCACTGACATGCAAAGTGGAGCCCAAGATGGTCGCTATCTCCTACTAGCGGTCGCTAACTGGTGTTAGCAACAGCTAGGTAATACAGAGATAATTTTATCTCCGCGAAGCGGAGCGCTGTTACAGATATATATCTTTTTTGGAACGTTAATTTCTCAAAATCCACTGAAGCACATATATTGAGACCTAGCAAAGGCACATCGGGCTACCAGTCCCTACAATTTTGCCAAGTTTCGTGCAAATCCATTCAGCCGTTCGATTATTATTATTATTATTTTTTTGCCCCGCGGGGCCCTTTTAAAACCTCCACATCAAACCTAAGAGGTCAAGGAGGATCTACTATGCCCCCTTATGGTCATTTGCCCCTTCGCTTTGGCCTCCTCTTGTCTCTCGATCCTACCGAGAGACAAGATGGCGGCCGCTACGGACTGTTTGCAATGTTTACGGACGCCGGAGAACCAATCAGCTTCGCAAAGCTCCGTAACGCGAAAAGTACGCGAAGCGGAGCGCTGTTACAGATATATATCTTTTTTTTAACGTTAATTTCTCAAAATCCACTGGAGCACATATATTGAGACCTAGCAAAGGCACATCGGGCTACCAGTCCCTAATATTTTGCCAAGTTTCGTGCAAATCCATTCAGCCGTTCGATTATTATTATTTTTTTTTTTTGCCCCGCGGGCCCTTTTAAAACCTCCACATCAAACCTAGGGGGTCAGGGAGGGTCTACTATGCCCCCTTATGGTCATTTGCCCCTTCGCTTTGCCCTCCTCTTGTCTCTCGATCCTACCGAGAGACAAGATGGCGGCCGCTACGGACTGTTTGGAATGTTTACAGACACCGGAGAACCAATCAGCTTCGCTTCACAAAGCTCCGTAACGCGAAAAGTACGCGAACTGGAGCGCTGCCCGGTCCGCTGTTACAGATATATATCTTTTTTTGAACGTTAATTTCTCAAAATCCACTGGAGCACATATATTGAGACCTAGCAAAGGCACATCGGGCTATCAGTCCCTACAATTTTGCCAAGTTTCGTGCAAATCCATTCAGCCGTTCGGGCTAAAAGTGAGGCCAACCACCCTATGGAAAACTCAATGTTAAAAACACGTTTTGGGACCCCCCTTTTTTCTCGGCCCCCCCTTGACAAACCCCCCCCCAAATTTTCAGGGGCTGCTCAGAAACAAAATGTTCCATTTTCCTGAAAATTTCAGCCAATTCCGTCCACAAACGCCAAAGTTATTAGACATAGAATTTTCAAAAATCCCATAGAGAAAAAATCCTAACTATATATACCTACTGGCGACCGCCAGTAGGTAATATATATATATATATATATATATATATATATATATATATATATATATATATATATATATATATATATATATATATATATATATATCCAGTTACCACTCAGGTGCGTTCAGTCACCAAAAGAGAGACAGACTCCTTGATTGATCTCTGCTACTGCCGGCTATATATATATATATTTTTTTTTTTTCCACTGAAAAAAACATAGGTTTCAGGGACGTTATAGTTATAGTTAGAAATTAGCATTTAAAAAACTTTAGAGATTCACTAAAAAGAACACAGGTTTGAGGGACTTTATAGTTAGTTAGACATTTCACTCGTACAAAACCAGAGCAATTCAGCCGTCATAGTTAGTTCAGCTAACTATAACTCGCGCCACCGCAATGCACTGCTGATGACGTCACATATTACATCATTCATGACATGGTCAGTGACACCTTCGTGCACATAACCAATCATTAAAGTTGTTTTGCTCCTTCTATGTGTGCTGCAGAATGCAGCACACATAGAGCAAAAAATGAGGAGAAACAAAAGTATTTCTCCTCATTGCGCCACTACCACGCCTCCCCTGGGGAGGCGTAGGATTCTGCCGCATTCCCAGTTTTACAACACTCTGCAAATCAGGGAATGTGTCAGGTTCCATGGAGGTTGCTTAGTAACACCAACAGCAACACCCATGGAATGCCCCTTTCACTCCGAGTACTGCGTAAAAAGAGCCAATATTTAGAAGGTCATGAAAAGTTGCGCAGGGTGACTTTCTGTGACCTCGTAAATATGAGCAGGCACACTGCGCCGTCGGTGCGTCTAAAAAAGTGACATACCTGTGGCGCAGTGAGCTTGTTAATGAGGCGCAATACATGTAAAATGGAAACATGATGAAATCAATATATCATAGTGATATGTAACAACATCTCAAATAACTGTCAAGGTGCCATTCATTATTGATTCATTTAGATAAAGATTCCTAGCTTATACTAAATAAATCATCCATTTAGACAGAAGAACAAAGGGAAACAAATCGTTGTACGAAAAGAATCGGTTGTTTTCACTTTCTCTGTCTGAAATGAGTTCCAATGATAAAATGGTAGTTACACCTTTAAGCATGGGAGGAGCTCCAGTTCAATGAGGCAAATAGGCCAGAGTATAAATGCCAATAGAACTACGGCTTGTGAATCTCTTGAATTCCTGCCGTTACAAGCCGCCCGCCGATTGGACCATCTACAGAGGGAGAAAGAGCGCGAGTAAGGTGAGTGAGACGAGAAATGTTTTCCCTCGCTCACAATAGCTTTAAGCTATAGTAATAAGATAACCCACAAACTCATGCAAGTTTAATTTTCAATCTCATAGGTACTCTACGCAAAGGATAGAGTCCGTCCACGAGTAAACGCGCTCTATTATTCTTAATTGGTCCCCGCAGTGTAAAGGTATCGGACGAGGAAAGCCGCCGTTAACACAGCGCTATCTCTAAACAGCGGGAACCCCCAACGGCCCGCGTGAAGGAAACAAGATTTTTTAAAGGTATGAAGACATGCCGTTTTTCTGACCCGATGAGACTTTATTTAAAACGGGATATAATAATATTTGTCCTAACATTTGTACGTGTGCGGTACTTCACCGTCTTGATACAGTTGCCGCTCTGCGCTGGAGGCGTGAATCTCCTTAAGAAGGGAACGAACGAAGAAACACGTCTTTCATGCAGCGTTATCTCCAACAGCAGGAACCTCTAATGGTCTGCTTGTAGGAAACAAGAGTCCGTTAAGGTATGAAAGTATGGAGATAGGCCATGTTCACTGACCCAAGTAGACTTTATTAATGGAGGGCTGTAAAAATACTTGCTTTAATATACAACCAAGTGCGGTTTCTCATCTGCTTTAAATAGTTGCCGCTCTACGCTGAAAGCGCGAATCTCCTGAACGCATGTCAGCTCTGGGCTGATAATTATCGAGCAACTGCGAGATGGATTTTTAACTGCACTCTCAATGCCTTCTTTTCACGAATAAGGTGAGGAAAGATGTGACTGTTAGTTGGGTTTTGTACCATTAGAAAACCTCTATGACTTATTATGACGACTAGTTGGTTTTATTTATAGCTTGGAGCGAACTCGTTTTTATGAAGATAACCACATAGTGTTATAGGAATACAGCCTGATTGAGATGGAAGCAGTGAACCCTTAAAAATAAGGTAGATAAAATATCCCATAAGGAGCATATGTGGCTCTTTAGGTTGCTTTAGACATAAAGTATTAAATAGAAGGGTGTTTAAGAAATATGTAATTATCTCTCTCGCAGGTTACACATGCCGAATTTTAGGAAATGAAAATAACGGTGCCTCAATCATTCTGGTTTTAAATGAAAGTTTTGGCTGACAAATCCTGAAGAGAGATCGCAGTCAGGTAAAGTTATAGGACACCTATTATCTTGGTGAAAGAAAAGAGGTACTCACTCATGAGTAGTTCAGACAGAAAAAGGTACTGTTGCAGATAGGGATGCAGTACCAGATGCATGAGCTTAGAGAAGCTAGGATACCAGTCCTTAGATGTGGTCCAAATTAATACTGAAACCCTTATAAGAAATAAATGATTAATCCTTGTTGTTACCTTTTCTCTATAGGTTTCTTTTACTTATCTATTCTTTTCCTATACTTGTATTTGGGCTCCATTTGCCTACCTGAAATAGAAGGGGAAATATTAAAAAATCATTGTCATCAAATCAAAATGTGAATCAGCTCTCTAATGAATATCAACAAAAAATAATTGGAAATCTTAGACAAAACAGCCAATATCATGTAAATTGCAACTGTCTAGGCCGTCTCTCCCAACGTTACCCTCAATGTATAAATATATATTAAAATGTACCATGCTATGCTATGTATTAAAACGTACTTAAAGTCAAACAATGAATGCAATCAATATTCCCATGTTAAATTGAAATGAACCAGATATGACAAAATGAAATGGATAATGACTTTTAGGCTTACTGCTACCAATCATTAATTTTGATATTCCAATATGAAACTGTAAACTATGACATTGAATTTTTAAACAAATATATAAGAACTAATAGTATTCTGTTCTTTGTAGACATATTGGCTGAACGTATAAACTGTCCTGAGGAAGACACCACGACGTGTCGAAACGCGTTGACTCAAACTCAACAGCCACAATAACTGTAGAAAGGATATGTATCAGTGTCTATCCAAATATGTTTTAAATTTATGTTTTCTTCAATTAGGAAACTCATCATTTTTGCACCAATAATCTATTATAAGTGTATATTTACATTGTATAAATTTATCTTTGTTTTTATTAAAAAATACTATTTTTGATATCATTATGTTTGTTTGTGTTATGGTTTAAGTTTCCAACTTTGGGAATTCTTTAGTCGAATACATAGCTGGTTTGTGTTTAACTGATAGCCTGGGTGTTTACCTTCACATTGTAAAATGGAAACATCCAGGGTTATTCTAGCATGAAGAGTGCTTTTTCCCCAGTAGACTTTGTTAAATCAACTACCCTTGATCATCCAGTTGAAACAAAACGATTTTTGAATACAGATAAGGTAAGGCGCCCCAAGTCAGTGAAATGGCATCAGAAGCAAAACAAAACAAAAACGATTTCCTGGGGTGCGGTATTTACCAGGTTCAGTAAAAACCTCTGATTTCTGACTTGCGAGGAGAAATGAGGAGCTATATATGTAATTAGAACATTGGAATGCTGAGAGATCCACTGACAACACAAGTCTTTAACACTTAGGCCATTAACTCTGGAGCGGGTCTTTAATGGCCAGAATAGCCTGCTACGGTGGGCTATAAGATGTGTTTACTAAAATTATTTCGAAACTTAGCTGATTGTTTCTGCACATTTTCACCCAAAATATAATAGGCAGATTTGACCAACTGAAATTTGTCTGGGAACTCTTCAGAGGGGCAGTTATTTACCCTAAAGCTTGGAATACAATTCCTGCGCAAACTCCTGTTGTTCCCGGAATTTACCATAATGTCCTACACGTAATACACAACCAGGATTTTTGATCTCAGTAAAGGCAATGCATGTACGGCTCAGCCTTAGTTCTTCAAGCTAGCCACAACGGACTTCATCTCATCATTTCAGAACTCACAAATCATTTTACATAGACATTAGAAGACAAGACAACTACCCTTGGGAGATATAACATATCCATGCTTGAGTGAGTATGCAATGCCAATTGCACTTTAGGAGGTGCTGTTTGGGAAAAAGCTGTATGAGTTATGAAAACCTAGTCCCTGTATTCCTCGACTTTGAGCCTAACTGCCAGACTGGATAATGTGTGGCTCATTTGAGCTTCACAACACTGTCTGCTGCAGCATCCGTGTGGGCCTTCTCCCCAGAGGAGTCGCCTCCACCGAAGCTAGGGTTGTAGCATTAGGTACTGGAACAGCTGGCACTGACATAATGCTCTCCACTGCCTGTTGCAGGGGAAATGACTTGCCGCTCCATCATAAAAATAGCACATCAGTGACTTTCCGGTGGAGCAGCCTGCCAGTCTGCTGGCTAACTCCCTCTGTCCGGATATGTCCCATGGATACATGAAGATGGGTCTCTCTGGTTTGGCAGGCAGAGTTGAACTGCATTGTGGCACAATGCTTAAAAAGCAAAGGGTGCTAGAGGCACCATAAGTAAGGTCACTTGAATTGTGTGGCAGGCTTCACCAAATTATGTGGCAAGCAAAGGCAAAGTATGTAACTTAATGCGTCACAGGTTGTGATAGTATTATGTAATTTTTCAGCATTTTTTTCCACTTGTTAAATCTGTCTAGGCAGAGGTTTCACATCATTAGTACCAGTTTAACACCAATAATATAGCAATAAGCGACAGAATCGTGACCAGACAACCGTTGCCAAGGGCCTACCACTGCGCAGCAATATGTGTCTGCGCGTTTTTAACTTTTGATCCATTGAGCTGGAAACATTTTTTTTGTTAAAAATCTGTATGCTGTAGTTTGCTGCAGATGTGGCAAAGGTTTCAAGTCCATAATTATACAGAAAACACTGCAGCCAAAAACTGCCTGTCCAAGAACAACTCCAACCTGACAAACTGAGAGGAACCGATCCTCCTGTAAGCCAGTATCCCTCAAATTACGAATTTCTTGTATTCCTTGCAGGTGGTATAGTGAAAATGCAGTTGGCTTCGGCAGATTGAAATGAGAAAATAGAAGCCGTCCACCTCATACATAAATTCCAAATATATCCCGAGGTATACAAAATATGCATATAAGGAATAAAGTGCAGTGGGGCTGACAGAGAAAGAGAGTTTTTGATAGCTGAGAAGGAAGGCCTTTTTCCAGAAAATTGTTGCCTGGTGTCATCATCGCCTTCTGAGTTTAAAAGTGCATTCCTGCGGGTCTTAATATGGCTTAAGCGAAATTAACCACGGTCCAATGAGTATTCGACAAACGTAAAGAAATTATTCTTTGTTCATTAAATACATTAACCGCATTCCTTCTATTCATGTGAATGAAAATGCTGAGGTATTTCCGTAGCAAGGACAACAAAACAAAGCACTCCATTGCCTAGAAAACTGGTTTTGCTGTGCTTCCAAATAACAAAAATGCACAATAATGTAAACGTAAATGGCTTTTAGGTATGTCTGTATGTTGTATATGTATAATTGGAGCAGGTTTGTGATGGCCCTGCTTGATAAGAACATTTTGTTCCACAATAGATTTACCTCATGTTTTACTTTGCATATTATTCTCTTCTTTTATGCATCTAACATACATGCTTGTTTTCTAGCTCATTGAAGACAAGCAACCAGTATTATGTGTATTTGCACCACATGCAATCCACATGCTGCAAAATTAACTACCTCTCACGGTACCAGACGCTGTTCTCATTTTCCACAGGAACAAAATTGTGAATTGGAAAATGCACTCTTAATAAAGGAGGTGGGGGACAAGAAGCTGAATGAAGGTCCAGTGCCCATGGTCCCAAGTAATGAATAAACCAAAACAATGGGTCACTGTTCGTAAAAGAAGACAAGAGGTGTTGTTATAGAAAAATGGGAAGGAAAGTCAATGACTCTTACTTGGTGCCCTCACAAATCCCAAGGGATTTCATGATTCATCATAGGGAGGTGCTCTCCGTCGGGCCAGCGCTGCAGTGTCCAACGGGTGCCCTGAAGGGTCACTTTAGCTGAGATCTTTTGTTTGTACACAATATGATGAGTGCGAGGTAGTGCTTGTGAAGTGGTGATTGAGTTTAAAAATGGCTATAAGATATATATGCTAGTCAAATTTAATGAAAAGATTTCTCAGTCATGAATAAGAAAAACAAAAAGGTTGTGGCTGCTGAAGGATTATGATGTCACTAAGTAGCTATGATATATATGTATGTGAATGAAATTGTGTATAGGTTAGGTCAACATGTTGCGCACCCTGGATGGTCTCAGGAGGAGATCGCTAGCGCTTCTTCAGAACCAAAGTAAAAAGTAAAAAGTTAGACAAAGTAGTATTGTATTGACAACGGCCTCCTCAAATTGTAGTTCTGCCACCAGTAGGACCCTGGTGGTGGTTCAATCTAAAATGACAAGAGGGAAAGGGGGAGGGTACAGACAGACAGTACATAGAGATATAATTAGTCATGTCTCTGGTGTAAGATTCCTGATACAACCAGACTGTCCGTTATATGTGGACCATTTTAATGTTCCTGGCATTTGACTGGTGGTCAGACATAGTCACTGAGTTGACTGATCAAATAGAGCCATATTAAGACTATGCATAATGTTAAAACCAATAGTGAGGTAGTCATGATTAGTTAAAAACAGGCATACGGGTATGGGTACCCCAATAGGTTATCATAATGAGTTGCGAGCTAAGTATATTATAATGGTTAGTATGTACATCAACTCTGTAGAAAATCATATGTCACATATCAGCGTAATGTATAAGAAATATCAAGATAGTTTGGCGTTTTGCAATATAGGCAGGCTCTGAGAAATTGTAAATCAAGCGTCAACATTGCATGTCTGATTAATGGCAAACCCCTTACCATAAAGGTGATTCGAGCCTAGAGGGCGGGGGGGGAGGAGGGACCTCTTACCTATTGGACATAGGAGGTAGTCCCCTTGAGCCAAACGGGAGGGTGTATTTCGTCCCAATCTGTATTCAATAATAGCAGTAACCGTTATGCACATTTCAGAGCATGAAGTGCTGTATTGTCAAGCCTGGAAGGTACTCACGGTTTTGGTGAAAGGCACAAGTGGCCGCACCTACCCATCCTCTCGACCACCCGTAGATGTTTGGGGAGGATTGTCTCCCAGTGTTATAGTGCGTGACTCCGAGCAATCACTTCCGGTGTCATCGGAAGAGACGGAAATAGGTACGTCAGAGGCCGCCATCTTTGAGTGGTAAACTAATGCTGTGTCCGGAAGCCAGTATGCATATTATTCAGTCCAATAAATGTGGGAATTCACTGACAGAATTTGTAATCAGTGAACGATGCAGTAGTGAATAGCGGAAAGGACAATTAAATAAAAGGGTGGCTGGTCACATAGTCCCGACAGGATTGGTAAAGGATTAATGCCCTGTTGATATGGTAAGGAAGCCACCTCAAGAGGCCAGTGTGCATATAATTACTCAGTCTAATAAATTGGGAATTCACTGACAGAATTTAAAATCAGTGAAAGATGTACTAAGGGATAGTGAGAAAAGTAGACAATTTAATCAAAAGTAAAAAGTTGCTGGGACACAGTCCCGACAGAATCGGTATAGGGTGGCCGCCATGTTAAGATAATAAAGATATCATATAAGGAGACTGACATATGAAAGAACAGACATGCACGTTTGGTTAGGGACTGATAGTTAAGAGTCTGGCTGTGTGTGGGTGTGTGCAAGGCAACAATGTGCCTACAAACAGACATCACAATGGTGTGAGCTCTTACTATTCCTTCAAGGAGTATTTGCAGGAAAATATGAGCTTTCACCATGTAAGTTTAAAGGGCTATCTCTATCGTATGTTAAAGGAAGACTCTGAGACCCTCCTTCCCTATTAAAGAAACTGGAACGCATTCAGACAGTCACAGCGAAATTAACACTAAATAGACCCCGGTACTCCTCTGGCTCTGATGTTCTCAAAAATCCCCATTGGCTGCCCATTAAACAGAGGATTATATTTAATTCATTCTGCATTGTTTTTAAGGGACTGCAGCACAAAGGAGAAAAATCCTTACAAGCCAGACAAAGAAAATCTACCCCTGGCAGGTCCCTTCAATCGACTACATGTAACTATATCCAAGAACACAGATTCAACAAAGTCTGACAAGGAGGACGTGCCTTTACAGTGAACAGCAAAACACACAAGATGATGGACCGAATGTTGCACAATGGCAAAACATTCATCCCCAGTCACAGATCTGGGTTTAATCCATCGTTATTTTGCTCACCAAGCCACCCCAGTTCAGATATAGCCATATGCAAATCAGTCTTGACCCTGTGCCTCATGGGAACTGTCCAGACCGAACTGCCGAGCCATGTCTTTCCTGGACCGGAATCAAGCATCCTAGGACCAGTTTCTGGCTATCAGCCTTCATCAGCCAGGATTGCCTGACTCCAGTGGCGTAGTGAGCCACTGGAGTTTACAATGAAAGCGGCTCAGTTGGAATAAACTGACAGCCTCATTAAGATCTCAAACTGACCTGTTGACCTTTAGAAAATCTTTGAAAACCTGGCTCTTCCCTCACTAAACTTCCAAATAAGACCAATCTTTCTCTCATTTTCTATGTCCTTACTGAGCGGTCTAGCTAGCGCCTGGATACAATTTCCAGTAAAGAATTGGCTTGGTAGTTTGGTCTGCCCTGTTCCCATGATGCACTGGGCCAGGGTCAGACTAATTTGCATGTAGCCAGGTTCTGAACTGGGATGGTGCAGTGAGCTAAAAAACGGTGATGGATCAAGGCCTGATCTTTTGACTGGGTAGGAGTGTTCTGCTTAATTCAGATACTCTGTCCATCACCACCCCCTGTTATGAATCATGGATACAATTTCGGTCACAGTGCGCTCTACAAATAATCCAAAACAATTCCGTGTATATACAGTATGGTATAAAGAGTAACCTATTTGAACCTAATTACCAATTTATAGATTGGTTACTAATTCCTGCAACCAACATGACACCTTAAAGTCCTTCACCCCTCAATGTGATGAGCAAGATACATCGGAGGACCATTTATTGAGAAAACAATAAATAGAAAAAGAAATGTGTGTTATTTGGAGCAGTGTAAAAATAGCAAGAAAATGCTGGATCATCACTATTTCTAACTGCATCTCTAGGAAGGCAACCTACTTGACTCATGTGTCATGCTCCTTCTTAAATAAAAAATATTTCCTGTAACAGTGATTAAACCTTTTTTCCTTAAATCTCACACCATTCTATTATTTTGTGATAAACATCCCCCTCCAAATCCTAAAATAAACTATTTATTTAAATACACAGCATAATCAAGTACACACTTCGTTACCATGTTTCAAAAAGAAGTATGAGTATTTGAGTTTATCCTGTGTAAGATGGGGTTACATCTCTGAAGAGCTTTTGTCAGGCCACAATAACTAATATGAACAAGGGAAACATTTCCTACAAAAACATCAACCAAAAATCGTTGTTGTTTTTGCAGACTGATCTCATAGAAGGATAAATGAGAGAATGTGTTTCTAATTCAGGGTGGGTGGAACTTTTGGAATTTGACTCCAATGAATTCTATGGAGATACAGAAAAACTTTGCGAGACTCCGTGCAGTTTCTCCAATGGATTAAAATAAGCAAGTTGCTCTGCTTGTGCTGTGATTTTGCACCAGGAGCGCATTCCAATGTGATAAATCAGCACGAATGGCACCAAGGTGCAACTACTCAAGTAGATTTTTGGACCGTTCTAATAGATTTTCTACGTGAGCAGCAACCTTCTGATCATGAACGGTGGCAAACACCCCTGTTAAAAAAATGTTGCCAGATGTCCTCATAGCAACATGAATTCAGTGCCAGAGGATGCCAAATTTCGCTCACCAACTTACCGTCTAAGAGCTGCGTGCGAGAAAAATTCTGCCATGTGGCGATTGGAAGAATTTGGCCAGAAGGCCACAGTACAAGAGTAAGCCTGAGGACAGAGAAATGTAGGCACAAAGGGTAGGCACAGAGGCCCCCTTTATGGTTAAAAGGGAATTCCTGTTCAGCAAGAAAGTGTTTTGGGGAAATACACGGCATGCAGTAATACCCTATTCATGAGGATCCTCCCACATATTTCAGTTATTTGCAGAGGATATTTAACCCGTTCGGTGCTGCGGATGGCCGCTGGCCATCCCACGTGATGGTGGGTGTGTGCGGAGGATGGCCTGGCCATCCAGACACCCCAGCGGAATTTGCTCCGTGGTCCACGGGTTAGGGATGAAAATGTGAAAAAAATGAGGAATTGCCACAAGAATCAAACAAGGTATTTCTGAATGTTTCCATAGTTTTCCATTTCTGAGGGGACTCTCAGGTTATACTGTTATTACTATGGTATTCCTGCATCGCAAAATCACCAATACTCACGTTATTATTAATTTCAGGCACAGGAATACTGATGTGGCATTCCAGAAGGACCCATGATGAGGGTTGTAAAGTGGTAAACATGCACAATTGGTGAATGACTGGTGGCAATACATTATAAGGGCCATTGCAGTAAAGCAATGAGGGATACAGGGAAAAGGAGTGAAGATAACGAGGTCTAAAGATGAGAAACAATGCTCTTCTGCCATCAAAAAATGAAATTTGATTTGCAGATAAAATAATTAAGGGATTCTTGCAATGGAAAAGAATACTACATTTGAGCTAGCATAAGCAAGCATTTGATGTCATTACACCTGAATGTAAAACAGTGGTTATTACTGATTTTGCACACATAATGGGAACTGATGTGTACAAAAATAGCTCCATTTTATTCTGCAAATCAAAGATTCTGATTCACATCTTCAGATATCTGCAAATTTTTATTTTTTTGTTTTTGTAAGTGATTTCCTTGGATATGGACATGGTTGTTTTTCCTTAAGTGTTTCACAGGGCCCTTGCAAATGTTGGGAAGTCCCACAAAGATGTACCTTCAAGGATATTTTCAAACACTAGCCTGATTTTCCCATTATAACTGCATTACAATTTACACTTAAAGAAGGTAGTTGTCATTAATGTAGCTGATGTTGTGAAGTATCTAAAAGATGCCCTTTTTTCAGGTACTTAACATCATTTCACCCACATAGAAAATGTTTTCTATTTGGAGAAAAACTGGAGGAGAAAAAGTTCATGTGCATATTTTCCTGAACTCTACCCATGAGTAGGGTTAAAGGAAATATGGCTACACAGGGGCTGCTCTGCCACTGGAGCAAAGGAGCATCACCCTACTTAAATGTCTCCAAACAAAAACCCAGAGATGAAAAATAAAATGGCAAATTATTACCATGTTTTTTTCATCCACCTGTCCCAAACAGAGCATCAAGATGGGAAGGGAACCACTGAATGACAGCAGCAGGGAGGAGGGTGGGTTGCCTGGGCAATTTTAAAAGTGCCCAGCCAGTCTCTTTGGCTGGCCGTTTTGTGATGGCAAGCCAGATATGCGCACTTTAAACCTCTCAACCCAGCTATCTTAAGGCAGCTTGTTGAGAGGAAGTCCAGACCTCCAGTGCGCTGTTGAACACCAAGACAGGCCACTCCCTCCAATCAGGGCACTGCTCTCATGTTGTGAACATCGCCAGGGAGTTGCAGCAGCAAGTTCCTGTTCAGTGGGCGAAAGAAGAGGTCTATCACGCAGGACGTTGTTTTGAAGTTAAGTGTTTAAGATGTTTATTGTATTTGACCATGCACCCTCCCGCCCCCCCCCTGTAGATGCCAGCCGTTACTGTGACTACAGTGAGAAATCACCAAAAAATACAGACATTTTCCGAGGACTGATGCAGGAAATATGAAAATTACAATAAATATAAAAAATAGATTCTGGCAAATAGTTAAGTGAATACTTTTTAAGTGAGCTAAGAGAATTTGCCACTTATACACACTTTATCCCACAGATAATCATATCTGACAGCTTCGTCTATAAGGTGTTTACATTCTATGTAATAAGGTAATCACCATTGTCCTTTAGTGTGGTACTTAGAAAAAGTGACAAGCAGGCATAAACAAACATACAGCTGGGAACGTTCAGATGTTCACTGCAGTCATAATACATTTGCTGCACTGTGGATAGAAAAGCAGGCATTTTGCCTGGGCCGATATGTAGTGGTCATTAGATACCAGGTTACGTTGTCCAGTGGGCTGGTATTAACAAGAGAACTAGGGGTAATTGTCCTTACAAGGCATTGTGAAGAGAGTGCAGGACCTTTATTAAAAAGCGGTGATCACCATTCGACAGATGCCATTGTAAATGTTAGCGGCTCAAAAATTCATGAATTGTATATGCACGATTAATTACCTGGCCTGTATATCATAGCAGTAATATGCCCTGAGTGATGAAGATCTGGGCCTCTACCAGAAAAGGAAGGCCACTCAGCAAAGTGTGCCTGTTTGTTCACCAGAGTTCTTTAAAATGACAGGCAGGAGGAGACATTATTTTCTCTACACAGTAAAGAATCAAAACTTCTCTTTGAAAACATTTTAGTAAATTACATTTTTTGTTTTCGTTTTATTGCGAAGGTTTCCTTGTTTTCAGCTACAGTTATTCATGTGTTTGTGGAAATTCATGTAATCGCATGTTTTCTAGTTATAAAAAAAAACGTAGAAAGAAATCATAGAAAAAGTGATAAACGCAAAATGCATTTTTCTTGGACTACAACCTGGTCAAAGAAAAATACTCTCTATTGCAAAGTCATCCTTGTGCCCTGGGCATCCCCATTTGTTTCTGACTGGTAACGGTGGTACCTGACTCTGACTGTCCCAGGGCTATGCCTAACCAGACCCAGGGCCAGTGCTATGCTGAAAATACACTTAGAATAACGTGAAAACCCCTCCATACACAAGGGCACACCATGGGTTAGGGTATCACTATGATTAGCATGACCTCCGCTATAAGGCCCCAGTACATAATAGGGCAGGGGAATTAAAATGACCTTCATGTCCCTAGTATATAGTAGGGCATGGCAGTTTTGGACAACCCTTTCTGCACTTGAATGTGTGCACTGCTGAAGCCAGCAATCAGTTTAAATGCAGCCCTGTGTTGCAGGACAGGTTTTAAAATGTAAATTGTGCTTAAATTAGACTTTGGTGTTTGGGGTACTTACAAATTGATACACTACACTATGTTGGCATATTGCATATCACCAGGGTCTCTAATAGGTGTCCCAGAGGTAGGGGGTCAGGTACTTATAAGGAAGACCCCTATAAAATAGGTTTTATATGCCATGGGATAGTGAAATTGCACAGTGTAGTAAAGTGCTTGCCAAAATCGACTTTTGTGCTAAGAGCACCGTAAGGTGAGGATCTACAATTTTTTTACTTATTCAGAACCCCTAAAGTCACCCCTAGGTGTTCCAGGGGTGGGGGTGGGGAGTCCTGTAGATATAGGCAAGGTCCTTATAAAAGATGTTTTAATATGCCCTGGTGTTGGGGAGAGTGCCCAGTTCAATTTCCCTTTTGCAGATCCCCAGCCCCCTATGTTAACATAGCAATCAGTTACTAACTCTAGGCTTTACAGAAAATATAATTCAAGGACCTAGGAAAATGGTATTGATAAATCCAACAATATGCTGTTGAATTTATCCTAAAATGCACAGAAAAGAAGTTATAAGACTTTCTTGTCTGTAAGCCAAAATTCAGCCTTCCAGTGATCTGTCCTGATTGGTCAGAGTTAAGTGGATTAGCCAGACTGCTTTGATGAAGTGATAAGTGGCACCTGGGTTGAAGAGCCATTCGGCGAGGAAAGGTTTCTGCTGCATAGCTATGCAAGAGCATGGGAAAGGGCCGTAAACCATGAGCTGCAAAGGCCCAAGGGGACAGGTAGAAACAGCCAGGTTCATTTATGCCCACCCCCTCTGAACCCAGCCAGATGCCAGGCTCTAGGAAGAAATGTGCAGATACCAGGGGGAGGAAGACTATGAAGATGAACCATCCTGGAGGCTGGTTTGCCAGCTATAGTCTCTCTGCTGAGACTTCAGATGTATTGAATTTTGAAGAAATAGTGCTTTCTGTGAGACCATTGTGCCACATTTTGGAGGAAATTGTCATGCTCTGGGGTGTTGCAGTGCACCTCAATGGACAGGAGTGTCCTCCTATGTGACCCCAGAGAACACTGAATAAGTATCTGAGAGGGGCAGAGCCTCTTATATATGCCACTGGAAACCATGCTGGAAGTTTGATTTGCACCAACCTGGCCCTGTACTCTTACTTACCGCACCTGCTGCACAATCAGGAATTACAGCCCTGTGGATCAAATCTGCTCCAAAAGGACTAAAGATTGGACTCCCGGCAAACTACAGGCTAGCAGAGCTCACCTGGACCATCACCACCAAGAATCCCCAGCCTGGAGTGACTCTAGTGGATTTGTAAGGGTTTAGTCCAAGTGGATTGTGGCAATTGAAGACCCGAACTTGCATGGACCATCTTGGAGCTTCCAGACCATTGGAGTAAGATTTGGACACTTTGGGACCCTCAAAGGAACTTCAGGTTGAAGTTCCAGAGGATTGGAGAACTTTGGGGCAACTTTGAAAAAAAGGTCCATAAGTGGACCGACTCGACTGACAAGCTGGCAACACTCAATCACGACCCGGCCTGCCTCCAGGTTCATCCCACTGAAAAGCTCCAGAGGTCCGACGTCCAGAGTTTGACTGGGAGCTGGATGAAACCCAAGCCAGCAACTCTCACCGAATCTGGCCTGGTGAACAGCAGCGATGAACCCTGGGAAAAATAGCTCCATAAAAGTTTCCAAGCCCAAAGGTAGAAGAGTGACTAGGATCAACCACTAGAGGCAAGCCATCCACCTTCAACTTTGAGCCGGCCTGGATCTCTGATTTGTCCTACTGGAAAGCTCCAGAGATCAGACTTCCATAGGTCTGATCAGGAGCTTGTCGCAAGGCAAGCCAGCACACCCTCACCGAATCAAGACTGTTGGAGAACTTCGAGGGATCCCATGAGAAAAAACTCCAGAAACATTTCTAAGTCAGGAGGTAAAAACTTTGATCAAGGCCTACTGGGAGGGGTAGCCGCGCAGGTCTCCATCGTGGTTAGCCTGAAACTTTGACTATGTCCTGGTCTAGCATGACCAGATGCCCCAATGCACTGTAGGTTTTGATGTGCTATATAGTGCTAAATCTTAAACAATTCATATCTCCAGTTCCCTACACTAATTTCTTTTTTGGGGCTTTTTAAAGATACTACAAATAACCCACTCTCCAACACCTAAAATGTTAGGACACACAAGCAACAGTCTGTCTGTAGAATATTAAGGCAGCTTACAGTGCTAAATGCCCACAGATGGCCTGTGGCCATGCCCTGTGCCCAGGAACCTGCATCACAGAACCCACTAAGGTTAAGAGTGATATGCTCTTGGCACATGGCACAATCTTTGAGCATGCCCTTTGCCCTGGCCTCATACATCCAGAGCCCAAAGCGCACAAGGAGGTTGAACTGATACTTTGAAAAAGAGCATGCACAATTGTAAAAATACAATTCATTCTTTTGTCATTTGCAGCAAATCCAATACCCAATCCCCAAGGCTAACATCATCAATTGATTCTAGTATTCCCGTGTGCAGCACTGGACCTGGATCTGTGAAAAGATATATATTTCCCTCTTCATACCTATTTTAGTAAAATCATTAACAACCACAGGGGCTGTCCAACCACCCGAACCCGGGACAGTCAATCAATACATCTAACAATAGGTTCAGGGAAAAGATTACCCGAAGTTATATGTGATCCAAACAAGAAAATCAATAAATCAATAAAAAATAAGAAAAGGATAATTGAAGAAGCCCCTCAAACAATATTTACTAGTATCAAAAAGACATTGTTTATTACACATAATACATAGTACAAAAAGGTTCTAAAAACAGTTATGCTCAAGACAAAGTGCTAGTGTACAAAAAAACTATCACAAATATGTGGCAAACAAAACCATTACATATTATGGTAAAAGAACAACACAAAGATAATGTGTCCTTAATTCAATTTGGCCACCAAAAAGCGTTGACGGCGTTTCGACCGCTCTGTTATCATGCGGTCATCTTCAGGACTCACAATTTGCTTGAGCGTTATATATCTGTATGAAGTTGTTTAGACCAATCATTAATTATAGTCATCAGCAGGAATTCTAAAAAAGTATGCTATCGACGAATCGAGACATACTGTGTCATAGAAATGTAATTGAGTCTTATCAGTGGCATCAAATTTCCAACCAACTGAACACCCATTGAATTGGCAAACTCCAACAGGTACCAACGGAAATAGTGCCCAATCAGATTCCGCTCGCTATCGAGTCTAGGCTCTGCCTATGCATGCTGCTACATTGCTTCTAAGTAGAAGTTTTTGAAAAAGTGTAAGACTGTGATTACAGTCTGCTACCAGCCCGGTTCTCATTATTCATGCCAATTTTAGGATATGCCACTTCAAGCAAATGTATATTGTATTGCATTGAGATACTTTGAAAATGTGTGCCAATTTACTTTTCCATTTTGGTAACAATTTCCTGATTCGTGGAATTCTGTGGGTCTCTAAAGGGGGCAATTGTGAAATAATATAGGACACATAGTGACAAATAATACAACAATGAGAAAGTGAATAGAAGCATAAGTGCGACCACTTCCAGAGTAGCATATTATTATATTTTTGCATCACTATGCCACTACAGAGAAGGTTCACCGCAACCATATACATTTTGTAGGTCACAAAAGGCTCTGTACAGCCGTAACTTCTAGGCCATATCCCCTCTGGTTTGTAATGGTACAGGTGAACTAAAATTGCTGACATGGAATGTGCACAAAAATATTCTGAAATTAAAGTTAGCTGAATCATTTGCATTCAACTCGTTCTGACATGAAGCTCCCTAAGTGGGAGTTGTAATGTCTAGCTTGCTTTGCATAAAACTCAAAAGCACTTCAGGGATAAGGGCCCATCAATGCTGATATCAACTTATAGTGACTTGTGTTCAGAGGTGACATGGCACACAAGTTCAGGGTGGACTGTGCTCTTTGGAATGGGGTAATGCCTATTTTATAATGGTTAGTCCCTGTCTGTAATGACATAGACAGGCTAAATAGTAACGAAAAGAAAATGTAATTGTGCTGGTTCCGATTAATTTCAGCACTTTCGTCCATCACCTTTTTTGTTGTATTATTTTTGCCTACTCCAAGTTTCTCACAATAGAACAATTCTGAGGTTATGCTACATCAGCTGCAGCGAGTGCAGCAAGGCTGAGAAATCTCGATAAATAATGTAATAAATAAACCAGAGGAGCTTTTCTTGAGTCCCTGATGGTATTTTGAATGTGTTACCATCAACTCTGATTGTTTGGGTGAATGCTGTGAATTCTAGCCCAGTGGATAGCAGCAAATACTATCATTCTGCATATGCCTGCAAGCTAGTGTGCTGGGAATACTGGTGACTTCCCATTGACAACCACTGTTTTGCCAGAGGTGTGTTTTGGTCCTGAGCTGTAGAAACATTCATTCTGCCTACAACTCCCCAACAAATCCGCAGATGATTAAAATATTCTAGAAATGGCTGCCAGTATTGCCATTACTTGATCTGCTGTTTCTGCCGTCTTTCATTTCATGTTTTGAATTGGATTCACTGGTTGTTTTAGCCTGTTTTCTATAAGAATAATTACAGTATCGGAGGTGAAAATCTGTAGCAATATTTCAGTGCTTTGAATGTTTTTTTTCGTTTTTCTTTACTTGGGCTCTAACTTTGCGCTGTGTGGGCAGTGCTGATGGGCTGATGAATCTTGTCAATATCTGGGTCCTAATGAGTCCTTTTGTGTGATGTGAGCATTTAGGCAGAGCAAGCACACGGTCCTAGGATGCTTCTTTCTGGTCCAGGGAAGACCTTACTTGGCAAAACGGGCTGGACTGTTCCCATGAGGCACGGGGTCAAGACTGAGTTGCATATGGTTGGGTCTGAACTGGAGTGGTGAGGTGAGCTAAATAACAAGGATGGATTCAACCCAGACCTGTGACTGGGGGTGATCTCCTTGTGTTTATTCAGCATTTAGACGGACCCACAGATTGGATCAAAAGATGCAGCACTAGGGGGACAGGCTGAAATATTCCTTGGATCGCCATCCACTTAGTCTGGGGATTGAAATCTTTTACGAAGATGTTTGGCAATTTCTGGATGCAGATTGGAATCATGAACTGGGATACAGAAATCTACAAGGGATTTAACCCCTTCCACACTCATGACGAGCTGGGCTCGTCATGCAGTAGCCTCCCAGCACGCTCATGACGAGCCCAGCTCGTCATGAATAATGGGTTTTTGCATATTCCAGCACAGGGCTGGAACTCATCGAGCATCGATGTGGTTAAACATTTCTGGTTTCTTTTTTGATTTATGCTGTGCTGTAGAGGGAGATGTGAGGGAAGACTCACAATGATAGAAATGTGGTTGTTTATGGTTTGTTAGTGTAGGGCCTTTTAATTTATCACCCACATACATACACACACACCACTCATATTTCCCAATCTTTTACATTTTTATTAATTTAGATTTAGTAATTAGAGCAATTTAAATTATTTGTCTATTAAGTTAGCATTGCAGTTTGTTAAATTTGTAGAATGGCTGATTGTCAGTGAGAGGCTGTGTGCTTTTTAAATTTTGTTCTATTTAAATTACCATTTCTTTTCTAATGTTTTTTTTACAGTGTTTTTATTATAAGTTTCTTAAATGTTTACTTTGATTTTTTTAGGTATAAAATAGGAATCTGACAACAGTGTTTAAGGGGATGGTTTATTCCTCATCCTGTGAAGTCAGCCAGGTACTGTAAAAGGATTGATTTATGGCCATCTATAAAATTATGACTTCCACTTAACTGATAATTGATTTAGGGCCAGATGTAGGTAGCCCTTTACCGACCGGTATTGAGCATTTGGGATGTAGGAGACCGAAAATCGTCCGATTCGGTAAATTTACCGAATCGGTAAAGTTACCGAATCGGTAAACATTCCGAATCGGATAATTTACCAAATCGGTAAATTTACCGAATCGCAATGGTTTGCGAATCAGTAAATTTACTGAATCGGTAAAATACCGAATTGGTAAAATACCGAATCGGTAAATAAGAAGTGGTAAAATTGAATATTGAGATGTAGGTAAGCTCTGAAATACCGAATTTGCTTGAAATTCGGTATTTAAGAGTCCGTATTTACCATGGTGCAGCCTATAAAAAAGGACCCAAAATGCAATTCTTCTTGCACAATGGCGGCATTTTATGTCATTGCAAGACGGCTACGGCTACAGGAGGAAGGAGAGAGGGAATGGCAGAGAGAGGAGCAGATCTACAGACAGAGGATCACCTTGTTCATGCTCACAGAGGCAGAGATACTCCAGAGGTACAGGTTGGCCCCAGATACCATCTTGGACCTCATCAGGGACCTCCAACCACTGTTGGAGCACACTACCCCAAGGGCACACGCTATTCCACCCACGTGCAGGTGCTGTGCAGCCTATACCTGCTTGCGTCTGGGAGCTACCAGTGTGTGGTTGCTGCGGTAGGTGGGGTGACCCAGAGCAGCCTGTCACGCTTTTTCCACAAATTCCTTGACGCCATGTTACAGAGGATGGAGCATTATATATCTTTTCCTGCAACCCATGCTGAACTGGTCCAAACAAAATCAGACTTTTACCAGATGGCGCGATTCCCCAATATCATTGGCTGCATTGATGGCACGCACATTCCCATTTGTCCCCCTGCTGCCACTGAATATATATACAGGAATAGGAAGTCCAGCCACACCATCAATGTGCAGGTGATCTGCAATGCCAAGTGCGCCATCACTGACCTTGTGGCAAAATTTCCAGGGAGTACCCACGACTCCTTTATATTTCAGAACAGCGGCATCTATGCACGGCTGACAGCAGGGGAATTTGGTGAAGGATACCTCCTAGGTAAGACACAGTGTTCGACCCCTTTAACACCTATTGCAGTAAGAAGTACATGTATGCACGTGAGTTATGTATTCCCATTTCCTTTTAGGAGATAGTGCATATGCCCTCCGCTCCATCATACTCATCCCCTACCTCAACCCCTCAACACCCAGCCAAAGGAGATATAACCGGGCCCACAAGAGCACAAGAAATGTCGTAGAGCATACCTTTGGTATCTGGAAAAGCAGGTTCAGGAGTTTGCACAAGAGTGGAGGTGCACGGCAGTATACCCCCATCACCTGCTGTAAGATCATTGCTGCCTGTGCTATGTTGCGCAACCTTGCTGTGAAGAAGGGTACTGAGGTGGAGTTGTCAGACTATGAGGATCATGACGACGAGATTGCTGTGCCTGAAACACAACCTGCTGGAGTGTCAACACCAAGTGATGGCAGATACAGACGTGAGGAGATTACACGCAAATATTTCTGAGTAAGTAATGAGACACAGACAGGTTGTGTATGGGACCAACGTATTTTAATGTTGTCACAACGTTCAAGCACTTAAGTGCAACAAAATTAACATTATAAACGTGGGGACTGTATGCCCCGGGTTACTTCACCCATGACCGGTAATGTCACTTGCGCCCGCGCTTCCCTGAGCCACTAGGATGTTGGTCGCTGTGTTCAGCGTGCCCTGCAGCCTCAGCTGGGCGCCTGCTACTCCTCCGTGTCTCCACAACAGCACTTGCTATGCTGCTCCGGCTACTAGTGTCTTCAGCCTCTGCCACGTCCAGGGCAGGATTCTGTGCTGTGTGGGAAATCAGCATTGCCTCTAGTGCACTTGTAATTCTGGCCATGCCCCTGGTGACCTCAGCTGTGTTCTGTGCCAAAGCCTCCTGCATATGTATGCCCCTCCTGCATAGCAGGGTTGTGGCAGTGGCTAAACGATTGATGGCCGTATTGTAGACACGGGCCTCCCTGCGCCTTGTGTGTGACAGACTGTCTAGTTGGGAGCATAGCTGTGTAATTGAATTGCTCATCTGCTGCATCCCTGCTGCTATGTCCGCATTTGTTTTGGCGACCTCTTTATTTGCCTCCACAATGTCTCTCATGCCCTTCCCCATGTCTCCTATTTGCTCATTCAGGGCTCGGAATTGGCGTTGGTAGGCTTGGATGGATTTGCCCTGCATCCTTTGAATGCGCACCATGCTCCCCTCCAGCCCACGGAACACAGTGCCATCACCACGTCCACCTGCACTACTGGGTCTCCGTTGTCTTCTGCGAGCTGTGACTGGCTCATTTGTGGACTGCAGTTCTGCTGAACTCACATCTACGGTGACTTGAGCCTCACCCTCACCCTCTGCTGCCTCCATTACTGGTAGAGGGGCCATGACACGCCTCCTAGCTGGTGGGGTTGCAGGAGTGGACTGGAACAGTGATGGTGAGGTTTCTGGTGAGAATACCAAGGGAGGGGATTGTGAAAGCTGTGGGGAGAGCAGCAACTCTGGGGTCTGTACAGTGTCATCTTCATGAGCGCTGCCAGTCGTGTCACCTTCCTTCTGCGAGGCTTGTACTTGGCTTGGCTCTGCTTCCTCACTCTCCTCCCTCGCTGGTGCAGTCCCTTCTGTGTCTGTGGGTCAACTGCCTGATTTTGCCCCTAGGTATAAATAAGTGTATATCAACTGAGTGCTACTGTGTCACAGTCACTACAATAAATGCTTTACACATTTCACTTTCATTTATCTGCATTACTTTCAGTAACTTGCTGATGTCTGCGCTGTTACACATGGTCTTACATTAGCTGACTACATTACCCATAATGCATTGCTCCTGTATAGTGCTAGCAGTACAGGACTGGGGTTAGCTTGTCTACAAAGGGTAAAGGGAAGCAGGTTGGTATGGGGTGTCATGCTGCGGATGCGTCTTACCTTTTTTTGTTGCAGCTCTCGCTGAGCTGTCCACATCTCCAAGTCCCAAGACGCTGTCTGCCTCAATGGTTGAGGCCACCAACTCCTCCAGGTCAGTCAGGGGGGGCGCTGGGTTCCTGCCTCCACCGGTGACACCAGCCTGCTTGTGGATTTCAGCCATTTTCTTCTTGGTGAGGCTCCTGATGTCATAACATCTTTTTTTGAGATCCTCAGTATTCCTGGGTGTGACTCCCACTGCATTCACTTTTTCAGCAATTGCCAGCCAGATTTTGCATTTGGCAGACTCAGGAACAGTGAGGGAGTGCCTGCCAAAAAGTTTGTTGTGCACTCTCACTACCTCCTCCACAAGTACCTGCAGCTCCATGCTGCTGAACTTTATTTTCCTCTTTCTTTCTGCCTTCTGGCTTTCACTGCTGCTTGCCATTTTTCTGTTGGTAAAGTTTTAAAAAAACTCTCCCTGCTGCTCTGTGTCTCTGCTCAGCTCTGACTGCCTCTCCAGAACCGTCTAATTAGTTGCAGCTGCCTGGGTAGCCACTTCCTGGTAGGGAGAGGTAGGGTGGTAGCACCGGATTGGCTGTTTTCTTAAGTTTCACTTTTGCTTGCTTTCCGATTCTGAATTTACCGACTCGGTATTTACCGAATCGGTATTTACCGAATCTGTATTTCCCATTCATTCCTATGGGCCTTTTGGCCCATAGGAATGAATGGGAAATACCGATTCGGTAAATACCGATTCGGTAAATACAGATTCGGTAAATTTCGAATGTCCAATACCGATTTTTACCGATTCGGTAAATAATACCGAATTTTTCCCTACATCTCATTTACCGATTCTTAAATACCGATTCGGTAAAATTCGGTATTTAAGAATCGGTAAATGACATTTACCTACATCTGGCCCTACGAGATGCTCTTAAGGAAGTAACAGTTCCTGCTGCTCCTGTTTGTGATACTGTGCCTGGAGGAAGTAAGTGGTGCCATTGCCACAGGGTATTGGAGCTCCGGCAACGGGGGCCACACAGGGTCAATGGGGAGCCCAAATCAACTCTTCTAAACTTAGTGACAATCTGATTGTGGGTGATTTTATTTTACACTATAGAAAAAAAAGAATTGAAATAGTGATACATAGAATGCTTGAATATTTCTTAATCACTGATATTTGATCTGTGTTACCTTTAATTACTTCATTTTTATAATCTGCCTTGACAGCACAGCTGTCGCCAGACAATTTTGGGAGTACCTCTAGAGAGGGACTTCGGCTCTGCCCACATGTTGGGAGCCTGGGGTACATGTTTTGATTGGGCAAAAGTTGTGTGCTTCTACAAAAAAAAAGTGCTTGCCCTCCACCCGCTGTCATCATTTTGTTTATTTTTCCCGATGGCCGCGCTTGATTTTTCAGGGACACACACATGACATTGTAATGTTGTAAATATGTCTTAGATAACTAGATAATTTAAAATGCCTGTCTTACTCTGAGAGCAACACATGTAAGAGGAGAGTAGTCATTAATTTACGTTTACGTTTAGTTCTGGTTTGACTGTGCAACTGTCACCTGACATTTTAGCCCACACCAATATTATTCTGCAGTTCATTGCTTCCACACAAATACATATGCCATGCACTTGTAGTGCTTCACATTACCATACAACATTCCTTTAAACCAGAATTATTGGCATTGCCAATGCTTGTTTCTCACTGTGCCAGGCAATGCCCAACCATAAGTAAATCAGTTTCGGCCATCCCCCAAAAAAGGTCAGCTCAACCCTTAATGTTAAGGCATTTTCACCTCTGTGGGAACACAAACAACTCCAGACAGGCTTCTTTTTCTTTAACCCTCATCATTTAGGTCAGTGGTCTTATCAATGAAGTGCAGCTTAACTTATAGGGTGAAGTGAGCAATGAGACAAAAGAAAAAGAGTGATAAATGGAATGGTTTAATTATTCTAAGTCATAGGTAATTATGATGGACAGCACAGCGTTGCAATTTATTATCTTTTAGTTCATATTCCACTGCAAATAAGGGTCAACCAAATTCAAATGAGCTGCGGCCAAGCTGAACGGGGAATATATATAGCCTGAAATGCTAAATCTTGTCCCTTCTGTACATTAATATTAAGGCCATGCTAGGTCTTATTATTAAGGTAAATCTTTCAGCCCTCTTTGGGCCCCCAGCAAGGTGCAGTTTGCGACCTATGGCATTGTAAGCCACTGGACTTAACCAACTTAGGCCTGATTATGAGTAGGCCACTAAATATGACATACAAATCTGACTCTGTAGTTTTCAGAATTTATCAGATGTGATAATTATAACCTACTTCCTTTTTTGGGGAATAGCATGAATAAGGTGGTAGATGTAGTACCATTAGGAATACTGATTTCCTAATTGCGATTCTTTCCAAATCGCAGTTAGGAAATCGGAATTCCTAATGTATGAAACACTTTATAGTTTATTTAGCCATTGCTAGTGGGTCACACATCGACCAACCTCATTGATATTTTTAAGGTGGGTCACAATTTGCGTGCAATTAGGAAAAGCAGCCATCATAGGGATGGTGGTCTGCTTGGGTCAGCAGACCACCATGACTGTGATTGCTTTTTAATAAAGCAATATTTTTCTATTGCAGGCCTTTCTTTCTGGGATGTGGTTAAACAGATTTTCAAAAATAAAACTTTGCAGTTTAATTTTTTAAGAGTAGGCAGTTGTCCATGGGATTACTGCCTGCTCTTAAAAAATATATTTTTTACTAATGCAAAGGGAAAAGGGTTCCATAGGGACCCCTTCCCATTTGTGAATGGGTCGCCACTGCTTTTTAAATGGTGGTAAAGTATTTCTGTTTTGCAACCGGAATTCTGTTACAAAACAGTAATGCATACCATACCGATTCGGTATTTGGAAGGGTTAACCAAAAAAACGCCCCTTGCAAATACAAATCCCAAATGCATATTGAGATACCGAAACAAGTTACCAAATCACATTTTGCCTTTTCTACATCAGGAAAAACATTTCTCTGGTTATAAACAACCCATTTCAAAGAATCAGGCTGTTTATGACTGGAAAAATACTTCATGAATCTGGCCATATGTTGCTTACTGAAATATATTACACATGTCCCGGTAAATACTGGGCATTGTTCCACTGTGAAATTCTGGCAGGTCTGACCTGCTGAAATTTAACTTAAGTTGAGATCTTTCTTGCACCTGCTAAATAATGGGTGCTACAAACATCACACAACATGTAATTGCGATCCCTGTTAAACAGGTGCTTATTATGGGATAATAGTTTAGCAGGCCACTTTTAATCAGGTTCCTTAGTGAATCTTACACAGAAAAATAAAAGAAGTGATAGATGAAATGCCTGAAGTATTCAAATCCATTAAATAATACTCTATATGGCATTCCAATGCATCCTTTTTTCTCACTGTCAAACTATATGCAAGGACCAGCAATAAGCCAGTCATTCTTGACCTGCCTAAAAAGCGTATGTATATCCCAAATTGATAGGCCATGCAGAAGGAATATACTCTAAATTGAATACGAAAATCCTGGTGCCATATAACTCAATCTGCTCCTCAGAGTTGAGAGCCAACAAAACTCAAACTGAGGTTGCTTGTATTTGTGTGCAGTTACCATGGCCAATCAGTTCCAACTGAACTGGACTTTAACCCCTCCCATGCTCATGACGAGCTCAGCTCGTCATGAGGCATGTTTGCGCTGTGCTCATGACGAGCGGAGATCGTTATGACCCGCGCGGCGCACACACGCAGGGATAATTCCCCTGCTGTGCTGAGCGTTCCACAGAAACGGGTGTGGTCATGACGAGCGCAGCTCGTCATGAGCACAGCGCCACCGTGCAGCGTGACATCACAAGCATGGTGGCACTGCGCGTGCCCCCCTCCCCCAGCCTCGCGGGGGAATTAGCCCCGCGGCGAAGGGGTTAAGGCTGTGGTGGAGCCTGGCTTGCATATCATAGGTCACTGTCAGTGCAGGATAGCTCAAAACAATGTAATGGAATTGTTGGGATGGAACCGTCCCCTGCATATTAAAAACGTGAACCCCTGTACTGGTTGCACAACTGCACTGTTGTCTTGATCTGTAATGCTTATTTTTTCTTCATGGGCATACATGGCTCACAGAGATGAGGCTTGATATAGGCCTGTATCACAGACTGCAGTGTTGTTGGAACAGGCTGGAGGCCCAGCTGGCTACCCTCATAGTGGGCGAAGGCTACTGCCTTCACCTGGAGTTAAGGAGCACAAGTGTTTTGGTGGCAGCATATTGTGTACCGATCAGTAGTGGTGAACAGGACATTTTTACCCGGTGTTACCTTTCCCAGGTTAAACTGTTGTGTGCTAAACTCACCCTTGACCTCCCTCAAGTAGATGGGGAGTGCCATGTAGCATAGGAGTAGTGACTCTGCATTGGTTGTATGTGTGCCTGGAAATGCTACAGTACAGGGGTAGAGCAGTACTGAGTAGTACATATGAGATTAGTCCATGTGCTCAGTGTATGTATGCCTATGGGGAACACATGACATTTAAGATGTAGTGCTGTGCATTACATGTACATGTGCAATGAAAGCATGTGCTGGGTCTATGTGTGCTTGCATGAAGTAGAATGCATGAAGGGTGAAGTGTTGTGCAGCACTCACATACTGAGTGTGTGTTCTGGTAGTATGTGTGTTACATTAACCCCTTCCATGCTGGTGACGAACCCCAGCCGTCACGCTCCACGGTGCTCGTGTGCTGATGATGGCTGGGGTTCTTCACGGCCCCGCCCTGTTCGTTCGGCGGCCGCACACAGGGGGGAATCGCGGCCGCACGGAAGGGGTTAAAAAACCTTCAGTGCTGAACAGTGCACACAGATTGAGTGTGTGTACCAGATGCACAGGCAAATGTAATGCTACAATGCATGGAGATACTAGTGCTGGACAACAAGTGTGCTGTCAATGTACACTAAGTAAGTGCGTCTGCTATGGTATATTATATTGAGGATCCTAGGTTCCATTTTGGGAAGCTCAGGCCTGCCTGGTTAAGACAAGAGGAGGAGAGGAATACCCCAGACAGACTTGTGTATTGCTGCTGGGTTGAACTCACATTGGAGGGAGAAGGCAGAAACTTGCTTTACACTTCAAAAGACTGCTCTTTGATTCAGTGATAGATCCCAAGTAATGGGCCTGGACACATCTCAGGAATAGTTATGGGGCTTAAAAAGGAATCATACAGAGTAGGGCAGGGGGTCTGAGAGTAACCTTTTGATGCACATATCTCTGTGGTTGATATCCAGGTTTGAACTCTGGTCACTCCTACGTGTGGTGTTGTGGGACAATCAGCTTTGGGGTCTTGCCTGCTTTGACATACATCTTTCATGAAGAAATAGAGAAGTGTACTCTTCAAAAGATGCAGAACCCCAACATAAACCTTCAATGACTCAGACCCTAAATCACATTTGGTGCCTGTAAAAGGACTATACGAAGGAGAGGTTGAGTCTCCAAAAATGTGTCATCTGCCAAGCAGCCAAATGGGCTATGTAAGAAGGTAAAGCTCTGCAAGACTTCTGCATGTGACCAGGACAGGGGAACAAGGACTGCTGGTTTTCCGGCTCGCTGAGAGGACATCACCCAGGATACAAAGATCATCCATCCTGGAGACAGGAACACAGTTGCCTGCCTGCTTGCCAAGATGAGTGTGCCCTGTGAAGGACAAAAGAGTGCTGGAGGGAGTGAGGTCCAGTGGCGAACCCTGCAAGAAGATACCCTGAGCAAGTGTTGAGGCTGTGCAACAATATGGTTGTTGCCCATTTGCAGTTTGCTTATATGACCCCTGTAGATCAGGAGAAGGCCGCCTTGTTCTGAGCCATATCGGAAGCCCTATGAAGAAGCACGAGGTAGCACAGCTGAGCTACTTTGAACCCTTATGTCAGAGGGGGAGGCCTGTGAACTGATATGGGTCAGGATCGCGGAACTCATGACTGCCTAAATTGATGACCCTGTATGCTAGGAGGGGCCTGTGGCACCACTTTGGCCAAGGGTTAGGGTCGTCACCTGAACCAAAGGTATACTGCTGTTGCCAGCAAGTTGTGCCTGCAAGCTGTGATCTACAGCTGGCAGATTTACCGAGGATCACCAGGACGCCACTGAGGACAAAATACCGGTCAAGAACGGAAGGGACACACAAACACCCCACCTCTGCTAGGGACAAGAGCACCTTACCTTACCAGGAGCAACTCTGATCACCGGAACAAACCTGCAGTGCTGCTTGACAGAAAGAGAGACTGCGCCGCCAGTTGCTGCTGCATACAGCCTGAGTAACCTGAATTTGTCTTCCAGGATCTGGACTTGTGAGCACCCGAGGAGAAGGCACTCGCAGAACTGCTGAACACTGCATTACCGCAAGAGCCAGTAAGACTGAAATTGGGCCTTTCGGGCCCCAGGAGACTTGCTGCTAATGATGCTGCAGCACCGTAGACATTTTTGACTAATTCCTAAAGAGTTAGAGGGAGAACTCTTGACTATGGCCTAATAGTTTGATTACCTGGATGTAGCCACCAGTGAAAGGGGAATAACCAAGGACAACTTACATGAAGGGGGTGGGACAACGACTTGAGCCCCAACTTGAAGGAGGATCGTGTTATCGGTTCTGAATGTCATATACTTTTGCCTGTGTAGATTTTGAAATAAAATACATCTTTTTCCTATGAAAGTGTTGTGTTCACTGAAATGCATCTACATCTCCCCCCCTCGAGAGAGAGCCTTGACTGCTCGGCCACAACTACCACTGTGAGTCAACTGCCTATGGGGTACTTGGAACAGTTGCTTAGGAACCATAGTAGGTCGGGCCCCTGGACTTCAGGAGTAAAAAACCTCAAGCACCACAATTGGCCACCGTGGCCAACTCACCACTGAACTTTCCCTAATTAATTGTATTTAATGTATTTATTTTTACCACCAGTGACGAGCTGATAGCAAACCTTAAACCTCCCATTAATCTCAAACCTCGAATCTTGAGTATGGTAGAAGATTTAGTGAACAGGGAAGTGTCAAAAAAGTGGAAATGTGAATTTCATTAGAATCGGTTCTTCAGGGTCAAGTGGTAAACTTTCACCAAGGTCCAGTGGGCAAGCAGGGAACCGATGTAATGCTTAAATGCTAAACAACTCCGGAATGATCAGTATCACGGCTACCACTATGGTTACCTCTATTGGCAATTAAGTTTCTCATTTCTCATTACAAGGTGCCCAGTAACATAGGGTGGTAAGATCTCACCCAGTGTTACTGACTCCAGATGGTAGCACCAACCCAGCTTCTGGGCATTACGAGTTTTTGGCCCTGAACAAGAATCAATATACGAGTCCTAAAATTAGTTTACCCTTTTCTGCATGCGATTCCAAAATTCTGAACCCCTTTGTAAAGGGTCAGGGCCCGAGGCCCCCATACACTTAGAATAAGGACACAGACACAGTGGTATACATTGCAGAACAGGCCCAGGGCACGGGCACCCGGGCCCATTTCTTAGCAGGGTCACATGTTCTGTGACACCTGTGACGGATGGGTGTGGGGTGGTAATGTAAGCCAGCCCTGGCAGAGTGGCCAGAGTGACAAGAAACACTAGAACATTGACAAGCCGGTCACTACACTCTTTTCACTCAGATTTCTCGTCGGCTTTCAGGTGGTGACAACAGTGAGGGGAAAGCAATTGCTTTGACTGGATTATGCAATACCACATTCAGTAAACCCTATATTTATGTAGGTGAAAACATGCGGAATTACCGCTCCTCACAACATGGAATTAGGGCTTAAATTGCAGAAGCAATTGCCTGGCTGTGGAATCATCAAAGACCCAACTGAGTCAGCCACATACGCCTTTTTACAAATATCTACAAAACTAAAAAAAGTAGGTTGCTCTGCAAGAGGTAGATGCTCCGGTGCAGTTCATCGCTACAGGAGCTTTATGCCGGAGGACTGTACTTAAATTTTAAGTAGTGCAGTAATCCTTTTTTTAAATCATGCTGTATGTGCCTGTTAAACAACAAACTGCAGGCTAGATTCCTTTACATCTTCTAAGGTTTACCCTTCATTTACTTTAATTCCTAGAAAAATATCCCGAAGCAGTGCGGCAACGTCGAACCACTATAAATTCAGCAGACCTTACAATCCGAAAGAGATAGGAAATAGCCAGGTTTTATTTGCTTTTCCTCGATTCGGGAGCTGCAGCATGCTATGAGAAAAGCATGATGGCCATTGAATGAAATGGACGTGAATTAGCATATTCAGTAGTGTCTGCCAGCGTCATCTGCCAGACTGCCGAGCTTCATTCAAAATCTTGTATGTGTAATGCTGTATCAGCAAGAGCCTGGTCTTGTGTAAAGCGTTGCAGCAGCATCTAGAGGCCATGTTTGAACTGCAAGGCCTTGCAATTCTTTCCCACTGCAAATGTAGGATAGGCCAGCAATCGATGGAAAAAAGTGCTACGAAGGGTGCCTCCGTGTCATAATTTCTGACTAGGTTGTGGGATAAACACGTAACTTCCCACTTGCTCAAATTGAAGAAATGTAATATTTCTTCAACACATTTTTGCATTTCTTGTATGTATTTTTTTAACATAGCGCACGCAGGCTTAGCTCCAGGGACAAGGATAACGTTAAACTCAAGTTACTGTAGTAGTACAGTACAGGCGTAGTTACCAATTGAGCACCAGGTGCAGGGGCCCCGTGGCCCATGGGTCAATATCCTTCTTCACTCTAGTTAGTGATTTTTTTTTGTTACTAAAAATTGATAGCATGGAGGGCCAAAATTCCTTGATTACACTAGGGTCCATTGGGCCTTTCCTAAGCCACTGCTTCACAGTCCACTTTCGGATAAACTGCAGATACCTGGATGTGATGCAAAGTGAGTCTTGGAACTTTCGAGATCGGCACACTGCATTGTTGGTATTTATGGTAATCATATTTTACTGTCCCCCAGGGTACAATTCCTGAAAAAGAAGTGGGGGGGACTAACAAAGTTAGGCCGTATGCAAGTGACATCATGGCGCATAACTTTACGGCGCGTGATATCGCACGTGGCATCAGAGGACGTCAGATCTTAGGAAGTGGCATCACAACCCATGACCTCAAAGGACGTGACATCACACGAAGTGACATCAGATCTTAACACCTCAGACATATATTTAGCAGTTTAATCATGAGTATATTTGAGCACATAACAAGATTTAACAAGGGAGATGTTGCATCTCTGTTGAGCCATAAAAGTGATGTAACCCCAACACAAAATCTGGGCCTCAATTAATACATTTTTTTAACTGCTACAATGAAATTGGCAGCAAGTAGAAACATGACAGATCTGTTCTGCTTAATTGGTTACAAAGTCTTCATTTTAAAATATCTTATGTGGTTAATGCACCTGCTGCAGGCATCATGTGTGCCAAGTAAATCTCAGGGAATAATAATGACAGATAACTCTAACTTGTCTAGTCCCAGTTTTAAACCAAAGTAGCATGGTGGGTTAATGTCTCCTGCAAAGTATATCATGTAACATGCAGATGCCAGATTTCTATTTTGCTAGGTAAGTGGGTTGCTGTTTTTAACACAGAGATACTTTTGCTACCTGCAGTTCATGCATTGTAATGCCTTCTAATGTAGCACAGTACGTTATGAAGGACATTTTGGCCACTACAGTTGCAATCCTCACTGTCTTATGGAACACATCCTGTACATTAATTTGCTGACATATGATTTATTTTCAATATACAATGTTTACACGTAATGTAAAGCACTCTGACACCCTGCATTAGGATGACTAACACTGTAAAAGAAATAAAACAAAACAGTGGTATTTAAATTATTATGTGTCTAAATACTGGGGCAGACCGGCACATCTGACATTCTTACAGTGCATGCACATCTCTCATATACAGGGCCTGAACACAATCAAAAGCATGACTCTCTTAGGTACCTATGAAGTGATAAGCTGTGTGACTGTGTTTCCCCTCCATTACATTTATGTGTGAGACTCCAGAGAGCTCCCAGTCAGGATACTGGAACAAAAGGAGGCCTGACGGGCACTTAACTGCTAGAATATAAAATAGGAAGCCCCCTCCCTGCCTGCAGTTTGCTGCTCGGAAAGAAAGCAGCCAGCTTGGAGAAGCTGCTGAATGTGTCCATCTGAAACCTACACGGGATGGATTCAGTATATTTTAGTGGGACCCAACTTCTTGGTAGGGTGGACAGAGTCCACTCTGAAAATAGGTGAATGCCATCTACTCGCGTGTACCCCTGACTTGTACCCTGCTATACTCATTTTACATTACATAGTCACATTACATTATAGTCACAAATTCATGCACATGGAAATTATCTGATTTTCCCCAAAACAAACAATTTTTTCTTTGTCAAGTGCCAAATCAGGAATCAGAATGCAGGACCAAAGTCAGCATATTAGGTACTAAATCACATTTTTGCAAATGACGTTCCCACTGATGTTGTAGGTTATTCTTCCTTTAGCAATTTCTTCGAATTTTTTTTAGGGATTGTCATGCCTTCATAGCTTCTTCTTGGATTTTCTCTGTTCTTTGACTTTGGATTCAACTGTGACAGATATTTAATTTTATTCTTTTTAATAGGATCAGTTTATGTGAGTTGTATAAACATAACGGGCAATTTTCAGTAGTTTGAGTGTTTGAACAGCAACTATAATTAACTTTACTCATGTTTTTTCGTGTGTGTGTGTGTGTTTGTGTGTAGATAAGCACCAACATACATGTAACTCAAGTCAAAATTTTGCTGTGGCACCAAGTGGTGGCCTATATTAGCACTAGCTATTCTTTATTAGAGACACAGGTAAGCCCCAAGTCACCTAAATAACATTTAGGGCCCAATTACGAGTTAAAAGGAAATATAAAATACGAGGCTGTTAGAATTAACAATCCCAGATTTTCCTGCTGGTAAAAATCAGATCCTGTGTTCCCGAACCAAGAAAATCCTAGTGAGGGCCATGCGAAAATTAAGAATTAAGCAGTTGTGGCTCCTCCGCTAAGGCAGAGGAGCATTGCACCACTGCGCAAAAAGGAAAAAGGAAATTACAATAATGCATCGTTATTGTCATTTTATTTTTCCTATTGCATACATCCTGTGTGCTGTGTGGAGAGGGCTGGCCAGAGCAGAGGAGGAGTGGTTTGCACTCCCGCAGTGCACATGAACTGTTTGGTCAGCCCACTTGAGCACTTTGTATGTTCATTAGATTCTGATGGTCCCTTTCCAAAGAAAGAGAATGATCCAAAATATTATTATTTTCTTTTAACTCATCTGATCAAAACAGCCTTGAGAAAGCTCCATACCAATCATCCCTAGGAGGTGAAACTCGTGCATGCTGTCCTTTCACCCTACAGATCTCTTATTGTTACACTGATAAATGGAATAAATTACATTTGGGTCAAAATACGACTTGGCAAGAGTGTGTTTTATTACAAAAAGGGTATACATTCCTTCACTTCTTTGTACAAGTAACATAATAGGGGGATTCGTTCTTATCCTCATTCTACTGCTATAAGCAACAACTAACTAGGACAATTTCTTTTCATCGTTATTTCTTTTAAATTAAACACTGTCATTTTTCTTCATTTATTTCTCTATATCTGTTTTGTTTTTTTCTTTATTTTTAAACATTGTCCATGTTTTACTCTCCCTTATTTTCTTGATTGGATGTCATAAAGACTAATATTTATTTTCAGTGAATTGTTTTTACTTTATTCTGGTGATTATTTGTTAAAGCAACATGGTGCAGCAACCATTTTAGCATGGCTTAGTCAGCTAAGATGCTCAGAGAGTATTTTATAATAATAATAATAATAATAATAATAATAATAATAATAATAATCCACATTTGTAAAGCGCACAATCACCCGTAAGGGTCTCTAGGCGCTGGGGGCCGTCGGGAAGATTAAGCGAGCTATTGCCCAAAGTCACATGGTGCTGGGCTAACCTGCCGCCGGAGCCGGGGATCGAACCCTGATCCCCAGATTCCAGCGTCAGTCGCCCTGGCCGCGGCGCCACACCTCTCCCTATTTTCTATAGATCCCTTTATTTTAGATTATTTGTTCACATTTCCCAAAGTTGTACTAGATAAAGTAATGTTTGTTACCAGATAAATCATGACTGCCAAAAAAGGATGTTTTGTAGTGGGTGAGGTAGCTCAATGGATTCAGGTACGGCTCTAAGGTGGTGCTACGGTGCAACTGCACCAGGTGCCGACTTCGGGTGAGGACATTGGGTTTGTAGTACATTATGGTTTTAACACCTTCGCTGCTTCCTGGCTTCCAACAATTTTCGGGCAACAATTAAAATGTCATGATTACTCCGGTGATTAATGTTCATCTAGAGAGAGATGGGAGAGATCAGAGGTTAGTCTAGTGGAGGTTTTGACTCATGGTAAGGTAGCGCAGAGGGTTAATATGCCAGATGCAAAGAACATGTACCATTCGGATCACAAAGTGCATATAATGTAAATAGGTCAGTGGGTTGCTGCTTTTGTCCGAGAGACCATTTGATACTTTCAGTTTTTGCATTATAATCCTAACATAGAACATGGAGCTATTAACTATCATCAAAGAGCTGCATGCAAACTGCAAGGTATAGATTAGAGTGTTATGATTTTTCCCAAGTCTTTCGCTATCCTAATGTTGGAAGACCGGGTCATTTGGATAGAAATCAATTCTGATTATTACGGAGAACATGGTGTTACGTTATAAATTCTTAATTTGTGCTTCTCAAGACCAAGCACTCTTAAATTATACTTCCTACTAGTACGAATGACATGTAACCCCTACACCTTGTAGTCTTCTGTCTCATGTAACATTTCCTATACACTGATTTACACACCTATGATTGATTGATTGTTTCTGTGTAGTGTGTGATGTACAGTGCTCTAACACAGTACACTGATATGAGTGGTGGCAGCACTATAACATTAATTAAATGCTTCTGAGAGAGAGCTATTATGAAGACTTGAGGGGCTCTGTTGAAGGTTTGTAGTGAGGGAATCCGTGGTGGTGGTGGTCATTGCGGGGGTGCCAACAAACATTGTCGCACTGGTGGCCACCAACGCTAAAGTCGGCCCTGAATGGATTAATCCAATTGCTGAAGAATTTTGACTGCACATCAGAAGTCTCAAGTTTAAACTACCATTTCATCGTGTAATTGGGAATATTTACCTCTTGTTGCGGCACTAGTTAACGGAAAGAATAGGAAAATAATACACAATAAAGCACAGGACTATGGTGCAGTTTTAAATGAGGGCTGGCATAGAAAAAAAGAATTGTCTGTATTTAGAATAAATGTAGCTGGGAAGCAAGAGAGTGCTGTACATTATTTGGAGAAATAGAAAACATTTATTACACAATCGTGTACATCAAGTGTGGAATGCACAAATACAATTCACATCATTTTCAAGCAGATGGAGATTATGTGATTTACCCAGAATTTGAACGTGGACCCCTAAGCTCCAAAGTCACCAGTTCTAGCCGCTAAGTCACAAAAGGTTGCATATTTTAGAATATCAACTGTCCTATGGGGAATTTATTACTTCTGCATGGTATCAAAAATCACCTCACTATAAGGGCATTTGTGAAATATAGCACAAAATAAAGGAAATATCAATCTAAACCAAGCTAAACTGAAGTATATCTCAATTTAGTGGGTGTTCTTTTCATGAATTACAAAATAAAAATGATCTCTTGATCATGCACCGATAGAGCCTTTAGGGAACTGCAGTATGGGTTATAATCTCATCATATATTTGCTGCTGGCAACCTTTTCTAAAGAGGCACATTGCTAAGCCAAGGCATTGCCATTTCAGGCATGTTTCAGTGGCAAGAATATCATCTGCTTCGTGGCTTAGGGACTGGAACTTGGCTGCTATATACAGCTGGGGACCACTTCATTCTGGTCAATGGAGTTTGTCCATAGCCAATGATTGTGGTGGGAAATGCAGACAAGGACGTAAGTGACAGTCCAAAGCATTTTCATTGCCAGGCTTCTTTTCGCTGAATAAGCATTGGTAGAGTTACATTCTCTATCATGCTCATATTATGCTGGTGATTGCATGTGGTGGGCACATGCACTCATTTAGGGGACCAGAACTTTTTTTTGCATCATTAGACGTAAAGTCAGATCAAGAGAAACAAAGAGAGTAAGCCGATGGAGAAGAAATGATGAAGAGAAATACATATAAAAACAGTAAGTAAGAGAGAAACAGCCCCAGCATTTGGCAACGCTGAGGCTGGGCTCTTAAGAAACAAGCATTTGCAATGCAATAGGTCTCACATCACTAAAAGTTTGAGCTATTGGCGTTGTAAATAATAATGCAACGCCAATAGCGCAAACTTTCAGTAATTGGAGACCTATTGCATTGTAAATTTTTTTTTTAAAGCACTTCGACCACGGCTTTGTACGAATCTTCATGAGCAGTGAAGGAAGCGGCTCTTGGCATAGCTAGCTACATGAGACGCATATTCTTATATTGGTGTTGAACAGTGGGCACAACGTATAAGTATAATCGCATGTACACTCACCACTGTATTCAGCACCAGGATACCTTTACCGGTAACAGTTGCCCTTAATTATTAAATTGGCTTCTGTATAAAGGTTGGAGCTGTTAACCCAACACTGTCAGAAGGTAAGTATTGGTTGTGGTTACATGGGCTGTTAGCAGTTCTTGGCGCTCCGAGTACCACCACACCACCGGGGTCTGTGAGGCTTCCTCTGCAGCACATATATCGTACAAAGATGCTGCGCTATCGGTGCTCATGTATTAAGTCACCACTGAGGCAGGGTGCAGCATTTTCAAATGCACGGTGACAAGTGGGTCTGATGAGGGTAACTGATACAGAGGAGAGGCTCTCTTCACAGGGTGGTGTCCATCGCTCTTCATGGGAGCAGGATATCTGAAACAGAAGGAATCTTAGAAGTGTTGTGTTAGGGTCTCTTCACTGGCCGTTGTGCAGAGGCCTTTTAGGTACAGATAACAGAGGAGCCGCCATTGACGGTGTCTGTTTGGAGAGGGAACATCCTTTACAACGCGGATGTTACCCCGCAGTGCAGTTACGACGCGTCTTTTGAAACGCAAGTCATTTCTACGACTTGCGCTGGATGGCGCTGTGGGATAAGGAATCTTGTAATTTTATATCCCAACACCTTCCCTACTGTTACGGGGACTGGTGTTGGAATATAAAGTTATAAGATTCCGAAATCCGCACCCTCCAACGCAAGTCGTTGTAACGACTTGCATTGTAAAATCTGCGATGTAAAGGACCGCGTTGAAAACAACCACGTTGTACTGACATACATCCGTTTGGAGGCTACGAAGCACTGGAGTGTAGGCACAACGGACCCCAGCAGCAGCTGCTGTACAGGGGAAGGACTCAAATAGGCTAATTTAAGAGCCAGTGTAGTCCATACAAGCAGCTTTGTACTGAAAGGGAAGAACAATGAGCAACTGACAGTTAGGGTACGTCTAGGCGCGGAAGAGCCTTAGAGGTATGACAACCTCGTAGATGGACCCCTCCGACCGAGATGTAAAGAAAACCATGCCATATTCTGCATCTCCAGTGATTTATTTACCTGTCTGCATGCACTGCCAGCTTCCAAGTGACTTGTTACTAAGCATGGGCGGCAAATCCGTTACGTCCACGGATTTTTCGGATATTTGGTGAATACGCAATCCGTGTATTTTACTATTTTCCCAAAAATCCGACAAAATCCGCGGATGTAACGGATTCCCCCCACCCACTCATGTAATGGCGCCAGCAAGCTGCCAGCGCCGTTGTAAAATAGTTACAAAGTTAGCTTGCACAGAGCAGGTGCAGCTAACTTTGTAACTATTTTTCAACGGCGCTGGCAGCTTGCTTACGCTGTTGGAAACAGTACACACATGGTCCCTGGAACTTGTTGAAGCTCAAATGCAGTGACTCATTCATCAGCCCAGAAACAATCGAGAGCGCCGTCGAGGCTGGGCAATGTGCCTTCTTTACCCAATCTACCGTCGAAAGTCAGCTGTGATGCTGGATAGAGAGGCCTTTGCATCCTTGACTTTCACGAGCACAATCCCTGTGCTGTCCCTGTGAGCAGGAGTCTCTGTATCTTCATCTGCTGCTCTGATCGGCCTCTGACCTTTTATACACACAAGAGGCATGTGCAGCACAATCCCTGTGCTGTCCCTGTGACCAGGAGTCTCTGCATCTTCATCTGCTGCTCTGATCGGCCTCTGACCTTTTATACACACAAGAGGCATGCCCACTCGCATGGAAGCCCGTCCGTTTGGCCATGAGTAGCCACATTGTGTTCGCACGGGTTTCTGCACGTTCGCCAGCGTTTTGTACAATAAAACCCTCGCAAACTTGCAGAAACCCGTGCGAACACGCAAAAAAAAATACGCTGGGATCCGCGGATTTTGCGTATTGTCGCAATCCGCAAATACGCAAATACGCAGATCCGCGGATTGCCAATACGCAAAATCCGCCCATGCTTACTTGTTACGTATTACTCAACGATTGGTTTACATTTAACTAATTAGAAAGCATGGGTGGGGTGAAGAGGTCAAAGGGGATGACGTCACAAGCAAGCACCAAGAACTGCCAACAGAGAGGCAGGATTAGACAAGGCCCCAAGAGCCCATTCAGGCTCTAGGCGTGGACAAATTTATAATGAGCGACGTGCATGATAACCAATTAAAACGAAGGATCCCTTCAGTGATGCGCAGGCCGCCAGCCATATGTAAATCGATTGTCGCTTAGGGATCTCGTAGCAAAAAGTAAAGAAATCGAAAAAAAAATGTTTTCTATTTCTTTACTTTTGAAGCAATCTCGGCACACACGATTTAGCTTAAGATGTTTAAAGCTAAAGTGTGGGTGCTACAATTGCTTCGAAAGTAAAGAAATAGAAAAAAAAGTAAAACATGTTCCTATTTTTTTTACTTTTGAAGCAATCGCGGCATCCACGCTTTAGCCTAAGATGTTTAAAACACGGGTGCAGCCATTGAAAAAAAAGGTACACAAACCTAAAAAGAAGGGCATGTGGCCAAGGTTGACGCCACAAATAACAAAAGAAAGGTGCGGCCTCCATTATTCTTGCTGAAGCGTGCTGTGCTATGTACATAAAGAAAAGTGTTGCAGGAGAGCGTGTCCTGCCTGCAACACCAAGCAGGAGGAAACCATTTTAGAAAATAGTGCTCTGAGGCTGTAATTAAAACCTACTGAGTAACAACACATGTAACAGGGGGTGTCCTCATGGGAGGTTACAAGAAAAGAAAAGGCTGTACTAAGGAGAGACTATTAAGCCTTTCGACCAATGAAAAGCCACCACTTACAAAGGACAGTGACAGGAGCCAATTAAAAAGATGGGCGGAAATTAGGCAGCGCTTCATACCCATATACTGAATACAGGATGTCTCAAAGAGACAGCGCTAGTGCTGCCTAGGAGAGACCTAGAAATATGGAACCCTACAAGTAATTTTTCACAAGTAATTGTTCTCAAACTAAGCACTGAATCTCTGACAAAGAGTATGGTGTGAGATTGTCTATAAAGAGCTCAAGCAGTTAAGAATTTTAGCTTTGGAGTTGGATGAAGAGCGGTGATAAGCCCGAAGCAGGTAAGTGCGGCAGGGCCACACAAACATGCAATAATATTTGGTGGTAACACAGGGTATGAGTAGATTGGTTAGATATGCTCTCATAAATATTATTGGGTAGGACAAAACCTATTATTGATTTGTATCTATGTGGGTATGCCTTAACTGTGGTAAATGATTTCTTACTTTGAGTCATTCATGCATACAGTGCCTTTCACACATACCTTGGCACTATAACTAAAAAATAATTCATCCCGCAATAATAATAATAGGGAGGCTTGTAGACCACATGGCTACTTCTAACGAAATGTCCCAGCCCTAAGGTCCAGCTCCCGGAGGCCAGGTGAGTTTTGGAGCTATGTAGCTCAAATCGATGCCCCGTTTTCACCTTGGGGATGCGAGCCATCATGACCCCAGTGGATCTTCAGTGAAGTTCCTGAAAGGGACATAAGGTTTGAGAAAAAAAATGCAGATAGCATGGGCCCTTATTCGCAAAGACCTCGTTGCAAAAGTACAGGCTTTGAAGGAAAGTCTCTGCTTCAGTGGACGCCAGTGCAGTTTGGAAAGCGGCACATCTAGGGAGATTCAGCAGAGGGTGATCTGCTGCATTCTGCACATGTTGGAATCTCTTTACCCAGGTCTGTGACTCCCCTGGACACAAGACATTGCCGTGGTCTAGCCTGTACAATCCTGTGGGGAGCGTGAAGTTCACGTTCCACTCCCAGTCGCACTGCGTTAGTGGATACTAAATCCAGCTAATATTTCTCCATTTGACCATGTTCACCATTAATCTAGTTTTATACCCACAATGTTGACCACATTTTCATCTTGTTTTCTTGATCCACATATCTAACATAATGTATTTTGAAAGCTTCTCATATTAACATGTGCCCATCCGGACCTCTTTGTAAATCCGATCCAAAGTACAACGGATAGTTCAAATCAGCAAATCTTTATTCGGAACCCAATGCATTTCGGGTTTATTTCCAGCCCTTTGTCAGGGGTAACTGTGGTTCAACAATTGCAAAAAAATCATCATTACCACTTAGTGCCATTATCTTCTATAATCACATAAATCTGTGTTTAATCTTGCGCATCTAACATTTTGTGCTAAAACAGGCAGTTCACATTAAATTTAATGAAAAGACCAGGTGTCAAATCCCCATGACCTCTCAACTTTATTCCTCACTCCCCCGACAAAAGTTAAACATAGGCGTAAACCATTTGTCATCCCACCTTTCCCAGTGACATCTGATTTCATACTTTCCCTCAAAAGACCTTCCCTTAAACAGGCAGTTTGTTTTCAATTAAATGAGGAAACCAAGGGGCATATTAACAAGGGCTTTATCTCTGCTTTTTTTTGGCTTTAAAAGCCAAAAAAGCGGAGATAAAACTATCGCCCTATTTACAAGGGGGAGCTGACATGCATAATTGCATGTTAGCACCTTTTTTCCCGACGCCTCCCTTTGCATCTCTAATGAGATGCAAAGTGGGCGTCAATGGGCAGTACAGCCTTGCAAATATTGCTGATGTGCACATCGCAATATTTACAAGGTTGCCCCAGCATTTTAGCAGACGTTAGTTTTTGGAAAAAACTGCTGTTTTCTCCAAAAACTAGCGTCTGCTAAAATCCTGATGCTTATCGTGTATGGTTAAACAGCCAGCGGCTTGAAAGTGGGCGTGGCTATGGGATGACCAAATTGGTGGAGGTGGAGGGGGAGTAAAACAAACTGGAGCCCAGGAGCTCTCCTCCCTCCTGGAAGGCTTCCCCACCAGGCGAGAGTACTGGAAAATGAAATGAGAAACAACCAGAAATATTCAATAGGTGAGAAGCAACAACACATAAATGTATTAAAACCAGCGTGGGCAGCCTATTATAAAATGGCTCCCAAGGAGTATTGAGCCAGGCACCTCAAAAGCTGTAAGCAACAAAATGCAGCAATACAATGTCTCAGGAGTGATTAACAGCTGCCAGCCTAGCGTTACTCAGGGGAGCTGTGACCAGCATGGATGCCAGCCTCTTGAAAGGGGTCATGGCCATGGCTTGATGAATGCAGAAACAAGGGTGGGGCAAAGTAAAGCAAACTGGAGCCCAGCAGCTCCCCTTCCTCCTGGAACATGGGAATATTTTAATTTAATTTGTATTGTTCTTTGGAGGATACACTAAAATCAGGTCTGTAATCTGTGTGCCAGAATAAGCAGAGAAACACCAACCATCTCCTGGAAAGTTTGGGTGGATCCTTCTCTAGCATCAGGTACAATATGGTTTTTTGGGTGCGTACTTATTTGATAGTTTTTATTGGATTTTCTGCATTAGAACACACGGGGTCTGTTGCACAAAGTCAGTTTGTTGTTGCAAGCCTTACAATTTAGCAAAATCACTGGTTTTGCAAATGCAGTATGGCTTTCACTATGCACTAAACACTTTTGGTGAGTTGGTAAAGTATTTGGATTCAAAAAATGGGTTTCTTCTCCCATTCTAAATTGTATGTGTCAATGGTTTGCAATGATAATTTAGGTTGTAATCCATTGAAAAGTTATCAACACCTCACAGGATGTGGTGAAACTTTCACTTTGGTGAACATTTTCTCGTTAGACGGCTTGCCCTTTGGGAATTGTGTCAGATAATCTCAGCAGTAGTAGGCAATGGTCCAGGGGATCACTGCTAATGCCTTCCCAAACACAGACTATCTATCCTGCCAATGTTTTCCCAAGTCAGATTTTGTTTAAGGTACACAGGCTTCTTAATAAAAAGGGGTTCCTTTTCAGCAATGGAAAGACAGGGATTGTGGTTTGCTGTTCCTTGCAGGTAACTATATGTGGCCAATCGCAGAGGGTCGCAAATAGCGAGAAACATCACTTACAACGAAACTTTTACAACGCACTACCATTACAACGCGGTCATTAAAACGCAAACCATTACAACGCATTGCGCTGGGGGGCGCTCTAGGATAGGGAATAGGTTAATTTACTATCCAATAACCTTCCCTAGTGTCCACGGGGACTGGAGTTGGAATAGTAAATTAAACTATTCACTATCCACACCCAAAAGCGCTATGCTTTGTAATGGTATGCGATGTAAAAACCGCGTTGTAACATTATGCGTGGTAAAAGCATGCGTTGTAACGTCATACATCCCAAATAGCAACCCACCTAAACAAGCATTGGCATTGCCAATAGGTCTCGCTTGGGGACCTTATAAGTATTTAGTTTTGCAGCACAATATCCGATTATGCAACAAGGATATTGTGCTGCAAAACTAAATACTTATAAGGTCCCACAAGCGAGACCTATTGGCAATGGCAATTCTTGTTCCACCTTGGCTTTATTTCTCTACTGCGCATGCGCATCGGGGCTCCTATGAGGCCACAGATAAACTGATGGGGGCCCGGTGTTTACGGTCGGAGGGGAGATTAACACCCAGGCGGCAGAAGAAGAAAGCGGAGAAACTTCCGGGGTGGCGGTGGGGGTGGGGGGAATTGGTGGCCACGAAAAGTGGAAAGTAAAGGAACATGCACGCACGCACACACACACAAACGCTTTGACATACACAGGCAAACACACACAGATGCTTTCACATACATAGGCAAACATACACAAGCATGCACACACAGACACACACACACACCCCCAGGCACGCACACAGACACAGATGCGCATACACGCCCAGGCATGCACACACAGGCCAAGGTACGCACATGCACACACACAGATTTATTTATTTATTTTATTTTTAAAGTTGTTTATAGCGCTAGATTGACCCGTAGATGCGCACACCTATACAGGCACACACACATTGAGACGCACACGTCCCAGAGTGCACACACACACACACACACACATGCACACACACACACAGATGCGCACACATACACAGGCACAACACTGAGCTTTGATGTTTGCTACAGAGTAGTTTTCCAATTACTGAAAACTGGTTGAATACTCGTTACAATCAACAAGTAGAAACCCTTAGTGCACAATTTGCACCACATCTGGGATTCCGTCTTGGATGCAAATTTCTTTTGCAGCACATCGGGATGTCGTGCGTCTAAGATGGAATGGAGAAGGGGGTCGTCTCTGCGTCTAAAATGCAGTGGGCAGCCTTGCACCTTAGTGAGAGAGAGAAACTGAAAGCAGAAAACGTCTGCAGTAAATAACCTTCCCTGCACTGAGATTAATTTTAAACACAGCGAAGACAAAGTGCAATCCAACTGAGGGGGGGCAAGATAATGCAGCAAACATCCGATCTTAATCCAACCAAAAAAAAAAAAACAGCTTGCCGATTTCGATTACTGGCACTTTTATATACAGTGCTGCTCAGAATTGTAAATGCAGCTTTGTGAGAGGGGGTAGCACCAACAACCGTGTTAGGCGACAGGCAGAGGCCACGCGGGGCGGACATCAAAGGAAAAGTGGGAGGGGAAAAAACTGATTAGCGGGGAAGCAGATTGCCTTCAAGCAAGCCCCTTTAAAGCTCTCGCGTTTGACGTGGCCAGCGAGTGGGGGTAGGAAAGGGAGTGAGGGGGAGCAGAAGCCTTTGAGCACTGGATAATTAATGTTTCTGCTGACGGAAGGCAAAGAGTTGTCAAATATATTCAGTTTCTTGTTTGGATTGTTGCTTAAGTCCTGTGTTAACAGTGGAAGAAGGAGAAGTTTGAAGTAAACTGGAAATCAAAGCGGCCCAATTAACCACTTAATTTGGAGCAAGTACGCAGAGAGAGAAGGCAGGCGCTGGAGAGGGAGGGGGTGGGTGGCCAATATGGAGAGGGGAGTGGGCTGCCTGCTGGGCTGGGCTGCCTCTGATGATCTAATGCGAGTCACGGAAGGCAGGCTAACAGGTTACACAGTAGACCATGGGCTCACGAGGCGGTAAAGTAGAGACTCTTATACTGGGTTCAGTCAGTAAGGAAATTGTGTTCACGTCACATGCGCTATCACATTAAACATACAAAAGAAACGTATAAAAACACAATGGGGAGGGTGGGACTGCAACGGTAGATCAGGTGGGGTTATTGGAGGAAGGACGGGCAGGGAGGCAACATAGAAGCTGGCGTATTAGGGAAAAAAAGGTGTGGGACTGCGAGGAGCAGTCGAAGCAAAGATGAGCTTGGAGAGTGTGGGGATTTACAAGGAGAGCATGGGGAACAGGGATTAGAGGGGAAGCAGTACAGAGTTGAGCCTAGAAAGCACATGCAGTCCAATGGAGTGCTGTAAAAAAGTAATTCCCGGAAGTGGGAAAAATGTAAGTCATCCATGCAAAATGATGGTAAAGAGGTTACCCTACCGAAAAAGAGCAAACACTAGAAGAGGAAGAAAGACATTGACTAAGATGCTAGAAAATAACATTAACAGCCCAGTATCGTCCTGTGCTCGATGTCCTGGTGCAGTTTGCGCTATGTAGCGTGATTGGGCGAACGTCCCAGTAACCCGTTACTGGAAGCCAATAAACCGTTCTCTCCCACTTTTTGGGATACATCTGATTACAATGTCACATAGAAACATGTCCAAGCAGAAGCTTCCCTGTATATCACATGGTGCATCATCTATGCCCCGTTCTATCAGAAGCGAATAGTTTCTTGTTTGGATTGTTGCTTAAGTCCTGTGTTAACAGTGGAAGAAGGAGAAGTTTGAAGTAAACTGGAAATCAAAGCGGCCCAATTAACCACTTAATTTGGAGCAAGTACGCAGAGAGAGAAGGCAAATGGTGGGGGCCTGAAGGAGGAGGGGGTGCGAGGGATGAGGGAACACGGCCTGGGGGAAGCTGGCTGGGGAGAGAATGCAGAGCGCACGCTGGGCGAAGCCCTTTGATGTGCTGTGAGCGGCCGGGAATGAATGATTAGGGGAGGAGAAGCGGGAAACTGAAAGTACGGCCGGCCTGCGGCCGGCCATGAATAATTAGGGGAGGAGAAGCCCTGGCCGTGAATGCGCGTGCATGTTGTTCACGTGGTTCACATGAACTGCATGAAAACGCCATGAAAACGCCAGCAAAAAGCTGGTGGTTTCATGATGTTTTCGCCACTTGAATTCTCGCTCCGCTCGATGCGCATGCGCGCATCGATAGGTCGCGAGACCTAAAAATAACCATTAGGTAGGTCATTCTGTGACTCCCTGTGACTGGACTTAGCACATACGTCAGTTGCATCAAAAAATTAAAGGCTGTTCGCAAAACGTGTAATTGTGACCACTTCTGAGACCAGTAGTTTTATACACCTAGCTCATAATTTCTATTCTGACTTTGAATTCATGTTTTGGAAGTGTGTTCATTTGGTTATATTCCACAAGAAATCCGCACATATTCCATAATATATGTGCATCAGGTACCCTGTTTTTCTTCAACATCTGAATCGTAATCAGGTAGACCTTATTCCTATCCTCTATATATTTCTACAACCCATAGCAAATGAAGACCTTGACTATAAATTATAGGATGGGTTGCTAAACGAAAACCCAGAACTGGGAAATGGCATCCATAATAACATAGAGTCTGTAGGTAAGCTTACATGCAGTGCTTTAAATGGGCAAGTACTCACACGTACTGGATGCATGCACTTCCTTTATTTTGAAAGGGAGAGTATCTGCACTTCTCAGCAGGAGTTCAATACTTTTCTATAGAGAGCATCAGCACTACTCAATAGCACACAGGTACTCTCGGACAGCAAGTACATATACTTTTATTATTCCATTTCAATCCCTGCCTACATATGGTGGCTAAAATGAGCAAGACTCTGAGGGGCATATTTAGGGAAAATCATTTAGCGCAGCAACACACCTTGCTGTGCTGCATTATAGGGAAAGGCAGGAATATATCTAAGAGGAAGGGTTTTGGGACCAGGTGCCGTTATTTAATTAGGTCCTGCACACATGGCTCGAAGTAAGCTGTGCAACCAGGGGTGTGCAGTACCTAGGGGGAAGACAGGTCTTGCTTCGTGATGCCCTCACACACCCAGGAGGATGTCATGCTTCATCATTGGGCTTTGCTCCTCTTCGGGCCGGCGCTTCAATGCCCGACGGGCTCACTGTGAACGGGGGTCTTTGGCGGAGATCTTTTAGTGAAGCTGTTATTAGGTGTATGCAGGTAAGAAGGCAAGGGTAGTGCAAGGGTAGTGTGAGTTAAAATAAGTCGGGATCAGTCCTATTCCAGACTATTTTTATTGTGCTAGGTAGATCCAGCTTAGTTAAAAAATATGTCAGAATGCCCTGCGTGGAGGTAATGTTCCTAGAGGGCTATCTCTGTGGAAGGGGTCGACATGTTTCGTGCCTCGGTAACTCCTAGTGTGTCAGGTGGCACTTCATCAGGACCTAAGTGATTAGTGTTGCACTACTAAATGTATGGCTCCTAATGTTAATGGATGGTAGCCAAGCTAAAAGGGACGTGACATCCTAGTAGATTGTACTGGACGGATGCAAGTGACCTGTATGGGAAGAGATAAGGGGATAGGGGGAAAAGGGGGGAAGGGATGTAAGCAATATAAATATTAAAAACCATAATGGTGTAGTGGTAAATACAAAATCCTGATAGGTTCAGGTTTGTGGGTCTCTAAATTAACTGTGGTCGCGTCACTGTTGTGTAATTTGCGGAGAAGCCGCGTGGTACGAGAAATTGTGAGGCTATCTCAGTTTGGATCCCTGGTGTGATATCTCATTCACTCATGGTGTGGGTTGACCCGGTATCGCCTAGTTCTTAACGTGCATTTAAGGACATAGTGATTTTACAAATAGGAGTCAAGGTAATTGCTAGTTGGGTTAAAACAGACGTGAAAAGATGTAGAGGCAGCACCAATTATAAAGTAATTCGCAGAAGCAAAATGTTGTGAAAATATATTCTTTTTATTAATCTTTTTGTTTTAGAAGTGCACAGGACAGCCAACGCGTTTCGCGCCCCACCTTGGGAGCTTCGTCAGGGCAGAGTCAAAAAGTATTGCACAATCAGTAATGTACTAGTCCAGGCCAGGCAGGCGTTATATGGCTTAGTCAAAATCCAGATAACAGAAAGTAAACTGTCAATCAAAGTCAAAAGAGTTGCACTGTAATTCGTGCAGAACTGTGCGCCGTGAGGACCAATTGGCGTTGGATAAGGTTCCAAATCTGTTTGATAGTATTGAGGCAATATAAGTGTAAGGTACTTGGGTAAATTGCAGAGATGAGGTCTTTCTTTAGAGGTTGGCAGGCCTTAATAAGCTGCCAAACCGGCTCGTTCTCAAAGACGTATATCGTCCAGAATTAAAGTCCCGTGTGAGACGCCAACGCTAATTGTTTGGTCCGCTGTGGAGATCCTCTTTTGTTGTTAAAACAGACGTGTCCTCAATCGGAAAAATGTCTGTGGTACTTGAAAAAGTGCAGTTTATCTTCAGGTAGTGCCGGGGGGGCTGCGCCCGTTTGCGCCCGTTTGCGCTGAGAGGATCATGTGGAAACCTGCTTGCTGTCGGGTACGGCAGCAAGCACGTAGGTGCGGTAACTTGACAAAAGTGCTGTTTGGTTGTAGTCACAGTAACCACACGAAAATTTCCGAAATATGACGCTCACACACAAACAACCATACACATACGCCAACCGCTTTGGTTAGTCCCTGTTTTCAATAATGTATAATGGTGACAAAAGTGATATTGATAATAATCATAATAACGGCACGAAATTTACCGTACTGTCAACATGTTCACATACAGCTAACCTTACACACATGACAACCGCTTTGGTTGGTACCGGTTTTGTAACATTAGTTACAAACATGATGACCTCAAGTAAGGCTGAGGGGCTCGTACGGGGAGAAATCCTGCTGTGTCATGCGACCGTTACTCACCCATGATGAGGGTCTAAATGCTGATGGGAATGCTGCCAAGGCAATAGTTGCATAAAAGCTGAAATGAAAAACATATATATAAGCTGTTGTAAGCAAGGGCGGATTGTGAGGCTTACCGGCGGCATCCTGACGAAGTATCAGCGTTGTATACTCACGATTCGGGCGGAATCAACTAGCCGTAGTCCTACCCTCGCCTTGGGTCCCGTAATGGAGACTTCCAAGTGTGCGCATTAAGAGCACCAAGATGCCTGTAAAGCTAGAATGTCAACTATGGCTGCCATCTTGGGGGAGGAAGTGTCATCGGGCAGTGTGGTGCAGGGGGCGGACAGGTGGTTCCTGAGTTAGATGGCATAAGCAAGTGTTGCCTTAATGAAAAAATGTTTGTTAAACTGGTGGCACTGTATGTGGCTCACGCAGGTTCCATAAGGCAATCAAAGGAAGCTACTTGAAGTGTAGTGGAAAATACACTTTCTAGAAAAAGTGGTGGAGTGTGTAAATGCTCATGTAATAGTGTAACGTGGTGAAGGGCATCTATTCTGTCAATGTAGTGAGGAATAGATAGGTCAGTGATTTAAATTTTCCGAAGACCTCAATGCTATAATGGTATGAGCACAGATTGCGCCATCCGTTGGTGGCTGAGTAGTATGATACTATCCCTCGGGAGGTGTTGTGTTCCCCATGTCCTCAGGACAGATCAAGTATGCTGAGTGTAGTGGAAGTGGAGGAAAGGAAGTTACTACCCAGTTACCGGTCAAGTTCGCCCATGGAATAACATTGTTCAGTCCTTTGATATGGGTGGACAGTCTGAAAACCCAGCGTCGTTCTTTTCTGAACAGTGCCTCTTTGGTGATGTTTTTACATGATTCAAGGATGCTCCAGTTGAGATCATTTGGTGTGTGTAGGGCTTCTGCATAGTGCGCACACATTTTGGTATTGGTTTTTTTGCACCTGATGTTACTCCTGTGTTCCCCAATTCTTAATTTAATTGGTTGTGTTGTCATACCAATGTATTGGCGTCCGCAAGGACAAGTGATCAAGTACACACAATTGCTGGTGTTGCAATTGGTGTGTTTGTTTTGTTTCCACACCCATGTTTCTGTCAGTGCGATCGATTTGCTAGCCTTTCTCAGGGGGCATACAACACATTGTCCACAGGGGTAATGACCTTGGACAGGTGGTAGGCCCCAAAGTATGTTCTGTGGTGTGGTGTGATTCTTGGGCCTTGTGTTGATGAGTAGGTCCTTTAAGTTGGAAGTGCGTTTGAATGCGAACCTCGGTTTTTCAAAGGACCATTCCCCCATTTGCAAGATATTCCAGTGTTTGTTGATCACGCTTTTGATCATATTAAATTCTGGGGTGAAAGTGGTCACGCAGGTCAGTACATCGGTTTTCTGTTTGGCCTGGCTCTCAAGGAGAGATTCTCTATTTGTGTTTTGTGCTCTCTTTTGTGCCTGTTTGACTTGGTTGATTGGGTAATGTCTGCATACCAGATTTGTACTCAGTTCAGAGGACTGTTTCTTGTAGTCATCTAGGTTGCTACAATTTCTGCGAATGTGCAGAAATTGGCCATAGGGAAGATTTTCCTTCAGTGCTTTGGGCTGGAAATTTTGGTACAGGAGGGGACTGTGGCTGTCTGTAGGTTTTTTGTAAGTAGTGGTCACCAGTTTGTCAGGTAGTTTTTTCAATCAGTAGACCCAATAAAGGAATCTCGGACACTGAGCTGGTCGCTGTGAAGTTAAGGTATGGGTTTAGACTATTGATCCAAGCTAGGAGGGCAGGGATATTGTCTACTGCGCCCTTCCAAAACACCAGGATATCGTCTATATAGCGTTGCCACAGTTGGACATTGTCCCTATATGGGTTGGTGTTGGTGAGTACATATTTTCCCTCAAACTCTGACATGTAGAGGCATGCCAGGGTAGGGGCAAAGGTACTACCCATAATAGATGTACCCTGGGTTTGGTAAAACAAGTTGTTTTCAAACTGAAAAAAGTTTTCTGTAAGGGCAATATGGACGCATTCCATGATGAAAGAAATGGGAGTGTCAGAAGTCCATGTCCCATTGCGCAAGAAAGAGTCCACTACCTCCAAAGTCTTTTGTTGGGGGATGTTTGTGTAGAGGGCCTCTACGTCAAGCGTTAGGAGGACGTCTGGAAGTGGGCCCTCTAGGTTGGCGATCTAAATGAGTTTGAGGACATCCCTGGTATCCTGTAGGAAGGTAGGTGTTGAATGGACAAGGGGTTGGAAAAAGTGATCGCAAAAATTAGAGAGTGGCTCCAGAACTGACCCTATCCCTGACACGATGGGCCTGCCCGGGGTTGGGGTGACTTCTTTGTGTATTTTTGGTAAGGTGTAAAAATAGAGTAGTCTGGGATTGTCGTTGATCAGGAAGTCCGCTACATTTTTAGTGATCCACCCCTGGTTGAGGGCTATGGAGACCATGGATTTGATCTTGGTGACAAGGCGTGGAGTTTGGTCTTCGACGAGAGGGGTGTAGTAGTGTACATTATGTATTTGTCGGAGGCATTCGTTTCTGTAATCAGTGGTTGCCATTATCACAATTGCACCCCCCTTAACAGCTTCCTTGATGGTGATTCTGACGTCACTAGCCAACTGTTTGGTTGCCTCAGTTTCAGCTTTGGTCATGTTCATGAAGGTGGATTTTTTCCTCTGTCTGTCTGCAATTTCTTTGAGAACCGCTTTTTCAAAGGTGAGGATCTCTGGTGGGACCATACTGGATGAAGGAGTGAAGGTGGATGGTTTTCACAGGCCTGTGTCTTCAGGTGTGGTAGCTGGTTGGTCACCAAAGTGGGCTTTTAGCCGTATTTTTCTGAACAGGCTCTAGTTCACAGTTTGTGCGAAAGTCATCAGTGCTGGGTGTGGGCACAAAGCCCAACCCGCGTTTGAGTACGTTGGTTTCGTTTTCAGACAGTTATCTGTTGGAGAGATTAACGATTCGTTTTTCTTCTCCTGGTGTCCCCTCAATTCCATTTGAAGTTGTTGAGTCTGATCCTGCCATTGGGCTTGTTTTTGTTGTTATTGTGTCCCTATTCTTCTTCTGCCACGCCCTCTGCCCCAGCCTCTGCCTAAAAAAGGTTGTGGTTGGAAGGGGGCAAAAAGGGGTTGAGGTCCATGTTGGATACTGCCACATCTGTTGGCCATGGAAGGGAGGTGGTCCTTGATAAGGAGGTGGACCATAGCCATATATCATCTTCTGTTGTTGTTATTTGGCACCCCGGGTTTCGGTGCTCAAGTTGCTGCTTGAGGAGTAAGTGTGTCTGCGTGAGTTGGTGCTTTCGTCAGATGAGTAGTCTTCTCTTGTTGGCACAAAATCATCCTTCAGGTATGATAGACTTTTTCTTTGCTAAATCTCGCAATGACTTTTTGTAGTTTAGTCACCTTCATTAAGTAGTCTTTCTTGTCGTTGACTTCTTTTGTAATCTCTGCCAATTTGGCCTTGAATGCTGCATTCGCAATAGTGGATTTTAAAGCTCCTTCAGCTATGGCAATTTTAGTGATGAGTTCTTCGGCCAACCGTTTGGCTGTTTTAATTATTAGGACTAGAAGGTCCCTGGTGCACTTCCAGGAGACCTGTGACCATTCCTCCTTGAATTGCTTATCTTCAAGGAAAATCCTTGGGGAATTTGTAACAATCAAGCCATTGGGGGCTATGTTTGCGCGCAGATATTCCATTATTATTGCCCCGTGCATAATGATTTTCATCAGTTGGCGCTTCATATTGGTTATTGTTGTGCAATCGCTATTTTAGCTGCTGGAGGCAATGCTTCCATCTTGGTCGAGTAATGATGGTGTACGAAGTATTTCGGAGACAAGGTCATCATCAAATGCCAGTCCTAGGTTGAGGTCTATTATGTGGAGATTGTGGATCCTGTGGAGGTGCAGAACCCATTTTTAGGGGGGAGGAAGGTAGTGGGTTAAGATAAAAGGGGTCCCTCGGCTGAGCCGCTGTGCTTAATAAATCAAAGAGGAAGGGTTTTAGGACCAGGAGCCGTTATTTAATTAGGTCCTGCACCAACACGCCTCATAGTAAGCTGTGCAACCAGGGGTGTGCAGTTCCTAGGGTGAAGACAGGTCTTGCTTCGTGATGCCCTCACACACCCCGGAGGATGGCATGCTTCATCATTGGGTTTGCTCCTCATCGGGCCGGCGCTGCAATGCCCGACTAGCTCACCACGAACAGGGCTATTTGGCGGAGATGTTTTTGTGAAGCAGCCGTTAGGTGTGTGCGGGTAAGAGGGCAAGGGTAGTCCAAGGGTAGTGAGAGTAAAAATAAGTTGAATGAGTCCTATTCAAGACTATTTTTAGGCAGGAATATGCCATATTTAACATAATACAACACATTCCTGTCTTTTCCCTGCACTGGCTCACAATGTGCTGCCTAGCTCCCACGCAGGCACCCTTACACCATGGTGCAAGGGTACCTGTGTGGTCGGCAGGATTGTTTTTGTTTAGAAACGGACAACTTCCTGAACAAAAACAATCTTCCGAGGCATTCTCCTCTTTCTGTGTGTGGTCTATAATACAGCACACATAGAAAGAGGGAAAAATTAGGACAAATAAAGATATTTCTCCTCGCTACGCCTCCACTGGGGATGCATAGCATTTTGGTGCATTCCCAGGTCTACCAATAATGGTAAATCTGGGAATGTGCCAAAATCCATGGGTAGATGGATGGGTGGGAACACCCCGCCTTATTTACTCAAGGAACACATCCCTGGGTAGAGTAATGCAATGCAGACTTTTGTGCTGCGTTGTGTTTACTCTAAATGTATCAAGCCACTCAGGGCCACACAAGGTGGCTTGTAAATCGAACTTGAGTTGTGTCGTCTTGCACTCCCTTGCGTGGTGCACAGGCGACGTCATACTTTGATAAATATACCCCTCAATCTTGGAGGGTGCAGGTGGCTGTAAACGAATGTGTGTATCTCTGTGTGTGCGCATGTAATTATACACGAGCATGTTAGCTGTCGATGCGAGTGCGCATGTAAATTTTCCACTCTGATTACAGCTGCCTTTTCCGTGCTCCTGTAAATATATTCCTTTCCTAGTGGAATTCAGTGGTGGCTCGGTGTGCCAAAGATTGTATATAAACCAAACAGAGGCTTAGCTTTTGACAGCGCAAACGTGATGACCTTTGACCCGGTTTCAAAGCTGTGTCCTGTCTTGAGAAATGCGCTCAGCGTTAACAGCAAGGTGTCACATCCGCAAATCCCTCGAGCCAATGCTATGTGAAGTTGTAGGCTCAGATGTCTGATTATTTTAAAACCCTTCGTGACAGTGTTATCTCGCTGCAGGTGTTCTAAGAGAGCGGAGGCTTGGGAGGAGGGCTGAGGGTGGGTTAGAGGCGCGGAAAGCACTCAACGATCCAGTCAGGATCAAAACCGAATTTTCAAAGAATTATTGGGAATCTTTCAAAGCCAGGTGAAATAACATCGCGCGGGAACGGCAACATGTACAGTGACGCGGATGAAAAGTGAGGCATTTCTGACTTATAATTAGCGAAACTCGTCTGCACTTGCCAAACACGGTTATGTCTGCTCGAGATTGTGACTAAAGCATACAGACGTGGGAGGAGTGCTTGATGAAGGAATGAAAATACTCGGGTAATCAATGCCATATCTATTCCAATCAGTCTTTGCACACAGCTCTAGGGAGAGCTCACGGTAGACAGAATGTTGAGCTGTAGTTTAGAAATTATGTAGGAAATGTATAAAAAGGCCGTTGCCCATATTTCACAAAAACTGGAGAGTAGTATGAGACCATCATGCTTTTCAGCATTCATTTTTTATTTTAAGAATATCACTGAATACAAATTCATAGTCATTTCTAGTTCTACTCTCAACGAAAATTCAAGAAATAGCTGAATTAATTACCATTTCCTTTGAGTATCCAAGACCACACAGCCTGGGTGAGCGAGGGCGGTAATTTAAGTACAGTGGGGCTTATTTACTAGCCCTTTGCGCCGCCGGTACGTCACTTTTTCCCATAGTAAAAGTGACGCACAGGAAGCACACAGTACTTGTAGGTCCTCAGGAGTGTGGAAGGGAGAATCTGAAGTAATGAAGATTACCAGTAAATAATCTGACCATTACTTCATCATCCCCTTCGTCGTCACATTCCTTAAAAGATTGGTACATAGTAAACGGCATGATTGAATTCCAATCCACATTCCCTTACACGAGCAGTAACTGTAGGTCACCCACTTATACCTAATGCGACCTCCAAAACGAGCATATGGACCTGGCAAGCAGCTTCAATGGACAGGGAATTTCCCACCAGATCCAACAGGATAGTGCACTGTGCATAGCAGGCATTGAAGGCCATATACTAAAAACTTTCCAGAAAGATCCCAGAAAAACAGGCATTGCAGAGCTCTTCTCAACGGGTACCAGCATTCAAGGGTTCCCCAGAGTATATGCTGCATGAAAAACCTGTGCAAAAATGACCAACTAGCGGAAGTCCAGTTTATTAGTATTCATAAACATACAGGAAAATATCCCAGGCCTGAGAAGCTGGAGAACTTGGGGGCATATTTACAAGGGCTTTATCTCTGGGTTTTTTGGCTTAAAAAGCCCAAAAAGCGGAGATAAAACTATCACCCTATTTACAAGAGGGTGCAAACATGTATAATCGCATGTTAGCACCCTTTTTCCCAACGCCTCCGTTTGCATCTCTAATGAGATGCAAAGTGGGCGTCACTGGGCGTACCCGGATGGACAACCTTGCAAATATCGCTGATGTTCACATCGCGATATTTACAAGGCTGCCCCAGCAATTTAGCAGACGTTAGTTCTTGGAGAAAACTGCTGATTTCTCCAAAAACGAACGTCTACTAAAATGCAGACTTACCTATCCCTAACATTGGGGTGGATTATGCTGATACGACCCTGTGGGTCGCATCAGCAAGGTTATCGCCATTTTGCAGGGAACATTGCTGGAAAACCAGCGATGTTCCCTGCAAAACAGCGATAACCTCGCTATCTCTGGAATTGTTATCACCCTGGAGTAACGCGTTGTTAATAACGGGTTACCAGGGCAATAAATTCCAGAGATAGCCTATGATAATAAAATATTGCTTAGCACGGCCAGCGATAATTTTATCGCTGATTGTTGATAATATGCCCCCTAGAAAATATATTTTTAGTGAGGACCAGGTTGAATCCTTATCTTGCTAACATGCCTGTTATCGCAAAATGAGACCCTTACCCACCAAAATGGCACACTTCATTGTCGCCTCTACTCACCCTGTTGTGATGTTTGGTTTTGCTTGGGTGGGCTCTCATGTGGGGCCACGTTTAAGGAGATCTTTTTATAGAATCCTACTCAAATAACGGCAAACACCACAGCTCTGTGCGGAGCAGACAGGAAGATGAAAGCATGACACTTTACCAGGTGAGCCAGCGGTGTCTCCTCTATGAGGTCAGAGGAGTACCGCCCCCCACCGACACCCCCCTAAATAAATTGATAATAAAACAAGTGTTTAACCTATTTTATTACCGTTTTATTTTAGTTCCCTCGACCCGCCACAGGACTCTGTCGAGTCTTGGGGTCGGGTCCGGGGGATGACACTGCTGGTGGGTGAGTAGGAGTGCACTCCCTTCACTACGCAGGAGGCCTTGGCTGGGCTGTTCAGGAAGCCAAATCCTCATGCACAGTGAAGCTCTCTCCAGCCCCAGCTGCGTTGCTGGGGCTTGAGAGAGCAAGCACAGGCTCCCAGTCTGCCTGGGAGTGCAAATTGCCAGCACGCACGCTAATCCCCATGCTGCTTTCATGCAGCATCAGGATTGGCAGCAGTGCAGTCTGGGAGTCTGGGCCCAGAAGCTGGAAGAGTGCAATGTGGCAGGAGACGGCCGCGGCAGTGGAGTTGAGGTAGGTTTTTGAAATGTTTCTTATTTTATCCCCAAAACCCCACTTACCTCCCTTCCTACTCCGGCTGCCCTGCCACTTTGGCAGGGGATGGGCCGCTACTGAGGTGAGGTTTTTGTATCCTAGAAACAGGATTGTTAGGAACGTAAGATTTAATTTGGTCCTTAGTGCGCCATTTTTTCCAGATGCTCTAATTTCTTCGGTGTTTGATATTTTTGTAGCTATTTATAAATTCTCTGGGTGGACAAATGAAAGATCCATTGAATAGCCTCTTTTCGGCTTGGCCTCACAAGTCACCAGAAAATCGGAAAGTCTGTAACCCCTTCTTTTGGTGTTCTTTACCTCCACCTCCTTCAACTCCTCCACCCCCTCAGGAGGTAATACGGAACCTACTGATAATGATCATGTACAGTTGGGGCATATCTGAAAGCATGTGTGACAACCATGAAAACTACTGTCACTAAGTAATAGGTCGGTGTTTAGGCACGGAGAAATCTGACATTCTGTAACTTCATTCAGGCATATATCTTTAAAGAACCTTAACGAAACACAATATATGTATGAGGGAGGATACCACCCTACTGGGCATATTTACAATAGGCATACACCAACTACCTCATATAAACTTAGAAAACACCTCAGGCAGTTGAGACTGAGATAATTAAAAGAATGGAAGATATAAGAAACACTACTAGAGGTTGCATGTTAGTGGGCTCGCCATTACCACGATATCTCTGGCAACAGTTGGTCCATCAGGGTGGGCCCTACAGACCTGTTTTGCTCAATCGGAATAACAAGAAGGGACCTTAATAACAAGACAATAAGAGAATGAAGAGTAGATGTAACAACAGTAGAGGTCCAATGGAGGTGGGCCGTCCACGACTTCGATCTCCTTTGTAGCTACTTCTAGCTATTCTGAATATGTACTCACTCACTACAAACACTGATACTTTGACTTGTTCCTCTAAAAGTGTGTGACTACAAGACAGCACCATCTCGCATGAGTTGCATGACCCTTGAAGAGACACACTAGATGGTAAGCATACACAGGACAAGCGTGAGTGACACGGAATGCAGGTGGCAATGAGTGACCGCACCAGGTAGACCGTCCACTCCACAATCAAATCAGTGTAATATCTGGACCTAGACATTAGATCACTATATAGAAATAGCATCAACCCCTGAACCTTTTTTGGATATGTAACCATGTATTAAAAACTTCAGGCTCACCTGGGTGCACAAAAAGCTTCAAAGCTAAACAATACAGATTCAAATAAGGAAGGCAATATGGAATATAAATATTAATGCCTAACGCTATCTGTTTATTCCACCTTATAGTCCACCATTAAAAATGCGTTGAGACATATGTAAGGAAGTCAGGATGGATGACTGAAATTGAGTCCCCTCTCCTTCTATTCTTGATTATTCTGTTATCCAGAAAATCCTCTGGAAAAAACGAAACAAGACAGGTGAGAGCATTAGGCCTCACAATTGTGCATGGTGTGCTCACACAAGAATGGGCAGGGACATCGACGAGACAGCCCTGACAAAGGTTGCAAGCCGAATTGGGCTCACAGCGAGGGCCAAAACATGTTGGCATCAAGACGAGGGTATAATTTTATAACGGTTTTCAATAGAACCCACCAATTTCACATTCACATTTTTATCCATACCCCGGGTACCCTCCTAATAAAGTATAACCTTTGGGTATATCTTGAGCTTTTTTTAATACTTCATTTTTCTGGGTTCCTGTTTATCCTGTTTGCTTTATCTAAGAACTCCAATTTCTATCTATGGTTGAGACTGCCCTGTAAATACCATCTTATTAGGGTTTGGATAGGCGCTAATGATGAAGCATGTCATGATAAGTGAATGAGGTGTCTACTCCAATATCTTTGGATACCCCCTTAAATATAAGAACTACTAAGCAGAGGCAACACCTGACAACCTGATAGAATAAGGAACCAGATGTATTCCTGTAAGAATCCCTAAGTAATCAGTTGCTCGCGTGTGTGTGTGTGTGTGAATTTCAACAGTGGGAGAGTGCAACCGATTCCACTATCTCTCGCTCTTCATTAGGGATCACGTTTGTGGTAACATCAGAGAAATCAAGTATAAAAACCAGCCCACTAGACAGTAAAACATTCCACAAACAGCCTAAAAAACAGCCCACACACATGGACCAGTAAGAACAGCAGTTCTTGCACTGCCTGATTGCCCGATAGGTCAGTCTGACCCTGTTCTTTCTTTGCTCCAATCCGGTCCTATGACCTATGACTTTACAGGCATATCTGTGTCACATACATCCCCTGAAGAGTTAATAAGTGGCTACTAAATAAATAAATACAGAAATAAATTGTCTTCTAAGGCAAATGTTAACATGCCAACTAGTTAAAAAAAAAGTTCTAAAATGTCTCCAAATCTCTGTGGCGCTGACCTTACCGACTTTGTGGCGACATTAGCACTGATGATTATTTAGGTATTGGGATGATTATTTAGGTATTTGGAAAGCAAGCATGATATTGGCTGCCTCCACTTCTCTTTATTTAGATCATTTGCTCATAAACACAAGCTATGTTCACGAACGGATTTCATAACTATATTTTCAGTTTAAAAATGTACACTTCTTTGGTGCTTTGGTGCTAGGCAGCACATTTTGCACCAGCTCAAGGATAAGACAGGAATGAGCCATATGATGTAAAATATTACAGATTCCTGCCCTTTCCCTTACACTTAAAAGTTGGATAAATATGTCCCATAATACTTTATCAAGAGTGTGTGCTGGTTTTCATCACGTAAAATAAATATATAAAATAAATGTACATTTATATTTCACATAAAATATTTTTGCCAAGTTTTTGCCATGTTTCAATACATTTAAAAATGTTTTATTTTCCCTCCACTTTTTCATACAGATTTCTCTGCCACTGCGGTGGGAATCTCCACATCATAAAGTATAGGGGACATTTCCATTTACTTTACCATAGAGAGATTTCCACCCCACTGCGGTATATTTACATTTACATTTTAAATGTATGTGATTGCCTCATAGTTCCACAGAAGGGCTTACATTTCCTATTTCAATCATAGGTTGAATACACAATAATCTATTTGGTCCTGAAAGAGCCACAGGATGTTTTCTCAGTAGTTGCTATAAGCTATTGAGGATGAGGATGATAATGAATTTGAGCTTGACTTAGCATGCTATCATTCAGGAGATTGCTTGACGATCAACTGAATCATAAACAGAAATACTCAGTTATAACTGTTGTTGCAAGCACAGCCACAGTTCATGCCTTTCCTAAAGCACTTCAACATTACCATTGTAAAACAGAAGGTACTTAATTCCAAAATGAAGGTGCCTTCAAAATTTCAGCTGCTATTATGGACACTATGCTTAGCCATAAACATTGACACCGCTTCGTAAAAAGCTTTGTTCGCAATGCACACAAGTTTAAACGTTAACACAGGCTTGTACTGGGAGTTAATGTAATTTTTTTTAAAATAAGAGCAGTACAGCTAATCTAAGGAGCTCTCACTAACAAAGGTGGTACTTTATTTTGGATCACTTAAAGTCAACTAATCAGTAAGGGCCTGATTACGATGGTGTTTAAACTAGTTTCCGACCGCCATAGCTTCGGGCAGGTGTCTCATCGACTATATGTCGGCAGTTCCACCTGCCCGATTACATTGCCGTAAAAATGCCTTTTAACATTGTGACATGTGCTGCGGCCCTAGACATTTTGCAAACATCCAGGCACCGCGTGGCAGACACCATGTGGTGCCTAGTTCACGATACATGGATGTTTAAGTGGGCATCAAATGTGCCCCCCTGAGCCCATAGCTGAGGCCCACCGTAGATGCAGGCCCTGCTAGGGTCTCCCAAAGTTCCTTTCCAGCTGCCTTTTCATGGCGGTTGGACTGCTTTGAAAAGACAGTCTGAAAGGGCCATCATAATCCATACGGTGGTACCTCCACAGGCACTGACCCGTTGTAGGGATTGCAGTTCGACTGCCGCTCCAACGGGTTCCTTGAGCCTGTCGGAGATCTTGATCGGTCTCTCTGCTGGCTGCAGTCTGACCGACGACATCGTAATGCGGCAGTTGGACCACTATGCTGGATGTCGGGCCCTTAGTCTTTAATGCCTAGATATATGCTGTTACATGAGTGAAAGTGTGATCTAAGAATGGCAGACAGAGTGTACTGCTAAACTTTGAAAGAGAATAAATTGAGGATTTGGTGAAGCTTCCCATATACAACATGTTGATGACAGTTGGCATAGGAACATACATAGAATTGGCATAGGATGTCTTTTATTCTGAGGTTTTTTACTAACTTTGTGTGGGAGTTGCATGGGCCAAGGTCTACCAGCCATAGTGAGGTTTCCAAATGTTGCATTCACATTTTTTCAGTATTAAGTTTGAGTCAATGGGATTCCATCCATTTCCATCCAGCATAAAGACAGTCCAGGAGTGCAATGCCATCAATACATTGATTGCATATCCTGAAAAGGAGATATGTGTCATCTGAATAGTTGTACATAATGAGACTAGTTGCTGCTTACAGTTTCATATACACGTTAAATAAGTAAAGTGAAAGAGCAGAGCCTTTTGGTACCCCGAAAGAAATTTAGTTAGTTTGTAATAAAACTTTCCCCAGTGCAACCTATGGAGAACTTCCTGCTAAATACAAAGTAAACTATTGCACCACTTGTCCTCAATACACACTGCCTGTAATTTGTTTCTAGAAATCTAAAGAACTATTTTGGTACAAATGATTGTACTAACTTTGATGGTGTGGTTAGGATGGTAATGAACTGGCAACAGGGTTTTAGTGGACCCATATATACTTTATTTCTGTAGGGGGAATCACTAACCTTGCTTTAAAGACTTCAGCATTGCAACCTTCTAGCTAAGATTCATTTAAACTTTCAGGAGGAATGATGTCAGATATTTTTTAAACAAAGGTAACAGTTTTGTGCGTATAGTGTCTGAAAGAGAACCTGACGTGGAGTGTAGACAAAGGTTGTAAGAGAGTTGGGAAAAAGATGCAGAAAATAAGGGGCATATTTACAAGCCCCTATCACCACCACAATGTCACTTTTCAGAACATTGTGGTGGTGATAGTGACTTCACCTTATTTACAAGGCAGGGTTAAGCCACTTAACGTGGCTTAATGCTGCCTTGTAAATAAAACAAAATGTAAAATAAAAGCCTTGTAAATAAGGCACCCTTTCACGCTATGCTTACCGTGAAAGAGGAGGGCAATGGGTGTTGCTGTGGGCGTTAGACTGAAACACCCATTGATTTTAATGCCTGCCCATAATTACAAGGGTGGAGTAAATATGGGGCAGCGGCAGAATTAAGATCAGGGAAAGCTTAGTCTTACCCTGGCAAAATGAGGAGAAATGTTAACATCTTTACTGTTTCCATATGTGCTGCATTGCACTATGGTGCAAGGGTGCCTGCATTGGCGCTAGGTAGGTAAATTTAGCGCCATCACATGGGGAAGCACAGGACTACACCATATTCTTGTAAATATGTTGCAGCCCTGCGTTTCTAAAGTGACGGAGTGTGTCGTTAGCCTTCTTTGTTTAACGACACTCAAAGCCACCTTACTAGTAAATATCAACCTAAGATTCTTGATGAACCAAGTAGAAACGGAGGTCAATCCCTTAGCACTAGCAGACATTTGTGTCAATTCCACTCACCTCTTTATCTTGAGTCATTGAATCACATAGCATTAGCAGAAATGTTATCCATTCCACTCACCTCTTTTTTTTGAGTCATTGAATCACATAGGATTAGCAGACATTTCATCTATTCTACTCACCTCTTTTTCGTGAGTCATTGAACCCTGTGAAATCAAGAGCTGGTAGACCACATGAGACAATAGTAGGGAAGGAAACGTTTTTATTGAGCAAACATGGATAGCGAGAACCTCAGCCACAACTGTCACCTCCAGTGTCCTCCTCCGACTCACGCAGGAGCCTCACATAGAACCCTGGCATCAACTTTCTGATGGCATCTCGAGATAGAAGGACAAACCATTATATTGTGGAGAGGAGAGGAAAGAAAGGAATTGGAGGGACTCTCCTCCCCTCATTTGGAGAATACCAGACATCCTCTTGTATACAAATGATAAGTTCACATAATGGGAACCCGCGGGAGCTTTGATTTTGACGACATCACCTACCTTGAAATTTATGTAATTTACTGCATGTGTTCTGTCATATCTTTATTTTCTTTTAGCCATGACACTCTATTCCCTTTTGGCCAAAGTAGTGTTCTTGGAGAGATCTCACCACCTTTTGTGTCACTTCATCCACCCAGGTAACAAGCTAGGGTTGGGCTTTCTAGCTTTCATTAGTTCAAAGGTTGTCATGTTGGTAGTTTGGTGTGTGGTAAACCTGTATGCTTCCAAATGCTTCATCACTTCCTCCCTTCAGCACAATCCACTGGCTCTAGCTAACGTAATGCTTTTTTTGATGGTTTTGTTCAGTCTTTCTACCATCCCATTAGCCTCTGGGTGATACAGAGCACATCATTTGTATTTTATTCCATTGCATTGTAAGAACTCCTTAATTTCCTGAGAGAAGAATTGAACCATGTTGTCCGTCTGTATGATGCTGGGCAACCCCTCCCTCAGGAAAACTTCAACAGGAACTCTATGACTGACCTACTGGTGATTTCTGAGACAAACCTCAACTCTGGCCACCTAGAGTATAAGTCTACCCGCACTAAGATGTATGGTGATTGGTTCTCCACTGTTAATGGGCCAATTATCTCTAAGGCTACATCCATCCACGAGCCCCTGGTGATGCTCTACAGTGCATGGGTGGCATATTCAACTTCAGTATTTTGGCACTAAAGGAGCACAGTATACAAGAGGCTTATGGTCGGTCCTCAAATCGAAATTAGTTCCCCATACAAAGTTTCTGAACTTGTTAATTGCCCAATGTGCCGCTAGAGCTTCTTTCTTGACCACAGAGTAGTTAATCTCTGCCTGACGCAAGGATCTGGAGGCAAACGCTATTCTGTTTTCCCCCTTCTCTGCCTCTTGCGTCATGACAGCTCCTAGGCCTTTGGAGCCAGCATCTGTTGTTATAAATATTATCCTGGCTGGTAAGAAGGCCTTCAGGTTTGGAGCCACAGCAATAGCTGCCTTGATGTCTTCGAACTCTTTCTGACACTCCTCACTCCAAATGAACAGTACTCCCATCTTTAATAGACTACCAATTTGGTATGTTCTCCTAGCAAAATCCTGAACGAATTTACTGTAAAACTCAAACATTCCCATAAAGGACTTGACTTACTCTTTGCTTTTTGAAGGCTTAAGGTTTATTATAATGTCCTGCAGTTCTGACTTAGGTAGCATGCCATCTGCAGCCACTCTATAGCCTAGAAACTCTAATTCCTAGCAACCTGTTCTGCACTTTTCCCTTTTTACGGTGAGTCCCTGTTCCTGGAACCTCAACAGAACTTGTTTGAGCCTATCATCATGTTGTATTCCATTTTCCCCAAATATCAGTACATAATCCTAGTAGCAAAGCACACTGGTAAAACAATGGAGCATGTTGGTCATAATTCTCTGAAAAACTGCAGTCGCCAACACAAGTCCAAATGGCATACGTTTTAATTTGTAAGCCCCTATGGGCATTATGAATGCCGTCAGTTCTTGTGACTCAGGGTGCAGTTTGACTTGATAGTATGCAGAAGTCAAGTCCAGGGTAGAGAATACCTTGGCTCCTGCTACCCTACTCATCCTTTGAGCAATGTTGGGCAAAGAATTCATCCACTACAACCTCTCTGTTAAGGGCTCTGAGGTCAATGCACAATCATACTGCTCCAAACCCTTTTTCTTGGGCACTACTATTGGTGCCAACGACTCCATGACCTCCATGGGCTTGATCACACTCAAACTGCACACTTTCTCAAACTCCTTCCTTACTGCCTCCTGCATAGATATGGGCAAATTCCTCACCTTGGCTGAGACTGGCTGCGAGTTTTCCTTAAATTTTATTCTGTGAACATAGCGTTTAAGCGTTTAAGACATCCCAATTGTTCAGAAAATACATCAGGGACTTCTTCTATCATTGTTTTGACTTTGCTCACACTCTGAACCAGGATTTGGGGGTCCTTGTTGGGGTTGAGATAGATCCCAAGATGCTTTTGTGCTTGCCACCCCGGGATATTGTCCCCTTTATGAGATACATATACCTTGGTGACCGTGTATCTGTCTTTGTATGCCACAGTTACCCAAAAGTAGGCCCTCATGTGTGTGGGTTGACCCCCATATCCTCCTAGGTTGACGTCCATCCTTTGTAGTCTTTCCCTTCCTTTGAACATTTTATAAAATGCCTCTGCTGAGATTATCATTAACTTGGAGCATGCATCAAACAAAGCTTCAATCTTTTGTTCTTCAATACTTACCCACCCCTTCACCCTCTATTTGCAAAACAATCTCATCACACACTTGTGTTGTTTCTCCTCTAGCATTCCTTCTGTAGTTCGCGTTACTCTTGCAACAGATCTGGAAGTGACCCCTCCTCCCGCACTTGTTGAAAACCACTTTTTATGCCAGGCACTTATTGCTGTTAGCCAAATGCCCCACCTTCCCACACCTATAACAATTTCTTCTGAAACTCCAACTACTTTCATTCTCCTTCTGCTCTTTTTTGGCTCAGTTTCCTCAGATCTGGTACAAATTCTTCTACTGTTTCCCCATCTTTCTGACACATCTTCCCAAAGTGGTAGCCTTCCATGATGGTGCTTACTTTTAGCAAGAAATTAATGTCCAGTTTCCTAATATTTATCTCATACTCATTTAACCCTCTCGCCTCATTAACACCTAAATCTGGCAAGTGCTCATATACCTCTTGCCCTTCGGTCCCTAGATAATGTTGTAGTAGTGCTACTTTTCTTTCTAGCCCTAAGTTAGGACCACATACTACTGCATAATTATGGAAAAAATGATTCCATGTGTTTCATTTCAAGATTGACTCCTCAGGAGTTGCCAGAAAAAATGGTGGAGGTGTCACATTCTGCATGAATGTGAAGTTTGGGTGAACGCTGTTGGAGAATTAGCAAATAATCATCAGCAATTTTTCAAAACAGGAATATTGCTAGAATAGTTCTAGGTCTGCCCCTTAAAAAAACTTTCCTTAGTAGCAAGCAGGGGTGGCTCCTCCATGTGGGCAGAGGAGCATTGCCCCACTGCTTTTTCACAGTGGGAGAAGCAGAAACATAAAATGGTATTATAGATACCATTTTATGTTTCTGCTTTTCACACTGCGAGAAAACCGAAGGGTTTGGTTGGGGGCGGGCGGGTGTGCGGTCCTGCTCTGGGGCAGGGGAGGAGTGGCTTGCCCACTCTGAGGGCACTGACTGTTTGGACAGCCCCAGGGCCGACCAAACCAGTCAAAGGCACTCTACATGCAGCCTACATGGAGAAAATGACCTCCACATAGACGCCTTTGTGATCAGCATCCCCGCCAATCACAACACTGCCATTGCAGCATTGTGATTGGCTTCGGGGAGGAGAGGGAGACTGCCTGGGCTGCTTTCTGTGAAGGGCAGAGATGACGCAGGATCGGACCGGGCCCGTGAAGGTAAGTTAACTTAAAAAAAAAAATTAAACCCCAGAAGCGCGACCCTCTCCCCGTGCGACCCTTCCCTCACCCCTACCCGCGAGTCATGCCTGTCGCTACTGGTAGCAACCTGTAAAAGAAAAGTTAGAGGAAGTAAAGGAAACACCAAAGGGGACATGTACTCATAACACGGAGGAAGTAAAGCCACAATCAGTGCCAGCTGACCCAGGGAAAGCTAGTCCGAAGGCCAAAACGTAATCACTATTACCACTCAACCCGAATTGTCTTCAAAGGAGAGGTTCATGATGTTCAACACATGGGTTGAGGCATCAATTTCACTGCTCACCAGTGTGAAATCAAGAGCTGGTAGACCACATGAGACGATAGTAAGGAAGAAAAAGGTTTTATTGGGCAAACATGGATAGCGAGTGCCTCAGCCACAGCAGTCACCTCCAGTGTCCTCCTCAGACTCATGCACGTTCTGTAGTGTAGTTCCTATATTCCCAATCGGCTCTGTGCATTGGAATAGTGTATCCTGTAGTTTAGACGTAAGACTGAAGTCGACTAGGTCTCTACCGAATATACTAGACTTAATTGTGTGTGTGCCAGCTAACTCAGAGGTCACTAGAAACTTTCTTGAATGAACAAGAAGGGATTCGTTTCTGACAACTGCTTAAAACATGACAACTTTGTTCCCCAAGAATAAGAAATGTATCTCTAGAGTTGCGGAAACAATGGATAGTTATTTCACTCAGTCAATCGTGCATGCTTCGTTTCACCAGAGGTGCAGAGAAATAGAGAGACAGGCGTTTTCAATAAAAGGTATTTATTGAACAGTCTTCTTTCTCAAGCATAGGAAATGAACTGCTGCAATCATAATACTTGTGGTAAAGTACAAAGCGTACAGTTCAAAGAGTATTGTAAAATAGTATTGTAAAAGCATGATATGGTTTCTAAGCCATAAAATACCTAAAATGCATAAAATACATACAGTGATAAATAATGACTAAAAGTACTCGACTGGTGCTTCTAAAATACGCATATCCCGGTGTACCTAACCTAGGTCTAGTACAAGGGAAGAAGTAAGTAAGGTGTAGCCAAGTTTTAGTATTCTTTGCCAAGAATCTATTCCAAGAATTCTCCTAGGGTCTAATCAGCTCCGTACCTAGGTTTAGAATGAAGGAGGTCTTGTATCTCTCTCTCAGGACTCGATTTCCCAGCAACCCGCAAGGGTAGCCTGGAAACACTGTAGCTGGATTTCTCGCAGGAGAAAATACAGCGTCTCTCAGTGCTTCAGCTGGAGGGTCGGCTTCCTTCGCACTTGCTTCAGCGGGGCGGGTTGGGCAAGTAAATAGTCAAACTGCTCCAAACCACTAGGTGTTTGTTTGGACAAGTGTGGGCATATTTATACCTTAAAGGCGCCGAGTTTGACATAAGATTGGACATAATAACATCATTAGAGACTAGGAGGTCCATTAGGATGGCGGACAGACAAAGTCCGTCCGCCATCCTGTCGGGGGCCGGTACCGTCCGCCACAAAGGTGGAGGAACCGAGCCCCCAATTAGGATGCATCCGCCACAGTGGCGGGTGCATCTCGCATTTTTTACATTGCGGCGGACGGTGCTTAAAGCACCGGCCGCCGCAAATCAAAAAATGCACGTTGTACATTTCAATGCACAACATGACAGGCACCGCGCGGTGCCTGTCATGGTATACATTGAAATGCTGGAGGGTATCATAGGTACCCCCAATGTGCACCCCCCACCCCCCCTTCACCCTGGGGGCCCGCAACAGGCCCCCAAAGCAAAGACCGTATGCCTTTCCGTGGCGGCATTGGGCATTCCTCACCGGCCATCCTAATATGGCTGGCGGTGTCTGATAGACACCGCCACCATATCAGGCCTTTTCCGCCGCGGTCGCTAGCCGACCGCGGCGGAAAAGCGGCGGACGGTCTTCCCCTCAGCCATGGTCCCGCCCGCCATCGTAATACGGCGGGGGGAAGAAAGGTGGCGGACGGGCAGGGATGGCGAACGGATCGCCAACGCCTGCATGGCGGTGGCGATCCGTCCGCCATCCTAATGGACCCCTAAATTCTCTAAAAACTCCATGAGTTCTTGGATAACTTAACATTCATGCAGGGGGAAGTCCCTGACTGCTGAAGGCGGGGTTTTCAAAAAAATCGTTGTAGATTTTCAGAACTAGTGGAAGTAGCCAAGCCGTATTAGGACCTCCTGAGCTATGTCTCAATATGGTTATGATTTCTATGCCTATATAAGGATACAATATTTTATACCTATATAAGGGCATTAATCTGGAAAATTATACTAGGGTCCTAAAACGCTATACAACAGTTCCCCACATAGAACCCCGGCATACATCAACATTCTGATGGCATCTTGAGATAGAAGGACAAACCATTATGTTGTGGGGAAGAGAGTGGAGAAAGGAATTAGAGGGACTCTCCTCCCCTCATTCGGAGGATACCACAAACCCCATAGCATTATCAGACGTTTTGTCCATTCCACTCACCTCTTTATCTTGAGTAATTCTAAAACCTCCACCATATAAGTCAAGATACATGAATGTATATCAAGATACTTTTATTGAAACAAACTTCCAAATTAGCTCAATGGCCAAAACAGCTTCAGTACAGCTCATATCACCTGAACAGGGGAGAAAAAATGTTTGCATTGTATCGTCCTTAGCCCAGCTGAGATCTGTACACACATGCAAACATCATAGAAGTAAATAACCAACTGTCAAAGAATTAAATAAAATTGCAACATCAATTGAAATGTGAAAAAGCTGCTAACAGCCATAGCTATCACATTAATTATGCAGGGCGAAGCTGGAAGTATAACTTTACATAGTTTATCCACATACAAATGGGTTATTCAGGGGCCCTGGGGATGTGACTAGCCAATAGGAAGATGCAATGGCTTTCTTTTATATATTGTTCGATAAGCCAGGATAAAGCTATTAAACCGAAAAGCTAGTAAACCAAACTTTTTGAGTAGATTCTGATATGTGTGCTCGAGTGAACCTCTCCCCAGATTCAGTCAAGAGAATGGGCGGTTGGAGTATTTTTATTTGCTGAACCCTAACCTCCGAAGGTGGTGCAGGAAGGGCATGCCGCAACCTGAGTACGCTGAGGAAGATTGCAAATTAATTTTTAAAGAAATTTTACTAGTCAGCTGTCTAGCTGAAAAACACTCTTACGATTGGCAAATATATCACTTTGTATAGACACTGTAGTAAAAATCATGAGGCCTCCAAAAGATTCAAGCTATTACAATTAAAATACAATTTCTACGACAGCCAGGCACACCATTTCCTGTACAGAATGGCATCAAAGCTAGTGCATGATTGTTTACCACCAACCTCTCCACACAGGTACCCCATTGAAATCCTTCATGTATATTCCAGACCCGATTTGAATTCCTAGTACCCTCTGGAAATCTTGCGAAATGGTTTCTATCTTTCAAACCTACTGTGGCCCAAAACAGTCTTTTTGGAAAAAGTCTTCCTAATGGAATCGCCCATGTGACAAAAATATGTTACCTATTGAATCACTAAATCTGATGCAGCATGGCCTTTTTGTAAATACTGGGCCTCATTTATGAGAAATGACGCATCGCTGCATGAAAGCAGCGATGCGTCACTTCTCAGTGCGCACTCCTTGCGACATTCCTGATGCGTCATATTTAATGTATGACGCATCATGGCGCAAGGAGTTACAGATACGTCAGTATTTCTGACGTATCTGTAAGAGCAAAAGTGACGCATTGCTGGAGTATGTCACAAAAGTGACGCAACTCCAGCAATGCGTCCTTTCACATGGGGCAAGCCCCATGTGAAAGGGCCTGCGTCAGTCTTACCGCTGCTGTGAGGCAGGCGCAAGATTTTTACGCAACAGCGTCCTAAAAGTGACGCAGTGAAATCTCATAGATTTCACTGCGTCACTTCTGCGACCCTTCCTTGCGTCAATACGCCCCCTTGCATACATTATACCTAGCGCAGGTATAATGTGGCGCAGGGGTTTACAAAGTGACGCATCTACCTAGATGCGTCACTTTGTAAATATGACGCACCATGGCACATTTTTTTACCTTGCTGGTGCGTCACAAAAAGTGACGCACCAGCGGGGCAAAAGTGATGCAAGAGCTCATAAATAAGCCCCACTGTATCTAGTTCTATCCTCAAAAAAGCAAAGCTGCGTTTAATGGTGGTCAGACGTTGCTTTTGCTAACGGCACACACAGCCTGCTTATTATTACCTCGTTAGTTTGGTAGATTGCTCTGTCAAAGCTCTACTAATGAATAACTAAATCAAATTCCCAAAAATTACTAGTACATTTGAACATTGTGCAAGAATTTGAATACTTCCGTAATCTGTACCTCTGCCTTGCTTATGCCACATCCATGCCTTCTCCAATTCATTTGGCTTGGCAGTTCTGCTTTGTCTCTCCACAACATGGCTTCTAAATGCATATCTTTTCGCGTTGAACAGAACAATGTTTTGTGGCACCCCTAGGTGGACTCTTTTTGCGACAAAGGTATCATCATTGTTAATCTTCTCTAAATGCTTCTTTGTGCACCATGATCTTGCCTGCTTTGGGCCAGGATTAATACTTTATTACCAATGATGCAAGTCTGAGACATATTCAGGTAATTAGCACGGTGTGGTAACTTTTTGCATAGGACAAGGATTTGCCACTACTCATAGAATTTGAAATCAACTGATTGACGGAATAATCAAGAGCTTCAAATATTTTTTTTTAGTTCGGCCACTGGCCTTTGCTTAAGATAGGAGACAGGGTTCAGTTTCAACAAAGAAGGAACTAGCACATCTTAGTTACAATAAATGAAGCTGTGCATAATGTATTACAAATACAAGCATCAGTTTCCTATATAAGAAAAATAACTCAGAAAATCATTAAAAAATGAGGGTGCCCTTGTTCACTTTGACTGGGTTTACATTAGATAACCAACAAGGGGAGACATTGGGCAGGATAGGTATGGAATGAGGCACAGAGTTCGATACTTCAATAAGTCTAAAACCCTCTTTAGGTTCCAGCACTAAAAAGACCAACCCCCCCCCCTTTCATGGCCTTACATCACCAAAGTGGTGACCCTTTCTCTCAGAAGCAGCACCTTCCTGTCATCAGGGAGTCACACAACGGACACTGGTTAGCAGCCCAATTGGCGCAGTGGTACAGTCTTCTTCACGACCCCTACCTGGCATACAGGGGTTGCAGAGCGCACATAAACCGATGACTCAATCCACACACTCTGCACATTATTCTCAACAGACCAGAATCTGACACTGCATGGCCAGAAACCTCTCAATAGGACCCCTGCTAGACTTTGCTCCCTCTAAGCAATCCCCTTCTCCTTGCAAAAGTTGGTGCTCCTGGCCCCAGATGAGTTTTTTTTATTATCTCGGGTGATGTCCCCTCACTTAGCATGAGAGACTGGCCCCAGTCCTGGTCACAACAGGCAAAACTTGTACTGAGATTCTTCACACTGATAAACTGCTTCAGTTTGACAGTTCAGGAGTCTCAAGCTCCCTGTATTATAATCTGTTTCCAGACACACTTCGATTTAGTGTCTTTATCTGTAAAGATTGTGTTCTCGGGGTTATCCACTTTGACATGCCCGCTCCTTTATAGTCGACTTCCTCCAGAGAGCAGTCTATTTCAGAAGGATAGTATCCATTCTTGATAACCTCAAACACAGGCCATGGGAGTGACTAAGGCCCTAATTACAAGTCTGGCGGTCTGAGGACCATCAGACTTGCGCAGGCGCAGCGTTGCCGGTTCAGCCACACCGCCCCATTATGAGTTGGGCAGTCGGATATCCGTGGGACCACTAACGCCACCAGGAAATCACCATCCCTGGAGGTGGCGTGGTGGTTAGGACGCTGCAATATGCTTGGCAGGACTGCCACAGTCCCGCCAAGCATATAACACTTTTCCTCTCTGCCGGCGGTGTCATGGAGGTTCCTCCTCCATGTACACAATGGAGGAGAGGAAACAAAGGGGGCCCAACAGGGCTTCCTGTGCCTCCTACGCTTGTGGATGCACACAGGGGGGCATAACATGTGCCCCCTTGTGTGCATACACAACAGTTCCTGCACAGCATAGACTTTCTAGTCCATGGCGTGCAGAAACATTGTGAGGCGTTCCCATTGAGGTGCCTTTTTCAAAGGCTCCACTGCCTTTGAAAGAGACATCGCCCTGGGGCCGCCACACTGCACTCCCAACAGACCACTTTAAAGTTGCATTCTGGTGGGCAGCAGTGAGTCTCAGTGGTGTGGGGGAATGACAGTGGTGCAGGGGAGGCGTTCCGCCCGCCTTCTCACTGCCGAAACTCGTAATCAGGCCCTAAGTGTTCTCAACTGGATGTTAGCTTCAGTAATACGTCCATCAAAAGGTTACCAAAGGGCCCAACTCTTTATGATTCTCTTATAAACCCCATTTCCTGGGATGTAGCTATACCCCTTGGAGTGACCTACTGTCAGAATTAAGGAGCCCCTATTGATGTGCACCGAAGAATCTGGCTCTTGTTTCCTCTAGTCTGTGTGTAGCACCCAGCTCCCCAGAATGCAGCAATCTACAAATCTGTCTTGGGTAAACATTCACCTCTCCCTGCTCCTCCAGCAAACCCTAGGCCTCCCAAAATAAAAACCAGTGTCTTCCATGTGTTGACCCCATTGCAAGCATGTACATATACCAATATGCCCACACATATACACAAGTGCAGCCTACAATGTACTGTACCCTCGCACGGGAATCCATACATCCCAGCCCACTCATGCAACACCCCACGCTATTTCCTGCATGCAGTACGAGCCCACAGGCCACATATAACCGCTTGCAAACACATAACCGTTTGCTCTGTTTGCTGATGCATTACACCTTCTCACAGGCACACATGTATTTATGCGTGCACACGCAACCATTCACCCTACCTTCTTGATTAACTGTACCTTCTCTCAGGCACACATACATCTCAGTGCTGTACCCAATCCATTGCAGGCCAAAGGTAAGATAAGCACACAGCAGCAGAACTTTACAGAGTGGGCCAGGATGACCACACCTGTGACACAGGTAAAAAGAGACGTGTTCACTCTACTGATCACTAAACGCAGTATGCTGTCACCACAGCGCTTGTGCTACTTAACTGCTGGTAAAGGCATTTGCTTCCACCACTTAACGGTTATGCAGTTTGGGAGTTCCTCCTAGTCTAAGCAGACTACAGTCATTGAGAGAGGCATAGTGCACATGCATGATCCGTATTTGCTCACAACCAACAATCGCTACCAAGGATCTAGATATCACCACATCTGGGGCAATCAGGGCAGGGGTACACATCTATCACCATGCAAGGGACTTTCTAGTCTCAACAAAGCTGCTACCTGGTAGGGATGACATAAAGTGAAGTTTATAACGACAGGACAAGGGATGTCCTCACTACATCAGTACAATTACAATGTACAAGCATAGTCTATAGTAGAATTTGAATGTTAATTATAATGGTTCATTCTCAATTCACAGACTATAAGAAAACTGGGAATAAGCAGGATGAGAAGACACTATATGCACAACACATTTCGGCAGATGCACGAAAGCATTTATGAGTACAGGAAGTAATAACACAGGAGCTCTCTTTCACATAACATGAAGTGACTTTGTGAATTAGCCCTGCAATATCCAACTCCCTATTAGTACTAAGAGGGAACAGTTCTTTTTATTCATGCTAATTCTGTACTATTCCCTAAACATTTCCATACAATACCCATTTTAGATGATTTAGGGCCAAGCCACGTATGCAAGAGTGCATGAAAAAGTACCCCTAGAGCAGTAGCGGCTCGTGGTGGGAGTGCTGTGGGGCAGTGGGCGGGGAGGAGCAGGGTGGGGGTAGTAAACTATGGCATACGGCTGTACAGAGGTAAGTAAACAAATACATAAATAAAATGAATTTTGTTCTGCGTGCTGCATCGCATTTGGCAATGCAGCAAGTGCAATGAAATTAGTTTTATTTATTTATTTGTTTACTTACCTCTGTTTGGCCGTATGCCGTAGTTTACTAACCCCCACCCTGCTCCTCCCCCGCCTCACCGCCAACAGCACTCCCACCATCACTCCCACCATCAGCCGCTACTGCTCTAGAGTAGTACTTTATGTGCTCCAAAATAACTTTGTAAATTGGACTCACTGCTAATATGTCTTGATAGATAATCTGTTGCTCACTGTCAGATACATGGGGGAAGTGTTGAGCATAGTGATAATGAAAGAAGGACAAGCAATGTTTTGAAATCCTAAAGCCATCGTTTGGGGGGAACATGTTGGATCATTTGAGGAAGGAAGGACGAGTATACTCATTGACATTAGCTTGGTTTGTTTCTAGGGCGCATCTGGAACCTTCTAGAATGATACAATACAGAACCTTCCCGCAGAACAGCAATATAGGTATGAACTGTCAAAACATTAAAAAGAATTGTGTAGGGATCTTTGAAACGTTACTCAGTGTCTAAATGGGCGTTGTTTTCTCAGCACTATTAACAATCACTCTTCTCCAAGAATCATGCCAGATGGACCACCTAGGTCCACAGTAGCTGTGCTTCTTCTGACTCACCCCGTTGTATGGAACATTTGTAACCTGCCCTTTCTGCAATTATTTTACTAAGAGGATAAGTCAGTGCTTAGTGTCTGGTAAGTGAAAGAGAGATGATTGCAATGGCTAATTCCACACTGAGTGTACGCGATCTGGGTCCTTATTACCTGGGAATCAATTCAGTGGAGAAGAAGCAAATAGCAACAATATATTACCATGTGCTTCACATCACATTAATTTAAATGCAAACACAGAGTGAGAGTTTTACATTTGTCTACTGCTTTAGCGGATATTGATCTAAACAATGACAGAGGGAGTTTCATTTACATCTCAGATTCGCCTCTATGTTCAACTTTCATTTTGTAGATGAATTGCGCATTCATGTGGCAAACATTTCTATTCTCCATCAGTCTTCTTACATTACATCTTTTGTTTCACTATGCATCAAACCTGCTTAGAGCAGAGCATGGTTTTGCTCAAAACTAAAATCCCAAATCCCTTTCCCTTCCTCATGCTATTCCAGCTCTTCGTAACCTGAAGAATGAACATTTACATCCAACATATGCGAATTTCCTGAGAATCCCTATGTAGCTGAAGAATGAACAGAACTAGACTGTCTATACATTTTAGCAGTAGGCACCTGGGGACATCATCACATTAGTATTAGTCTGAACTTACCTCACCTGTCGTTCTGCTTTATTGACATAGAGCTATTAGGAAGTGTACCACATCTTTACTTTGGGAAAGACCGTAAATTATAGTTTCGTACTGTGACAATACTCCTCAATATTTTCCCAATGCTACTTCTATAATGATACACAGCTGCAACTCCTCCGCTATGGTGGAGGGGTGTCCCCCCCCCACCGGCACTTTAAAAAATGTGAAAAGCTTCATTGCTGGGGTCGGAGAGCAGACTCCCTGCCTGTCCTGTAGCACAAATCATTAGAGCAGCTTTAGGATTGGCCGCAGGGCAGGCAGGGAGCCTGTGCCTGCAGGGGAGAGGAGGTGAAGAGTGTGACACGTTGCTGGAGGGTGGCAGGTAAGTGTAGTGTCGTCCTCGTAATATTAGGCGGACACCGACTTAACTTTAAATGAGCTTTATTTATAGTGACTATTCTTGACCTCCTCCCTTCTCTAACTGTCCCTTTTCTTTATCCTCGCTCCTCCTTTTCCTGTCCCTCCCACATCTCCTCCCACCAACTACTAGACTGCTACATCACGTTCTTACATCTCCCCTCTTCTTGAACAAATGCAACAGTCAATCATGCTGATACCAGCTTGCTACTTCGGTGAGGGTGTGGACATATTTACAGTTCTTCAATCAGCCGTGCATGTTTTCAAATGGTTAGTTGCGATTTCCAATAAGTTTCTGAGTTCTTGCCTTCAGACTCAACGCGATTATCGGGTCTCGGCTGAACATTACCAGCTATGTCATTCTCACTAACCAGGGCCCTCGACGGATTGGCAAGGGTGTGTTTGACTGCAGATGAGCACTTTTTAGAAACGTGACACGTTTCTCGCGATCCGCTCATTGTCCGACTCTGATGCGATTATAGTTCCCTCTTGTTGGGTGACTATTAATGACCCGGCTCGATAGCGGCAGTCTGACTTCCTTTGTAACTCTATTTCGACTGACACTTGATCTCCTTGAGTGGATGGGGTTCTGTCTTTCTTCCGAGCTCCCGCATGTGATTTCACTTCCTTTTGTCTTTTCCGGTCAGAGTCAGCAATGTCCTCATGTTCAAAGTCATGCATATCAGACGATAAGGCATTATCTGAAATGGGTGTCCTGATTCGGTTCTGGGACTCATTTGCTGGCTCTGTTTGTCTCACCCACTCCCACTCGCATTTGGGAATGTTGAATTCTTTGACCATCCGGGCATGTGCATGCTCCTCTCTCATCCCTTTTTGTTTTGAGAATGATCTATCTCTGTCAACACATTTTGCCTTCTTTGCACAGTGATGAGACAGTCCTTCCCTAACATGGTGGGTAATGTCCCATATATTCGTTTTCCTTCTGCAAGCCCTTTGAGTCAGTCTCGCTGAACCCATCCGGGGTGACGGTATATTATTCATGTCTTGATATAACTGTGACTGACATGACATGTTGTGTGGCGGGGTGATCGAATATTCTGAGTCATCGGCATGAGATATGTTGCTCTGGATGGGGAGAACATTCTCTGTTTCCATTGTGCATTCGGGTGATCGATGCCATGGGCATTTTTCGTGACTTTGATTCTGTTGACCTGAGTGATTGTACAGACATGCCTTCTGAATCAGAGGAGTCTTTTACTGATTTCCTTTGAGAACATTCTTTTGGGTGTGTTTTGACTGGTACGTTTCTTGAGCTGGTAGGCTGAGACGAACGGCTCTTGGAGTCGGAGCTATCTTTGGGACATTTCTTTGGATACAACTCTCGAAAGGTCTTCCGTGCTATTGCAATGGAGAGATTGTTTGATAGCCACGCGTTTATTTCTTTTGTTTGATCCCCAAGCATTTTGTCTCTGCCTCTCTCGTATGGTATTAATTGTCTCCTCTCAGTCTCCTCGTTGTCATGGGTGTCTTGAGTGTATTTGCCTACCCCTTTCCGGTGTCTGAGTGAATCACCCAGTCTTATGTGGTTTGTTTCTTTTTCTCGCTTGTTGGGTGCACTGACGTCTTTGACATGGGTTTGATGTACCCCAGTGCTTGATGCTTCTTCGGACTCGTCTCCGAAGTTTGATGAACAGTGGGTTGCTCGGGTGGTTCGTGTATCGGTTTCCAGGATTGGCATGACTGGTCCAGTTTTCTGTAGTTTTTCTTTCCTTCACACTTGTTGAGCAGGCTGTCATCCGTCCCATTTGTGTGGTCTGTCCCACTTGATGCTTCTTCAGAATAGTTTGTACCGTTTGTTGAATGAATCCTTGAGGTTATGTCAGTTAGGCTGTCATAATCCTGGATCATCCTGGTCTTTTGTTATGTTGAATCAGAGTATTTCATGTCACTTTGTCTCTCCTTCTGTCTTATTTCTAGTCTGCCTTTGCCCTCCCTCTTTCTGGTTTTGTTTGTTTCTTCGGCTTTATTCACAGACATGGGAGATGTCTCCTTTCTTTTATCTTCCTTAGGTGCATTAGGGTGCAATTCTTTTGATAATTCTCTTGCTTTGGCCCGCTCTCCAGCTTCGGTCCTCCTGATGATTTCCTCTAGCGAGAACTGCCTTTGAAGGATCTTGCGCTTTGTGTCAGGTATTGAACAGAACTCAATTACCCGTAGTCGAATTGCTTCCTCATTTGTGAACGTATTGAAATGGCAGTATTGTACCAGACTTTGTAACCTTGTTATGAAGTTTGGTAATGATTCCCCTGGTTCCTGCCGTGCTGCGTTGAAGATGATGCACTCATGATCCACGTCTTCCTTTGTGTTGAAATGGGCACGTAGCGTCTCTTTGAGTTTTCCATATGTCTCTGTGTCCTTTGCTGAAAATGTTCTGATTAGGCGTCTACCTTCGTGACCCACCAGCTGAAGTAGTAGTAGGAGACGTTTTCCATGTCTTCGCTCACCGGTTGTTACAAGAAATTCATCCAGTGACTCCAGCCACCGGTTCCATTTGGGACCCAAATTTTGGATGCCAGTTTGTGTCACCGGGGGTGGCACTTCAATGCAGGGAATGGATTTTTGTGTTACCTTTCCCACTGACGTGATGGAGGTGAGTTCTGGTATGATAGTGTCACAGGACTGCTCACTGTGCTTCCTGTGTTGTTTGCTGACCGTCTGTCGAGATCTTGTGTATGGTTGTTTCTTTTGATTGTAGGAAAGCTTATTTGAGGGTGACCACTGTATATTGTCTGCCAGCTTCACCTTTTCCTTTTAGAGAGAAAACCTCCCTGACATTTGTTGGCTTGCGTTCCTAGACCATTTATTTTCTTTCTTCCTTTAGTTTCGGTTATTTATCTACACTTGGTGCTGAAAATTTACCTTGGGACTTGCACTTGCTCATGCTTGTTCGCTCGGGATTTACATTTGCTTGCGCTTGTTGCATTTGAGATTTGCATTTGCTTGTGTTGTTACATCCGGGGCTCGTAGTTGCTGGTGCTTGTTGTAGCCAGGACTTGCATCTGTTTGTGCTTATTGCACTCGAAATCTGCATGTGCTTGTTGCATTCGAGACTGATATTTAATCGTGCTCGTTGCATTCAGGACATGCATTTGCTTGTGCTTATTTCACTCGGGATTTGTATTTACTCGTACTTGTTGCAGTTGGGACTTGCATTTGCTTGGGCTTGTCGCGTTTGCCACTTGCATTTGCTTGTGCTTGTTTTTTTCACAGCTTGCATTTACTTGTGCTTATTGCATTAGAGACTTGCATCTACTCGTGCTTGTTGCATTCGGGACTTGCATTTGCTTGGGCTTGGTGTGTTTGACACTTGCATTTGCTTGTGATTGTTGTACTCAGACTCTGCATTTGCCTTTGCTTGTTGAATTCAGGTCTTGCATTTGCTTGGGTTTATTAATTCCGACTTTACATTTGCTTGTGCCTGTTGGAACTTAAACTTTGTATTTGCTTGTGCTTGCTGGCAAATTTCACAGTTGCCTGACTCTAAAATGGCCACTCAGTATCCCTGACAGGGGATAGGTGGAGAAAGTCTTACTCCAAAATGGCCACCGTATTCGAGATCTCGTTTTCCACGAGATTTGGCTCCCTCTCAGCAATTCAGTTATATGGCAGGCATTCAGACACTCACCGGGCGTGTGGGGTTCACACAGGACACAGAGGCTTCCAATCTCTGCAGTTTTCGCTCGGCGGGGCCTCCGCGCACCAGGTAGGACCAGGGTGGGCTCCCAACGTCACTACCGCACCGCATACACCTCACGCATCTGGGGTGGGCACCCAGCACTCAGAGCACGACCACGCTGCTGAAACTACGCTCCACGCAGCTTCCAGGCCACGGAGCTCCGGTGCAAGCCCTGCAATGTCGTCGGCTCAGGCTCCGCCGCAACACTTGATCAGGGGCGTTTGTCGTGACGGCGACTCTGCTCACGTGCCACACAGGGACAGGGTCGTGCAGCTTTAGGGATCAGCGTAAAGGCACAGGTTCAGCGCACGACAGAGCTCTCGTAATGACGCTCCACGTGGGTTTCCGGCCACGGAGCTTCGGGGCACAGGACGCGAGGCTGTCCGCTTCGGTTTCAGCGGCGGTACTCGCTCAGGGCACATTTGTCGCGAACGCGACCTTCGGCATGTGCCTCACAGGACAGGTCACGCAGCTCCTAGGATCCGCGCAGTGGCACAGCGTGATGATCCCATCCTCGTCGCCAGCTGTAGTGTCCTCCTCGTAATAATAGGCGGACACCGACTTAACTTTAACGGAGCTTTATTTTTCGTGACTATTCTTGACCTCGTCCCTTCTCTAACTGTCTCTTTTCTTTTTCCTCGCTTCTCCCTTTCCTGTCCCTCCCACATCTCCTCCCACCAACTACTAGACTGCTACATCACGTTCTTACAGTAAGTTCTTTTTTATTTTTTCTGTTTGTCTCCGTCCTCCCAGTCCTTCACTTCCTCAAAACCCCTCCCCCGCCTCACCTCTTTTCCCCGACACGAGCCGCTCCTGATATCACATCTTCATCTGAGACTTTAAATGAGTCATTCAACATACAACTTTTTGAAACTTTGATAGGCTTTATTGGAGTGCATTAATATTCTTTGTGAAAAAGACAACTTCCGCGACATGTCAGGGCCTACATTTGCCACACAAGCCTGCACAAACACAAGCACTTGACAAAACCAACATTTAATACTAATGTATGAAACATTCCAGAAAAACGAAAAATATGCACCCAGGGGCAGGCCCTGCTAATCCTCCAAGGTCTGTCAGGGGCTAGCACATTAGAGTGTTGACTAGAAGGCCAAGAACCGACTAATTTGCTGTTGCCTTTCAGTTTTAGGTTAACAAATTAAAACAACTGATTGTACAATATCTATGCACACTTGTATCGCAACTTTATGAGTAAAACTGTTTTACTCAAGTGTTACATACACTATATATCAAGTAGATAAATGAGTTTTGTTTTGAGAACGGCCTGTACAATTATCTTTTGCTCACTGAATGCACACTGTATATTCCCAGTCAACTAAATTAATATGTTTAATTGATCGTTTAAGAGTAAGTGCAGGACGTTGTGTTCAGCAAGGCAGCTTTGGGTCTGCTTCATTTCAAAGACATTGGCATCATTTTTTTCATTCAACATAACATTAATTATCCCAAGTGATTTAACTTTTGCATTTTGTGTGATAAAAGATGCATATTTGTGTTGTCACATTCCTCTTCTTCTTCTCTAATGATTTGCATATGCGTGATTGCAGAGAATACATCTTTGCTTATATCTGGAACATTAAGCAACAAATAAAATCAGCCAGTAATAATGTGGAGCACCATTCATATTCTTGCAAACCTTTGATATTAGCCCGATTTCAAATAAAACAATTGTTTTGTATGGTTCAATGTTGGGAAAATACAGTGGGTCTAATCTACAAGAAAATGACGCATCGCAGCACCGCAAGCCATTTAGCTGCACAGTGCTGTGTCATTTTCAAAGCACTGAAATGTGTCATATTAACAACAATATGACGTATCCCTGTTCTTTCCCCTACGCCGGTGTAGATTTGGCTGCCTTGAGCTATCGCAGGCACCCCGGCGTCATTTTGCAAGGTTCCTGTGCTGAGGGGATGATTGTTTTTGTGCAGGAAGAGACACCTTGCTGCACAAAAATAATCATTCAAAAAGCAGCACGCATAGAAAGAGGAAAAAACAAGGAGAAATAAAAGTATTTCTTCTTGTTGCGCCATTCCTCCTGTACCGCCCCAGGAGAAGCATAGGATTCTGATGCATTTCCAGTTTTACAAAATGTTGCGAGTCTGGGAATGCATAAAATTCCATGGATGTTGCATGGGAAAACACCCACAGCAACACCAATGGAAAGCCCCTTTCATGCAGAGTAATGCGTGAAAAGGGTCCATATTACATAGGCCATGAAAAGTCACACAGGGTGTCTTGTTACGTGGCCTTGTAAATATGAGCAAGCCCATTGCTCTGCCATCAAAAAACGCACCGGCCATGCAATAAGCTTGTAAATAAGCCCCTCTGTTTTCATAAATTAGACACATGTACATCGAATACCAAATTAAAATGAGAAGAGCTCTCTGGTCAACACTGTAACCAAAATGGTCATCGTCCATCTGAGGCAACTCTTGTTGGGTCCTGCCCTACCCATTACATTGCTTTTGCACAGGACCTTCATGAATTGCCCAGGACCAATTCTTTCTACCACCTTATGGCCAGTTGTCAGTTTTTTCCTGTTCAGGGACCTTTGTTTGGGAACATGCCACCTATTGATCTGCTTCTGACCTGATTGGATGTTACATTACTTTTTATGAACATTTGAAGATTTTTCCCTTCATAGATTACAGTTAGATCTTGATGTGTATTGTGTAACAACAGCTTACCTCCAAGACACAACATGTGGCATAACTTTGCTTTTATCTGCAAACATTAACAGAACATAACACATATTATAACTTTGCATAACACTACACAACATAACATTACTGTGTAGTGCTATAATCATACCACAACATGATCACTCTAGCAAATTGGTCAGGCCGGTATGGAGTACAGTTTTGATGAGGGTTGGCTGGGAACATTATACTGAACAGAACATCCAGTGGCGTAACACAGGCCCCGCAGCCTCCACAGTCCTGCGGGGCCGGATGGAGCAAGGATTCGCATGGAAGCAACTTGCTGGATAAATCCTCTCCTATAAAATCGTAATAAAATACTAATATTGTTTGTAGTACCAAATTTGCACATTATTCTTAGCTTTATTAGAAAAGGGGGAATCTTGTCTATGTGTCTACTAACAAGTAACCGGAGTGCGACTCAAAATGGCTGCTAACGCGGGAAAACATACTGCGCATGCGTCAACTGCATGACGTCTTAACGCTTTGAGTGAAAGCTTTGCTTCTGCGCAGATACACTCAAAATGACAGCGTAAGAACTCACATGCTAAGCATCTTCTTTGCCCGAAACTAAATTGAGTTATATACTAAGTGCTAATGCATAAAAGTTTTTTTATTAAATGAGATTAGAGTAAAGATAAGTGGTATACAGTGAAATCATTTTTTATGATTCTAGCATCTCGTATTTTTTACTTCTCTGTCAGTTCGTATTTGGGCCTCAAAGAAAGTTAAGGCCGATAATCACGTGGTCCCCATGCACAGGCGCAATAGAGACAACTCTGGAGTTATGATCTCAAATCTTAGAACCCGATCAAGGACACCCCGTTTCCATGTCCCTAGAAACAGCTATACATCCTGAAGACTCAATGGACAAATGTATAAATGTTATACAATGTAAATAAAGACATTATAAAAATGGGTGGGTAATAAAGCTTTGGAGAAACAAATGAATGGGCGGGAACATAAGACAATGCTCTTAAGAAGTGTATTAAACTTAGCATGGTGTGATGATTATCCGCTTGGCTTGTCCAATCAGAATTAGGAGTTTTTACAAGTTTGAAACATTTGTGGGTGGAACATGCCATCAAAAGGTATAATTGGGGTAGTTTGTTAGTTGAGGAAGCCTTAGTCGTTGCCAGAACGCTGATAGATAGAGATGTTGTCTGAATGCTGATCGAAGTAACTGAAAGCAAACTTAGAATTTTTATTAACAAATAGAACGAGGAAGGAGTTTTGCGGAAGAATTGAGGAGGCAATTGAACTAGGAAGGAGATTTGAAGTATCGAGGAGGAAATTAGCGTCAGAGAGGGGTTTGATGCTGCGGTCAAATCCAGAAGAGGTTACCTGTCCTAATCCTGTCCTGAACCTGTCACCTAAAACTTTTCTTGAGGGGCCCAAACTCTTGGCCAGAGGGGTCTGATCTTGCACCATCCTAGGTAACTATAAATCTGTGTATTGTGTCAATGTGCCTTTTCTATCTGTCCTCTCTTCCTGAGGTACTCGTCATTGAAAATTATAGTTTAAACTAAATAAGTCGAATCTTACCTCTTCAGAATGATGGTGTTAACACTGTAATTTGTCTTTGATTCTTATGGTAAAATTTAGATAAACCTTTAAAACTTAACCGAGTCTGTGGTTATTTAGCCCCTTCGCAGCAGGGGTAATTCCCCCGCTGTGCTGGGGGAGGGGGGCGCGCACAGCGCCCCGGTGCTCGTTACGAGCTCAGCTCGTCACGCAGCACAGTGGCCGTGTGCTCATGACGAGCTCAGCTCGTCACGGCCACATCCGTTTCTGTGGAATGCTCAGCACAGCCGGGGAATTAGCCCCGCGTGCGAGCGTTGCGGCCGTTATGACGAGCTGAGTTCGTCATGAGCACACGGCCACCGTGCCTCATGACGAGCTGAGCTTGTCATGAGCACCAATGTTGCTAGTGAACAAAACAGGAAAATGTTTTAATGTCATAATTACCAACTCTAACTCAATTCAAATTGATCCATGCGTAAAGAAAGGGATTGGTAATAAATAGGCTCAAGACTGGGAGGCAAACGGTCATATAGAATCTAGCCCTAAAATTGATCTCCAGCGAGGATTCATCGACCGGATATTGTATGTGATTGTGGTTTATGGGCCTGATTGTCTGTGTTTTAGTGATCATTGTCCACAGGTTGATGTCCATCTGGATCAGGCCCCAAGCTCCAATGGGTCCCCTCAGCAATGTACTCTGGCCGGGGAGCTCCCGATTGAGTCTGAAGGTGGCCCCTCCAAGCACCTTGCAGCGGGACCCCTTCAATTTTCGTTACGCCAGTGCAGCCCTCCATGCAATGTAGATTTATTTATTTTTAGAGAACTTTGAAATGCTACAAGCGCTATAGGCACAGTTCCAGGACAACTTACAAGCATACATACTGTTGAGGCAAAGCAGGTACAGAAAGAGAAGACTGAGCTAGAAGATGACTGAGGGGTTGAGAGATAGCGAGTTTCCAAGGATCACATAATTTGTTGAAGCTGGAACCTAGGATTAGAAAGAATGGCACTAATTTCCACCCTTGTAGGATGTCCACCAATGTGCCAGGCCAGCAGTGGCCCTATCAAAGCTAATCCATTCCACCTGCAACCATCTGCCATAGTTAGGTATCCCACTAGCTCTTTTTGCAGAAAGTGTTCCTGCTAAATCGCAGTTTCACTGCAGTGAAAATGTAATGCCGACCGGCCTTAATGTCATAGAATCTAGTGCACATTTTTCTCATTTACAGACCAAGCCCCCAAAGTGTTTTAAAAAAAAAAAAGCAAAAAAAAAAAGCAGTGTTTCCGAGGCAATCGTAGAAAGGGTTAATTGGAAGGCCCTCCCTTAAAAGGTCAGGAGTTCTGAAGCTTGAAAGTAAACAAACATGCTAGTTAGGCCACTGGCTATAAGATTCTGAAATTGGAGCCAGCGTTGGCTTCATTTTGGAAACCAGGCAGTTCCCACACCTCTTCATGAGGCAGAGGAACAGTGAGTGAGATGGATGTATGACATCCTCTAGTTTAAGTTTCAGTGTACCATAACTGCCCCCACCCTACCCATGTCTTGCTTTGTGCAAGGTAAACATAGCCAATAAACCTCATTTGGGCAAATAAATAATGGGTTAATATACTATGGGCAGATTTATCATAGTTTCATGCAGATCAACACAGCAAGCCACCTTGCTGTGCTCCGTATAAGGGAAAGGGCAGGAATGCACTGTATTTAAAATCATACAGTGCAATCCTGTTCTTTCCATGCACTCGCACACTTTTGGCTGCCCAGCGATGGAGTACCTGAGCTGTAAGCTGGATTGTTTTTTTGCAGGAAGGGACAGGCTCCTGCGAAAAAACAATCCTCAGAGTCGTTTTCCTCTTTCTTTGTGTCCTGCAGAATGCATTTTCTTCTTTCTGTGTGTGCTGCACAATGCAGCACACACAGAAGGAGGAACAAACAAGGAGAAATTGTTATTTTTCCACATTGTGCCTCCCCTGGGAAGGAGTAGCATTTTTTTTTTTTTTTTTTTTTAGTTCAAAGAAAAATTTATTAAGATAACTGAATAATGGCAAAAGAACATACAAAGAGAAAACAACAGGAATAGCATGAATATTAACTGAGAGGATTATAAAAAGTGTGATGAAATAAAATGAGGGGAGGGACAAAAAAGGAAGGGGGGATAGGGAAGATAAAAAAGAAAGGGAGATAACAATGAGGCTAAAACTTTAAAAATTACAATCATTGAATCTACATAACATTAGAGGCAATGCACAAATATGCAAATAAATAATCATTAATGAATAAGAAGGAACAAAAGGTTATTCAAGGGGGTTTCGAAACTTCTTGTTGAACTGGGGATAGGGGAAAGGAGTGCTTGGCACATGCATCTAGGTAAAGGGTAACGGGGAGCCATAATGCAAGCCTTTTCGGAGCCAGGGAAGTGGGGTAAACAAATGCAGTATCTAGTCTGTGGTTGTAACATACATTAAACCACCAAGCTTTAAAAGTAATACCCTTGGAGTCTTTCCAATTAACAGTAATTTGCTGGAACGCAACAGCCAATAATAAATCAACAATCTGAACATTTGCATCAACATTAATCCAAGAAGAGGAAAGTGAACCAAGGAAAATATCAGTGATAGAAAAGGGGATGGAGGTATGGAAGATAGAATTGATTTGATTCCAGACTTTAGTCCAGAAAGCATGCGTGGGAGGACATGTGAAAAGCATATGAAAAAGTGTGGCATTGGGGTTAGAGCAAGACCAGCAAAGGTCTAAGGTCAGGGGAAAACGTTTGTGGAGGAGAGATGGCGTGTAAAGAAGGCGGTTGTAGAGGAAAAAAAGGGTTTGCGTGAGAGAGGCTGCCCTAGAAGATTTGCGAAGTTTGGTCCATATTTTGTCCCACAGGGCTGTGGGCCACGAGACACCGAGATCAGATTCCCATTGCCCCTCAACTTTGGATTTAGGCCTAGGTGATGGAGGATCGTACAAGGAATGATATATGGAGGACGCTGATGGGTGAGAGCGCAGTTGAGTGCGTAGAGAAGAGACGGGAGTGATAGAGGACGTAGTCGAATTAGAGTTAGAGAAAGAGTCGTAGGCAAACATAACTGCATTTTTGAGTAGGGCGTATTTATGAACAAAGGAGGCAGGGAGAGAGAAGAGTTGACGTAGAGTTGGAAAAGGGGTGAAGACAGATCCAGTGAAAAGTTGGGAGACCCAGATTAAACCACGCTGCCGCCAAGTTTTCCAGTAAAAGGGTTTCAATTTGATAAGAATGCTATTATTATACCAAATCGTGGTGGCGAGAAATTCTGTAATAGAGGAGGGAGGAGCTGGAGTAATGGCTAAAAGTAGTTTCGCGGTATATTTATGAATTGGACTGGACAGGAATTGGGGCTTGCGCGAGAAGGATAAGTATTCAGCAAAGGTAAAAGGAGAGAGAGAAAGGCGTTCAAGTTCAGCCCATAGAGGAAGAGGGTCAGCAGGGTCTGTAAGCCAAACGGCTGCCTGTTTCAGGAGGAAAGCTTTATGGTAAGCAGGAAAATTTGGGAAATTAACCCCACCCTCCGATTTGGGGAGGCGGAGACGCGATAAGGACATACGCGGGTTCTTACCAGACCATAAAAATACAGAGAGTATGGAATTTATTTTAGTGAAAAATTTGGCAGGAATGGAAACCGGTAAATTAGAAATGGTGTAGAGGACAATTGGGGACAACATCATCTTAATAGTGTCGAGACGACCCCACCAAGAAAGGTATAGGGGGTGCCATCTAGAAGTAAGGTCAGACAATTTTTGAGAGCATTTAGTAAGGCATAATGAAATAGTGTCTGGGACAGAAGGAGTAATGTACAAACCGAGATACTTGATATGAGCTGGACTCCAAGTGAAAGTGGATGCAGCAAAGTCGGGTTTAAAGGTGAATTTGGTGAGAGGCAGGATTTCGCACTTATCACTATTGAGCTTATAACCGGAGAGATGGGAATAGGTGTGGACTTCAGCGAGGAAAGCGGGGATGGAGACCGACGGATTCGAAAGGAAAAGTAAAATGTCATCTGCATAGGCAACTAGTTTAACTTGCGAATGAGCAAGAGGGAAGCCATGAATGTTCGGATTTTGACGTATTCTGGATAAGAAAGGTTCCAGGGCAAGATTAAAAAGAAATGGGGAGAGAGGACAGCCTTGTCGAACGCCTCTACCGAGACGGAAAAATGAAGAGATGAGACCGTTGGCACACACCGCTGCTCTAGGATTTGCATAAAGGAGGGATATAAGGGAAATGAAGTTAGGGCCAAATCCAAACCATTTTAACACGGAAAAAAGAAATGACCATTCTACCCTATCAAATGCCTTCTCGGCGTCCAAGGCAATAGCAGCTAAGGAATCATTGAATCGTGGGGAGTGAGATAAGACATTAAAAAGGAGCCTGGTATTGTCGGAGATAAAACGACCCTTAACAAAACCCGATTGTTCAGGACCAAGGAGATCTGGGAGAAAAGGATCAAGCCTAATGGCCAAAGATTTGGCATATATTTTATAGTCAATGTTGACAAGGGAAATCGGTCTATAGTTCTTGCAATGTTGATGATCCTTGCCCTCCTTCGGTATGATGCAGATGTAAGCATCCGAAAAAGTGCCTGAGGAGGCATCACTGGTCTTGAAGGAATCAAGAAGGTGAAATAGTTTGGGTAGAAGAAGGTTTGCAAAGTGTTGGTAGAATTCGACGGTGAAGCCATCTGGACCAGGAGCCTTATCCTTTTTAAGTGAATGAAGTGCAGTGCGGAGTTCGGGAATGGTAAGGGGAGCCTCAAGGGAGGTCAAATCAACAGGAGAGGTGGAAGGGGGGTGTATGCTGGATAAGAAAGTGGAAATAGAGTGAACAGAGGGTTGAGTGCCAGAAGAATAAAGTGCAGAGTAGAAGTGAGAAAATACCTCCAGGATGTCAGCATCTTTATGTTGCAATACTGAATTGATATCAAAAACAGACTCCACATTCAACTTATTTTGTTTGACTTTCAAATAATTGGCGAGAATTTTCCCCGCCTTATTTTTCCCACCATAAAATTTTGAACTGGATTTCAGGAGGTACAGGGAAGCATCATCAGTGGATTGTTTGTTATAATTCATTTTTGCAGTGATGAGAGCTGTCAGAGTCTCCTGAGTGTGAGAGGTATAGTAGGAGTGCTCTAGGAGTTTAATCTGAGACAAAAGATCATTAGTGCGTTGACGAGCAATTTTACGTTTTGCCGCAACATGTCTGAGGATAAAATCTCTGGCAGCTGCTTTGAAAGCGTCCCAGACAGTATGAGCAGGCAAGCATGGGGTCTCATTAATAACAAAAAATTCATTGGTGAATTCAATAAAAGAGGTGGTAAATTTGGGATCAGTGAGGAGGGTATTGTTGAAGCGCCATCTTTTAGGACCACTGGATTTGGGGAAAAAATCAATGTTGACCAGGACAGGAGCGTGATCAGAGAAAACAATGGGACCAATCTCCGCTTGGGTAAGGGATTGGGAGATATGGTGGGAAAGAAATATATAATCAATACGGGATTGGGAGTGATGAACCGGGGAGTAGAATGTAAATTCTTTGTCGGATGGATGACCAAGTCGCCATGCATCAATTAATTTGTGCTGGGAAATGGCGTGGGCAAAAAGTTTATGGGATTTATTAGGAACAAATGAAGACGTGGAGCGTCTATCCAAAAAGGGGTCCAATGGTAGGTTGCAGTCACCTGTTAAAATGAAATTGTCATCTATGCAATCAGTGATACGGGCAGCAAACGCTTTCCAAAAAATAGGATCTCCACCTGTAGGGGCATATACATTAAGCAAAGAGAAAGGGACACCTTTAGAGGATAATTTGACAAATAACCACCTGCCCTCAGGGTCAAAGTCAGATTGTAGCACTGAATGAGTAAAAGATTTGCGAATTAACAAAACAACACCATTTCTTTTGCCATCACCAGGGGCAGAAAAAACCGTACCCACCCAACCTCTTTGGAGTTTAGCAGCCTCATTATCAGTTAAGTGGGTTTCCTGTAAAAAGGCAATGTCAACATTGAGTTTAGCTAAATGAGAAAGTATCTTTTGCCTCTTAATGGGCGAATGTAAACCTTTAACGTTCCAAGAGACAATACGAACTGACATTAAGATGATATGAAAGGGGAAAGTGCAGAGCAAAGGTGAAGGTAAGCCTCAAAGAATTTGAGAAGGAAAAAAATGAAAAAAGGAATGAAGGTAGGAAAGTGTACAGAAGAAAACAGACAGAGAAGTGCTAAAAGGGAAGAGCATGAGATAAAAAAATGCGATAAGAAAAACATGGGGTAGTACTTACAAAAGGTGTTGGGGGATGGGCGTTCAAGAGCAGGAAACAGAAGGGAAGGAGTGGAGACGAGACACTAGAGGAGGGGGGAAAGGCCAACCAACGGAGGACAAGCAAACGGGGTCACGGGACGTCCCATCGGAGAGACACGACGGCACACAACGAGACGATCTGTGAGAAAAAGAAAACAATGAGATTAGAACAAGCAAACGACTAAATAACAGGAGAAAAGCGTTAGATTAAACAATTGGAGAACAAGAATAAGCCAACACGAGCAGAGACCGACAAGGTCATGTAATAACTGGGAAACCTGTGGAAGAAATATCATAACGTTAGAAGAACAGCAAAATATCATAAACATCAGGAAAGACCGGAAATATTAGCAACAGAGTCATGGCGGAAAGGAAGAAGAAGGGCCAGAAAATTCCATATCAGCTGGACCGCAGGAATTGAGGAAACTGCGTAGTCGGAGAGGATCTTCAAAAGTCATTGTCTTGTTGTTATAAGTAACTTTGAATAAACAGGGGTGAAAAAGTCCATATTTGGCTCCAATGGATCGCAATTCTGGTCTCATGTCAAGAAATTCTTTGCGACGAGAGGCAGTAGCTTTTGCGTAATCCTGAGCAATAAACAAGGTGGAATCCGACCATTTCAAATGAGGTATTGCTTTAGCCGCAAAAAGAACCTTCAGCAAATCCGTATACTCAAGAAAGTACATTATGACGCCTCTTGGTTTTGTCGCAGGAGAAGGGTTGGAAGGAGCTCTACCAAGCCTGTGTGCGCGTTGAATGTTAAGAGAAGTACCTTCAGGAAGATGAAGGAGCTTGGGCAAGAAGGACTTGAAAAAGGCAATGGCATCATTCCCCTCGCAACCTTCCTTCAGGCCGTAAAGACGCAGGTTATTGCGCCTATTCCTGTTTTCAAGGTCCTCCACCTGCTTCTGGAGAGTGGAGAGCCTCACATCCATATGTACTGATTTGGTAGCGACTTCCTGGAGAGAGGACACAGTCTTTTCCACATTAGAGACCCTGGTATCCATTAACGACCAATTGTCAGTTAGTACTTGCAGCTTTGAGTTGGTCTCCTCCATAAATGGGCGCAATGCTCGTATTTCCTCGAGAAGGAGTTCCATGGAGATAGCTGTCGGTGATTTTGGGGGCGACGGAGGATTATGTTTCACCCTCTTAGGAGTGGTTTTCGCTCCGGGCAAGGGGAGGGTGTCCATTTGGGGAGAAGAGTCGCAACTGGAGTGGCCTGCAGAGGCTTCTAATTGAGCCAACGCAGTAAATAGCTTTGAGTTTTTAACGAAGTTGCATTTAGGGGTCTTGCCAGGACCCTCCGCCATGGAAGCGACAGTGAAAGGAAATCTCCAATAATGGGTAGAGCAGATATACAGCGCAAAAATGAGGAAAATCCAGCAAAGTCAGTTAAAGGAGGAGGTGGAGTGAAATCCAACACAAGTCAGGAGCAGTTGAGAAGAAATGGTTGCAATCCGAGCAATATGAAGTGAATAGCAGAGGTGACATATGAACAAAGCAGTAGAAAGTGCAAAATGGCCACCAAATCTGAGGAGAGTACTGGAAATCGAGTAAAAATGAAAAAAAAGATTCCAGAAGGAAAAGAAGGTCACCTGGCCATGTATTCCTGAAGTGCCGTCATTCCCTGCAATTATGGGATGTTGCCGTGAGCTGTGCACGTTCCTACAGATAACGACGTGTCAGGCGCGCTCCTGATACAAGCGCCGGCTGAGGCATCAAGATGGCGGTCGCGGCAGTGGTAGAGCCGCGACCGAAGCAAAACAGAAGCCGCCGTGCAGGGATGAGGAGTCAGTTTACAGCGTGTGGCTTTTCAGGCGCCGGAAGGATTCCGCTATCGTTTGCGGGCAAGCATTACGTTAGAGGCAGGCTGGAACCGCCGAATTCCCCCGATGGAGACGGAGCCTCACCCCGCTGCGGCCATCCGTCACGGGCGCTTAGCCACGCCCCCCGGAGTAGCATTTTTAAGCATTCCCAGATCTACCACTAATGGTAAATCTGGGAATGGGGCAAAATACATGGGTGGATTTGTGAGAACACCCACTCTCCACCCGAGGAATGACTCCCTGGGGCAAAGTAACGTAAGGCAGTGATTTGCACTGCTGTACGTTACTCCAGATTTGCCAAGCCATGGAGGGCCACTCAAGGTGGCATTGCTTGCCATGCTAAACCTGACTTTAGAGTTATGTTGCCCCTGCGCCCCCTTGCATGGCTCAAGGGCGGAGCAAAAAACATATAAATATGGCCCACATGCACTGTGACAATAGGTTTTTGTGGTAATTGTCTGAAAATGATGACATTTAAAGAATCATACTGCTAGAAAGTTACTTTCTTTATGGAAGTTATATTTCATGAATGGTACCTAGGTACACTGTTACTAATGGCATTGCCATGTCTTCGAAGAAGTCGACAAGATTGTTTTCTTAGAACTAGCCTTTTGTGGTATGGAGAGCATTTATATGTTCATTACATTCTCCAATTAAATGTGTTTGGTACCTAAAACTGCTTTAGGAAAACATCAGGTGCCTTGGATAGTTAGACACAGCATGATAGGAAAAACCTAGTTTATATGATTGCTGGAAATAGGGCTCGGGTTTCAAAGTGATTAGCTTATTGTTAGCAAACCTATTAGACCACCACACAGGAACGTTTTAACGCAATTTAGTGCAATTCTTGTCGAATAAACTCTGACTTGTACACTCTCACAGTATATAAGGTATCAGGATACCGCTGTCACTGCCCGGATATTTATCCCTACAATGTTTTATGAAAATAGGTTGTAGCACCACACCATGATACGTTGCGAAACCAAAGTGTTGATGTAGTGTGTTCTGGAAACAATAGGGGCCCTATTCACAAAGTAAAAAAAATTTCGACCAATAATAATATTTGTTTGACTGCCAGGAATTCACAATGAGATGTGTGGCTGGCGTAAATGCACTTGTAAGCAAGCAAGAGTTTCTCCCCTATTAGCACGGATAAATCACGTAGTAAATCCCACTTAAAAGGTTGGGATGACAGTGTTTCAAGCGGGGGATTGTCTTCGAAGTTGGAATGCCGACAGCATGTACAATTGTGGGCATTGTAATATTGGGGATAGCAGTCTAGTGTTCGGGGGTGGAGTCGTGGGGGGAGTAGGAAAGGGAGGAGCAGGGGACAGGAACAAGGGCAGTAAGAGTAGGGACCTGGATAGACGTTAATAAATAGTTTTAGACACTACTCTAGTTCAGCGTAGTTATTGTGGAGCAAGACGCTACAGCTGGCAACGAGGGTGGGATCGAGCGCACTGTGCACTTGGCGCCGATCCCGTGAAGCTGCATGACCCTGTCCCGGTGGCGCGAGTGGGAATTTGCTATCGCGACTACTGCGACCCGAAGGAATGCCACGGCGGAAACTGAGCCGCTGGAGGTATTGTGCATCCTGAAGCTCCGTGGCTGGGAAAGCTGCGTGGAGCGCTGAGCAAGCGCAATCGCGCGCAGAAGAATCAGGAACTCACCCCCGAAGCGTGAGTCATTGGACGGGAGGACGTGACGTCGGGAGCTCACCCCAGTCACCCCCGTGCCATTCGCAGCAGTTGTGGGAATGGTGGCGGCCTCTGTGCCCAGGAAGGGGCCCCTGCACCTGGTGAGTGCTGTGAATAGGTGCCGAATGACTGCAGAATAGAGAAAGAGTCAAATCTCGCGGAAAACGAAATCTCAGAGCGGCGGCCATCTTGAAGTCAGGCAGCCATAGACATTCCCTATCCAAAGACAGTGAGCGGCCATTTTAGAGTCAGGCAGACAGACTTTTTTACACCAAGCACTGGCAAAGACAGCGAGAAACACAACAAGCACTGGCAAGTGCATGAATTACAGTGCAACAAGCCCAAGCAAATACCAGAAACAAGCGACGACTACGCTGAATACAAAAAAGCACAAGTACAAACAACGTGAAGTGAAGGGAACAAAAGTGACAATAGACACAACAAGCACTGGCGAGTGCAAGAGATACACCGGAAACGAGCACAAGCAAATAAAAGCTTCAAGTATAAACAAGCCCGAGCAAATGCAAGTCTTGACGTAAACATGCATAAGCAAATGCAAGCTCCAAGCACAAACAAGCACAGGCAAATGCAAACTCCAAATGCAAACAAGCCCGGATGAATACAAGTCCCGAAGTCAGCGAGCACAAGCAAGTGCAAGTCCTGAATGCACCAAGCAAATGCAGATCCCGAACGTAACAAGCACGAGCAAAGGCAAGCACCAAAGTAAACTTTCAGCACCACGTGAAGATAAATAATTAAAGGTAAAAGAAGCTAAGAAAATAAATAATCCAGAAGCATGAATAAATGAATATCAAGGAAGCCTTCTCTCATCCACTAAATGATTAGATAATCTGCACTAGTCCGGAAAGAGACGCAAGAACAAGATGTCAACTTGCCATGTATCATCGCGGAAGAGCCCCAAACCACCTGCAACTAGCACGTGACACTAAAGAAAGCGGGAATTCGCTGAGCCACGAGTCACGCAAGATGCAGCTGAGTGGTGGTCTTTTTGAACTCAGGAAATCCAAGCTTAACTCACCGAAGCATACCGAGACAGTCACGCTAGGGGCGCACAAAATACAGTAATCACCCGGGAGCGGCGAACCTTCCCAAAATCAAAAGAAACGACCAGACACAGGATCACGGCTGAAGAGGGCCAGCGAATAAGACGGGAAGCAAAGTAAACAGTCCTGTGACAGTAGCAGACTAAAACCTTCCTCCCTCATGGCGGTGGGAAAAGCAACACAGCGGTCCAATCCCTGCATTGAAGTACCACCCCCAGTGACGCAGACCGACAGTCAGAATTTGGGTCCCCAATGGACAGGTGGCTGGAATCACTGGATGATTTTCTTGAAACAACCAGAGAGCGAAGAGATGGCAATTGTCTACTATTGCTACTCCAGCTGGTGGGTCATGAAGGCCGACACCTAATCAGAACTTTCCCAGCAAAAGACATAGAAACATATGGAAAACTCAAAAAGACGCTACGCGCTCATTTCAACACAAAGGAGGACATGGATCATGAACGTATCAACTTCAATGCAACCCGACAGGAACCAGGGGAATCATTACTAAACTTCATAACAAGGTTACGAAAGTTGGTACAATACTGCCAATTCAATACATTCACAAATAAAGAAGCAATTTGACTCCGAATAATTGAGGGATGTTCAAAACCAGACACAAAGCGCATGATCCTTCAAAGGCAGTTCTCGCTAAAGGAAATCATCAGGAGGGCCGAAGCCGGAGAGCGGGCCAAAGCGAGAGAATTATCAAGAGAACTGCGCCTTAATGCAAGAAAGGAAGACAAGAGAAAGGAAACATCTCTCATGTCTGAGCATAAAGCCCAAGAAACCAAGAACACTAGAAAGTGGGAGGGCAAAGGCAAGTCAGAGACAGGACATCATGAGAGACAAAGTGACAGAAAACACTCTAATTCAACTGTACATCAGACAAAGGAGGTTGGCAAACAAAAGACCGGGACTATCCAGGATTATGACAGTCTATCTGACATAACCTCAAGGAGTCAGTCAACATATGTTACAAACTACTCTGAAGCAGTATCAAGTGGGACAGACCACACAAGTGGAACAGATGACAGCCTGTTCAACTAGTGTGAAGGAAAGACAAGTTACAGAAAGCGGGGTCAGTCATGTCAACCCTGGAAACCGATACCCGAACACACCCGAGCAACCCACTGTTCATCAAATTTCGTGGACGAGTCAGAGGAAAGATCAAGCCGTAGGAACCCATCCCTCCCATGGCACAGATGTCAGTGCACCCAACAAACGAGAAGATGAAACAAACCACATGAGGCGTGGTAAGCCACTCAGATGCCGAAAAGAGATAGGCACGTGCACTCAAGACAGCCATGACAATGAGAAAACGGAGAAGAGACAATTAATGTCACGTGAGAGGGGGAGAGACCAAAAGCTCCAGGACCAAACTAAAGAAGTAAATGCGTGGTTAGCAAACAACCTCTCCACAGCAATAACACAGAAGACATTTAAAGAGATGTACTCAAAGAAATGTCCCGCAGACGGCTCCGACTCCAGGAGCATGTCATCACAGACTACCAGCTCAATAAACTTACCAGTCAAGACACTCCCAAAGGAACGTTCTGGAAGGAAATTGGCGAACGACTCCTCCGATTCGGAAAGCATGTCTGTACGATCACTCAAGTCAACAAAGTCATGGTCCCGAAAACGTCCATGGGATCAATCACCCGAACGCACAAGAGAACCAAAGGACGTTCCTCCCGTCCAGAGCAATATATCTCATACCAATGTCTCAGAATACTCGATCACCCCACAAAACAAAATATCATCAAGACATAAATAATATACCGTCACCCCTGACCGTCACAGGCTGACTCAAAGGGCCTACAGAAGGAAAACAAATAGATGGGACATTATCTACCGGGTAGGAAGGGACTATCCTGTCACTCTGCAAGGAAGACCAAATGTGTTGACAGAGGTAGATCGTCATCAGATGAGAGAGAAACATGTACATGTCCGGATGGTCAAGGAGTTCACTGGTCTCCAACGCGAGTCAGAGCGGGTAAGACAAACAGAGACAGCAAATGAGTCTCAGAACCAAACCAGGATGCCCATTTCAGATAGTGCCTTAACATCTGATATACATGACTTTGAATAGGAGGACAGTGCTGTCCCTGACCGGACAAGACAAAAAGAAGCAAAACTACATGCGGGTGCTCGGAAGAAAACCAGAACAACATCCACTCATGAAGGAGATCGAGCGTCAATCGAACAAGAGCCACAAAGAAAGACAGACTGCCGCTATCAAGCTGAGCTCTCCACAGTCACCTCACAAGGGGCAACCACGATCGCTTCAGAATCTGAAGATGAGTGGATAACTCAGAAGCTTATTGGAAACCGCAACGAATCTGAGAACAAGAAGATAACACAAGATATCTCCTAATTTCAAAGATGCACTCCTGTAGTCAAAGATGCTCTTGTCAAGGCGACAGAAAAGCCACATAAAGAAGTGTCTCCAACAGACTATACATCGCAGACGCCTGAGGAGCGGACTGAATATGAGCCTGAAGATGGAGATGCGTCTCTATGGCTCAAACGACGGCCCGCAGACCAGTATGACGGAGTGAGGAACTATAAACATGTTGGACGCTAAGTTTCTTTTGTTAAGAAGGGGGGAGATGTAATATTGGGGATAGCAGTCTAGTGTTCGGGGGTGGAGTCGTGGGAGGAGTAGGAAAGGGAGGAGCAGGGGACAGGAACAAGGACAGTTAGAGTAGGGACAGGGACCTGGATAGACGTTAATAAATAGTTGTAGACACTACTCTAGTTCAGCGTCGTTATTGTGAAGCAAGATGCTACAGGCATTCCCAAACTCCTATTAGCCCCCTTTCCACCATGGAAATAGTTGGGGAGCTATTCCAGCCATATGCTGGAATAGCTCCCTCCCCCTTTCCAGGGCAGGAAAGGAAACGGTTCATCTCTAGATTTTCTGGCTGTTTTGGAGAAGAGCTTTCTGCGCACGGAAAACTGCTTTCTCTGGTAGGAAAAAAATAACATTTACACAAGAGGCAGAAATCTCCCTCAGTGGAGTTCTACACTATGTAGAACTCTGCACAGGGGGAATGAGAGTCCTTGAGAATAGTCACTTAACATACTCAGTGCTACACCAGAAAACCTGCATCCAGCACAAATTTCCATGCCAACTACTGGCAATGTTATCAAATAGCAAGTAAAGGTAAAGGTATGCTCTATCAAAATGTAAATCTCTACCCATACTTTTACCCTGTGTTTTTTTTTTTTTTGCTGAGTAGAACTCAATAGTATACTTTTACTGCATTTTTCTCAGTTTCTAATGTTTTGGATTAAAGGATATGAACATTTCTTCAGTCACTCGATGTGACTCAAGTTATACACCGAGCACCGAAATTCAGGTCTATAGAGATAACAAAAAAGTGAATTTGAAGAAATATGTTCAATTGCTAAATTCATACCAGTGAAAGGGAGCCCAAGGGATGCGACCTGTTTTACCTGCTTCACCTAAGTAAAACAATTGTGGAACTGTTGAACAACTCATCCTGCCTTAACTCCTTTATCTACAAGTTATGGAACATACATTCCAAAATGAAAAATTACATTTAATCCCATCCACTGTGGCGCACAAACTCTCCTTGGTCGACTACATCTTGTCCTCAGAGATCAAGAGCACCCCTAATGGTAAAAGCCGGGAAATAATTACTAATCCCGTATCAAACACTTAGGAAATTCATACAACTAATGAAATAACTGCCTACACGGGTTTTTGAAAGTAAGATTCCAAGTTTTGACGGTCATTAAAACTTAATGAGAGCTCGATTACACATATAAAAGATAGTTATTCTATTTTCTATCACAATGTGTCTCGAATCTGATTTGCTCGGTTTGTTTATGTTTTTTATCATATTATTATTGACATCACTTTTGGTTCATCAGTTTCAGCACATGCACTCAAATCACGCTTTTTGCTATTTGGTTGCATTCATTTTGAACGTATTTGTGTTTTCATCCTTATGGATACTTTGGATATGAGTTCTGAGTATGAATACATTTAAAAGAAATTGACATTCGTATTCAGAGTTGGACCTGCATTCCCAACTGTCATTTAATGAAAAGTTGTAAGGAAACTGTGTAAAGACTTTGGAAGATGTACAAGAGTGACATGAGGAACAAGGAAATCCATGTCCTGTCTCAGAAGCAGCACTTGTGGGTCTGCACCTACAACTTTAGAATCTTTGAATCGCAGTGACCTAAAGCTATCACATTTGCAGCAATTTTTGTTAAAGCATTTCCAAGAAATATGGGGTTCAGTATAAACATGGTTTTCAACACAACTGTGGATGTTACCATGAAAGCGAAAGTCACAGTTGTGATCACAGTCGCAGCACAGTTACAGGCACTGTGACTGTTCTGTGGATACATAATTTTCCTTTGCCTGCTATGTGTTTGCCTGCTATCTCCGCCCAGCTTTTTCCATGTTTATCATTTGCTCATCACTCTTTGGGTAAACGTTTTTTTTACTATTTAAGTGTGGCAATCGCTTTGTTCTCTAAACTACCTTGTGACTTTCATCCTAACCCTTTACTCTTAATCCTTTACCCTTACTCTTACTCCTTAACCTTACCTGTAGATCCTTACCTTTTACTTTTACCTTTACCTATCAGATACGTCCCTACTCGTCCTTAACCCCTAACAGCCTTACCCTTAACCCCTAACCCTTAATCTTACAACCTTATCCCTTTACCCCCTTAGCTTTACACCCTTAACGCATGCACCCTTTCTTAACCATTACTGCCTTACTCTTTTATTCATAGCCCCATACTCTTACCACCCCACATTTACACCCTTACACTTAAATTCTTCACCTTAGGCCCTTACCTTAGCACCCTTAACCTCTTTCCCCCTTGAGTCTTTAACTGTAACCATGTGTCCCATTACAGTTAACTTTTTACTTGTAACCCTTATCATATTTGATAACAGCTTATTATTATTATTATTATTATTATTAATTAGTATTTATAGAGCGCCTGGCTACCCTTAGGCATCCCCACGCAGTCCGTGATAAGTGGAGCCAGCAGCACAAAGAAAGAGGCTTGAGTTTAAGGCAGGCCCTGAAAAAGCCAAGTCTTCAACTGTCTCAAAAAAGAGAGATGGTGAATATTTGCACGCAGCACTGCAGGGAGAGTGTTCCATAGTCTTGCCGTGTTGTATGAGAACCTGCGCCCTCCCAATCTTGCTCTCTTAATTTTTTGGGATCACTGCCAAAAACTGGTTAGCTGACCAAATACATCTTGTTGGTTGGTAAAAGGCCACAAAGAATGATTTATCTTAGGGCCTGTCCCCCAAAGTGTTTTATGTGCTATGCACAGAGCTTTGAATGTAATCCGTTCTTCTATTGGCAGCCAGTGAAGTTTTTTTAGAGTTGGCTTGACGGATTGTCGTTAAGGGGTGTGATAAAGCAACCTGGCTGCACAGTTCTGTACCACCTGTAGTTTCCCTATTGTGGCCTTTGTGTTGCCTATGTAGAGGGAATTCCCATAATCTAATCAAGAGAGCACCAAAGCCTGTACAATAACTCTGCGTGCCTGCTATGGAAGTAGTGGGAGGATTTTCCGCAGCATTCTAATGATGCCAAAGCATGATGCTGCTAGCTTAATTGCCTGGCTGTTAAAATTAAGGGATTTGTCTAGCCAGACACACAAGCTTTTTATCTGAGCTTTAGGGGTCGTGGATGGACCAAGACATTTGGGCCAGTTTAGTCCCATTTGTTCCGTTGCAACACAGGGATGATTATCTAAGATCATCAACTCCATCTTGTCTCTGTTAAGTTTTAGACAAGACTGGTCCATCCAGGTGGCCACTGTTTCCATACAGGACTCAAAATTAATTGGTATATGTTTTGGGTGCTTTAATGCAACTACCAATTGCGTATCATCTGTGTATGTGATGATTTGGATCCCATATGGTAATACTAGTTCGGCCAGAGGTTCAAGATAAATATTAAAAAGGGTGGTGCTCAATGATTTGGAGGTGCAATTCCCCTCAAACACCTGGACTACTCTGTCTTTCAGGAAAAATGTAATCCATGTCAAGGCCTTTCCTGAGACTCCCACCATTCTGAGCCTGTCAAATAAGATGTTATAGTTGACAGTATCAAATGCGGAGCTCAGGTCCAGAAGTATCACTGCCACTGTCCCTCCCTGATCAAGGATTTTCCTTGATTCTTCCACTACTCCTAGCAAGGCTGTCTCTGTCCCGTGCTTAGGTCAGAAGCCCGTTTGAGTGGGGTGTAGCAGGGAGTAGTTTTCCAGATGTTCTGAGAGTAAATTATTTACATAGTTCTCCAAAATGTTGCTGTTCCCCGGGAGCAGGGAGACCGGGCGGTAGTTACTCCATACCTCCGGATCCAGGTTGGGCTTTTTCAAGAGGGCTCTTATCGTAGCATGTTTCTATGCCAAAGGTACCTGGCCACTGGATAACGAAGAAATCAATACTTCCAGCAAATCTGGGAGGATAATTCCTTCTACTTTGCGCAGTTTGTGAAGGGGTGCTGGGTCTAGGGGGGAACCCGATTTAACCTGCAAAAAAGAGCTGTGGTAATGTGGCTAGATCCAGGGTTGGAAAGTCTTCAAAACGCGGTGTATTGCTACTCGGGAATCTACTTCCTGGTCCTGCTTATCTGAACTTGTGTTTTGAGGGAAGGAGTTGTAGAATCCCAAAAAATGTTATTAAAAAATGGCGCTAGTTCATCGCATCTTGCCTGAGCAGAGGCTGGCAGCATATCTGGCACCAGGCATTTAGTAAGTGTTTTTGTGATTTGGAATATTTCCCTGGGTGCATTCGCTGCTGCTGTTATTTTTTCCTCAACGAATTGGGCTTACGCTTAACCTTTTACACTTAAGTCCTTACCTTAACTTCTGTAACTTCTTATCTCTTTGCCCCTTACCATTAACCCTTACCCCATTACCCTTAGCCCCTTTCTATAACCCTTTACCCTCACCCCTTACATTTACACCAAGAACCACTTACCACTGTAACCTTACCCGTAACCTGTTACCCCTACCTCTTATCTCTACACATATAAGTTCTCACACCTTACACTTAATCTCAGAACCCTTACATGTCAGCTCTTATCCTACCTAATAACCCTTTATATTTATTCTTATCCCAAAACCCATAACACCGAATCTCATTACCCTTAACTCCTTATCCTTACCTTTAATGCCTCACCCTTTCCAGCTTTCCCCTTACCCTCATCCCCCTACTGTTATCTCCTTATCCTTTTACTCATACCCCAACCATAACCTGAAAACATATTAACAATCTAATGTTACTTACACATTTTTGTCACCATTTTACTTGCAATGAAATGACTAATGAAGAGATGGTTTATGATAAAATCGCAGTATAGGAGGAAAGGGCATGGCAATTAAATAGATGTCAAGTTTGGTGTAATGCCTTCCCCAATACAAATTTGTACAAACTTTGACATCTGAAAACTTGATAAGTGCAGCCTTTGTACCAAACAATCTCATCTGTCTAAACATTCAAACATGACTTTCTTCATCAGCGTCCTGCTCGTGAAGTGAACTAACGAGACCCGCACTAAAACTAGTCCCTTCAAAGGCCATATATGTCCTTTTGTACGCTTTAGTTTCAATACCAATGGAATTAATTGAACTCACATCACAAAGAGCAGGCTTTACTTTCATGCCAAGTTTGCAGTAATTGATTTCAGTGCTTTTGTTGTAGCAGAGAGCAAAAATTCTTTTAGGAGATAAAATGAAAAATAAATATGCAGTCATAGACCAGCATAAAAGTTATTAACGAGCCAATGTGTGCCTTTTCTATTGAATCTGAATAAGAACCATCAGAACTATCAATGCAGAGTAACTGTCACCACCTCTGCGGAAAATATATAAGATACAGGTAAATGGCACACATTTTCTTTTTAGCTCTGACCATTCTTCCCTTTAGAACCTTTTCTTGGATCTTAATCAATTATCCTTCAAAGTACTCAACATCCAGAGCACCATCAATGCCATCATCCACGGGAATAAACATATTTAGTTAGGTTACCGCATTGTGAAGCATGTAGTATGAAATACTGATTAACATATCATAGATGTGCTATGCATGTGTACTCTTTCCTCAACTATTACTTATCATTGTCATACACTTCTGCCTACCACTTTTCCTACTTCTAATCCTTCTCCCACTCCTCAACTACTTCCTGTACTTCTACATCTAGTCTTGCTCCTTATCCATCACCAATTCCTAGTGCATATGTCTACTGTCCTTTATTCTACTCCTGCTACTTTTTCTACTATTTCTAATCTTTCAAGTACTTCTCTGTATCCTTTGCCAGCACATTGTACAGGTGCTTTTCTTCCTCCTATTGCCGCAAGACACTTAGGGCCTTATTACAATGTCGTATCGGTATGGGACCCGGTCGACAATTGGTCGGTGGCTCTGCATACCTAATTACAATGAGACCACATATGGTGCGGTTGCAAACTCCCATTTCCTTGTGGGAGCTTGTGCTGCAGCTGTAAACCAGTTGTAGCACAAGCTCCTATAGAGAAATGGGAGTTTGTGTGAATCCCTGCACCATGTGGCAGGCACCGTGTGCAGGGATTAACAGATAGGCACAATAGGTGCCCCTTCGGCCCCCAATCAGAGGCCGCAGGGTTAAGAGGGCCCTACTGAGGGCCCCAATGTCACTCTCCGACAGGCTTTGTATGTCGGAAAGACCGACATGGAAAGCCTGTCGGAAACCAACATCATAATCCCAACGGCAGAAACGCCATCCATTGGGATTACGTGCCGGTCTCCGATTGGCTGACGGGCTCCTTGAGCCCATCAGAATCCAGCCGGAATGAATGGCCAGTTTCAGTTTCGACTGCCTGTATTGTAATGCGGCAGTCGAAACTGAAACGGCGATGAGGCTCGGAGAGCATCCGACCTCCGGTCAGCGGCTTTCAGAGCCTCATCATAATCAGGCCCTCAGCATTTAAATACAACAGATTTTTTAGAAATTGATTTGTTGTAATTATTATATTCTAAACAACAAGTAAATGCGCTTCCGTGGAAGAATTATGAATAGTTTACAGTCATCAAACAAAAAATGTACAGTTATTTATGCAAGTTATATATAGTACAGTCTTGGTCCAAAGATATTAGAACACTTTACAAGAAAGCAGGAAGTACGTTATGGTTAAAAAACACATTATAAAAACAACCTATAGGCAACAGTAAAACAAGAAACAGACAGATAATACCAAAGGAGATATTATGGGGAATTAAGTAGTTAGTTAACTAGCATAGTAATCCAGTAGTAAGTAACCATGAGAGCAGAGTGAACAAAACATTTGGCAACAGGGAAAACAGGCAAACTCAATATTATGAAAGTGCGCAAATCCCCACTTTAACCAAGGTGTACACAATCAAAGAATAGTAAAGGTAACAAATGAAAAGCGGAAAGCATGAAACTAGACATTCATTCAAATACCTTAAACTGTTTGTTATTTAATAACACCATGGAAGAGTAGAAAATGGCAAAAATGGCAAAAATGGCAAAAAAGCCATATTATAGCACAATAATAATCCTAAACGGGGACCAGTTTCTATTTATGTGACAAAAAACGAAATCTGAACCTATCTGAATGCAAAATAGACTTTTCCTAAGTTCTGTCTACTTATTCAGCAACATTTTTTTCGTTAAACAGTATTTTCCACCTCTAACCTGTTTCCATATTTTTGGGAGAGGTGGAGAAGGGCTGTTTTGAGAATGAATATTGAGAGACTTGTACAAATCAATTCTTTATTTATTGTTTACTTTTGAAAGCACTCCTTCACCTAGGTGACACATACTTTCAAAGAACAAACTTTGCTCGCAAATAAGAGAGTGCAAATCTGCAAAGACAAGGGTCTGCTAAGTTTGTTTAATTTTTTTAATACTCCTTAATTCTGCATAGTTTGCAAAGTGTAAATAAAAGTGGAGAAATAAAACATACCTCTACATAATAGTAGCTAAACATTCCCATGGTCACTAAGGGCTACACGCTTGTCATCACCTCTTGGCAGCTAGGCATCATCCATTATCAGGTATGGGAAGTCCCATACGAGGGGATGGGTAATAGACTACCCCAGGCTCCTGGTAGGTTGCTTTTGCAGCATGCATCCACTGCCAGTCAAGGTTAAGGGTATGCTCCCACAAGGTAGTTAATACAACCCATTCCCTGAAAGGCACTTGGGATGATCATTTCCTGTCTTTTAACTTCGCCTTGCCAAGATTCTGCCCTTCTAAGGAGGGACATCTATCTTCTAGGAAGCTGGGTTGGGTGACATTAACCTTCTCCAAGGGCAAAGTTGGGTGAAGTCCAGCATCTTAACTGCCTTCTGAAAGTGCTCCATAGCTATTGTGCCATTGGCAGTGATGTGTCATTAGTGTTGAGGATGCATGCAGCACTTTGGTCCCGGCATAACATGCTCCTCTAATCTTGACTCTAACTCTTACTGATACTGCAAAGACTAAACACCACATCACCTCAACCTAGCCTGACAGGAACAATGACCTGCACTGATTTCAAGGTGTAGTAAAGTAAGGCTTTTCTAATGCAAGTCACCTCTGGGAAAGGGCTGCACAGCAAAGGTTGCGCCAATCCTACTCGTAAATAATGCACAGTGTTTTATTTCTGATCACTGAGACCATCAATGTAATCTCGTCACAATACTGTTAAATAGTTGACTGGTTCTGTCCCCACCTGTCAAAATATTCCACAATAAGTGCTATATAGCCCATCTTATTCACCATCCTCCTAAGACCAACTGCACACATGGCAGTAGGTATTTGTAGATGAGAGAGAGATTTCTACAGCCAGGTGCTAAATCTAGGGGTGAGTGTCTGAAAAGTTTCAGCACGTCACCCATCATCTCCTTGTGTTTGCTTTGTGTGCCTTAAGTTGGCAGGGTATGCCCAGACTTGGTTTCCTTGCTCACTTTGCCACTGGATTTAAGCTAGCCTGTCTGATGAGGGGTTTTTCCCCGAAACCGGTCGCATGATGTTAGTTATGGGTCCAGGGAGGACCTGGCTTGGCAGCTCAGGCTGGACTATTCCAATGAGTAACAGGGTTAAAACTGATTTGCATATGGCTGAGTCTGAACTGGAGTGGCGGAGTGAGCTTAAAGAACAATGATGGATTCAACCCAGATCTGTGACTGGGGGTGAGTGTCTAAAAAGTTTCAGGACTCCGTCCATCATCTCCTTGTGTTTATCTAGTTCTTTGAGCCATCTCTTACTCCACCTGATATACCACTTCATCTGATATCTTATCTCGCCCCACTGCCCATTGGCCCCTGTTCACTGCACCTCCCATCATGCCCTGTTCTGTTTCATATCCTGTCCTTCTCAACATCAAAACAGCCTTCTGTTCTACATCAAGTCCCATCCTGTTTTAATCAGATCTCGAACCACTATCTATAAGTCATTAGTCTACTCTAGATCATATTTGACCCCTTCACATCAGAATAATTCCAAGCCCCACATCTGTTATTGTCATGCTCCAGCTCTAATCCATACCCACTACACTCAACATTTCATCTCTTTTAGACTATCCTCCAAAGGTTTAAATCACCACTTAAGCACTTAATACTTAAAGCAAAACAAAATACAACATGCAGCACAGTCATACAAAACAATTTGATTTAGGGGAGTCATCAAATCATCGCAGACATTCTGCTGGTTCACGCGGGTGTGGGGGGCGGGATTATGGGAGCGATGGCAGTCTACCCTAAATTGGGGATACATTTGGTATAGTGAAAACAAAATCCCAAATTGAGAATTTGTTGGTTCAGAACTAAAAACAAATGGCCTTGAAGCGCGTAAAGTTTTTCTTTCCCTTGCACTTGGAGGCCATTTCAATTTTTTCCTGCTCATGACTGCCAAGCATCGCATGAAGAAAACAGAGAGAGAAAAGAGTGATAGTCTCCCTCCCCTCAAGTGGGCAGAATGACCCTCACTGTGACCTCTGTCCCTTGGTGTACAGGCCTCCATGTTAGAGGTTTACACTGACAAAGCCAGTGGATGCTCCACCAGTGTAAACTTGGCAATTCCGCAGCTCTATATAGTTTTGGGGAACCTCTAGTTTGACATGGTCCCTCACTCTAAATAAAGCCCTTAGTCAATGGAGCTCATGTGACAAATTACATAAAATAGATATGATGCATTGCTTGTAAGGGGTTCTACTTGTTCAATGGAGACTTGCTTCTTTATGTATTTGTATAAAGGGCTAATCCATACACCATCTTTGAAAAACAGGTACAGAAACCATGCACACATTTTCACAAAAATATTACGGTGTACATTAGTGGATGGCATGCATATTGCTTATTTTCTAAAGCCTGCCCTTGCACATTGGCCATTAAATTGTCTTTTTTACCCTTTTTGTCGGTCCAGCTAATCCCATGAGATTATGCTTATGCCCTGCATATTAGCACACATTATTGGCTGATACAACTAATTAAACACAGCGCTAGAGTTAATAGGAAATTAGAATAAGACATTAGCATTTCATTCACTCTTGCCCAGTACTAGTCATTTTTTCTGGAGACCCTCCTGAAGTAACTTTCGTAATGAACTAATTAACCCTTTGCCTTTTCTTATCAGAGTTTCAACTCAATAATAGTACTATAATTAGAGCAATTAGACTGGGAAGGGCACCAGGTTAACCTTCACAGTCCCTGATAATTAGACAGTTAAAAAATATACATCCATTATAAGAGTAATTTCATCAGGCAGAGTTTTTCCTTAGCACAATATAATTAATTCTGTGTGGTCACACATCAAATGGCTGTCTGAATATCTGATATACTTTCTTGACAGGAGAGAAGCAATCATGCTGGTGTTTTGCCCATTTCAAAGATTATTGTTTACAATTATGCCATACAATTCAGTTTAGTTTTGTTTCTTAGGCATTTCTTAATTAATAAATGTACCCTATATAAAAATAAGAAGCAATTAAGGGAAATGAATACCTGCTTACACCCTCAGTGCCGACATTCACAATCACAATCAGGAAATATTACGCTATGAAAAGGCTTATGGCATACTTAGTAAAGCAGACACGTGTCACAGTTTTAGAAAATAGATATTATATTTAACGTGGAAATGGTCTAACTCGAGTTCTGTCAAATGCATTTTCTTCTAACTCCCTTCATTTTATTTTATGATAGTTCGAAAATCCCACACTTTTTCCCTTGCAAGTCGTAATAGGTAAAAAGTGGTGGAACCTCTGTGGGGAAATACGGCACCGGTCTGAGCTTTGCAGCTTGAAATCAGAGAAAATATTCCGTTTTACATATTGTTTCCCATTACAAGATCCAGAATTTAGAATGGGCGATATGACAGTACCCATAATTTCCACAACTGAGAGTTTGGGGATTTGTATGCTGTTCTATAGTACCACAAACAATGAGGTACCTAGAATGAGGCCCTGAGTAATGTTGCAGCCTGTAGTTCTGTTTGTTTTGCAAACATTTTCTAACTTTAGGGTATGCACAGAATTTTGTATATGTATTGTATTTTTCTCACTGTCTAACAATGTTATGTTTTTTTAAAATGATCTGATAACCGCTCTTTATTTGTACAGAAAATTGATTTATCTCTTTAAAGGATGATTGCATGTTTAATGAAGTTTTCAATGAGACCAGTAGCAGGGGTTCCAACTCCGCTGGGTATCACAAAGTCCAGTGTAAATCCATGGATCAAGTGCAGTTCATCTGGGAACTCAGGATGCAGAAGGCAAACTTGCAACTACAGATACCATAGTAGAATTCAAAGGAGCTCTCATGGTTCCATCTGTAATTTATGTTAACTCTGCTCCCCAGGAGTTCCTCGTACCCCTGGAATTGGTAACTCTTGGGGTGGATTCAACCCAAACCCATACTTTTTGGCACAAAATCTTATTTACTAACATTAGTGGGCTGGGTTTGGTTCCAAAAAGTAATGCTGCTGAAAAGCAGGTGTTAAGAGGAGAACATTTTTAATTTCTCCTTTCTTTTCTGACTTTGAATGTGTGCTGCACTGTGCAGCACATCTCAAAATAGGAAAAGTTTTAAATCTTGTCTAGTCATAGTATTTTGTACTGGAAGGGTGAAAAGGTGTGTGCATGGTTCTCAGCAGCAAAATTCCGTGCCGGCACTAGGAAGAGAGGAGGAGAGAGCCATATCTCTGACATATCTCTGTAGCTATGACACTCTCCTGCTCCCTACCTGTCACACAACGCAGTACAGAAACTTTGGGTGCTGCGCTGTATTGCTTGACATCTTTGTAAATCTGGGCTGAAACTCCGTCTATTTCAGTGGCCAAATGAAAAGACATCTATTTAGAGTGAAGACTGCATGGATAGCACTGTATTTTTCTGCGTTATATTCTATAGGGGCTGTGTTTCGCCCCATTTCTTGATGCATTAGGTGCAGTGCCTAGCGTGAGAAACATTGATGTTTTCCAACTATCTGTGAGTGTAAATTGTAAACGCTGCTCTACTTCATCTTAAAATCAGTCATAAAAAGCAGTATATCTGCCTGTATGTATTTCTTTTGTTTACTCTGTTTGTCTGTCCGTCTGTCTATGTATCAATATCTGTCAATCTATCTATCTGTCTATAGATCTAACTATCTGTTGACTTGCCTATCTATTTTCTCTCCATTTATCTGTCTTTAGGTGTGCCTATCAGCCTGATGTATGTATGTCTGTCTGTCTGTCTTTATAATCTATCTATGCATCCATCCATTCATCCATCCATCCAACCAAGCAACTGATCTATTCATCCATCCATCCATCCATCCACCCACCCACCCACCCACCCATCCATCCATCCATCCATCCATCCATCCATCCATCCATCCATCCATCCATCCATCCATCCATCCATCTATCTATCTATCTATCTATCTATCTATCTATCTATCTATCTATCTATCTATCTATCTATCTATCTATCTATCTATCTATCTATCTATCTATCTATCTATCTATCTATCTATCTATCTATCTATCTATCTTTTTATCTATCTATCTACCTATCTATCTATCATCTATATATATCTTTCTATCTATCTAGCTCCCTGATTGCATCTCTGGATGCATGTGTATATGTCTGTCTCTCTGCCTATCCTTCATGCTCCCCGTATCACTGTCCCTTTGGTGACCTATCTGACCACCCTCCCATAAATATGCACATTATCTGTGTCACCGAAGAAATATACAGCTAGCACACTTTGATGGAGTCTGTTGTTCCACTTTAGTCCTACAAAACCTGCTATGTCATGCTATCCTAATGAACACAGGTGCACCCTGAATAGCAATCCGCATACAATCAATGAGGTTTACAACTCCACCGCTCCTTTCAACTCCCACCGCTCCTGGCAGGAGCAATCAACACCTCCCATGCAGGGAGTCTTTCTGCAGATGTACAGCAAACCTGTCAATCGCTTGTCACATGCTACAGCGCACACATCAGTATAAGAATTAGCAGACAGACAGCTTTATGTGGCTTAATGCATCTGTTTAGTTAAACAGGAACGCAATGATTCCATGCATTGTTCAGTTAAGATACCATTATCTTGTTCTTCATTATCTTTCTTTGTTTCATCAAATATCATCTCCCCTCTCTTAACAATGTGTTACTTCCTTCATCACAAAATATTGAAACATTGCCTAGATAAGCCCTCCTCACAGTCCTGTCTTTTTACCTCATGTTATTTTCTGTGCAGAGTGTGATAGTGAAACTCCACTTGCTGTTTGCAATTATTATTAACTTATTTGAAATCAAATTTCCTCAGTGTCCTTGCCGGGTATTGATCGCACAGACAGTACTCTGAGAAAATGTTATTTGCAATGAATATTTTTCAAGCCAGTTTCAGCAGCAAGTCATTTCCCATCCATCACACGTGTGCGGGGCCAGGCAGCATCGCCTGTATTGAATTGTTAGTACAGCAAATCATAAAACACTTCCTATTGTTCACTCTGCTTCGACTGATTGTCTGCAGTGTGGGACTGTCACATCACACCGACCGCGCGCCACTTTCTGTGAAGGAGGCACAGAGCCCGAAATGACGATTTAATTTGCAGCCTTGAGAAATCCAAAAACAAAGTAACATTTTAATTAAGACAACACAAAGCCGTGATGAACTTTCATTTCCCGAATGCTAATAAGGGGATATGCGACGTTTAGTAGATTGATGTCTTGGCTGCATTGTGGCCATGTTTCTTGCAGTAAACACATAATTAAATATGTTGATTTACCTTTACATGAATGACTTGTGGAAGGATTGAACTGAGAAGGTTTTGCTCATTCATTTATGAGAGTAGTCACGCTAACAAAAGTGTGAGTCACTTAATGACGGGGGTGTAATTATTTTACAAAAGTAGTTAAGCCCAGGAGTCATAAATTAACATCAAAGTTTTTCAAACAGTTCCTCAATTTTAGGAAATTTTTAAGAAAAGTCGCTACATAAATTGGAGATTTCCAGGTGCAGCGTTTTCTGTAATCCTACTCTGGTAGATTATTCATACATAGAAAATCTACGAATTTATCGGTAGATAAAATGTGTATTGGCACAATTCTATTTTTCCAGTTTTTTTCCACATGGAAAACAGTTTTGCACGTTCCTAAACATCTTTCTCCCACTTACTCTAACCAGTTCTTACTTGTGCTGTCTGGTTGGGAAAGTGGATTAGGAATGTTTGGGAATAACTAAGTGTCCGATTACAATGTCGTTAGGAAACTGTCCCAAACAAATCGGTTCGGGAATACTTTCCAAACAAATCGGGTCCTGTGAGTCCAGCAGACGGATCACTATACTTCCCAACATCCCAACATCGTTCGGTCGGACTCGCATTGACTTCAATGGGAGCCTGTGTTCCGAATGAGAACACAGGCTCCCATTGAAAAATGGGTGGTTGGGAAAAACCTTGCACCCTGTGGCAGGCACCCCATGGTGCCTGCCACACTGTGCATGGTTGGGAAAAGGGGTCCCTTGGGTACCTCCATAGGCTACATTTGCAAGTCTCAGTATGAAGGGGGATCTGCAAGTGCCCCAAAGACAGAATCTGGCAGCCATTTTGTCTCGGGCAAACCGAATCGACCACCGACAGCCCTTAGATCCGACCATCGTATTACAATACTGGTGGTCGGACCCTCAGCTGTCAGATGCAACACTGGTCGGAACTGAGCCATTAAAAGGTTGTCAGAAAAGGTTTAGGGTGCCCTAAACAGGAACCCCAGATGTTTCAGCCCAAGAACAACTGTCCCTGGGGGCACATGTCGTGACCCCCTTTCATTGCACTTGCCTCCGTGCACCATGTGCCATGCATGACATGGTGCATGGCACATAGTGTATGGACGTGCAGGAGGTGCTGCATGGCAGCAGCATGTGCGGCAGCCCTTTTCCATGGCTGCAGCATGCCCCCGCCGTGGTAGCACTGACTTCGGACTGCCAACCTGGTTGTCCGATCATATTATGGCTGCCGTACTGTAGCATGCTAATCGGGCAGTCTACTGACTGCCGAAATGGCTGTCAGTAGTCCGACCGCCCGGTATCTCAATCGGGCCCAATGTTTTGTCTTTGTATTTCCTGCTATACAGCTCTGTTACCAAAGGTTTACAGAAATCTCTGATTCCATAACTATGTAAGAAGAGCATGTTTTTGTTGGATTTTGTGCTTAAATAGTAAGGGTGGGTGGTGAACTCCGCTCTGCCGATGGAGTTTGTGGAGGTTTTCCACTCCATACTCTGCTTAGAATGGGAAGTTTGGCAAAAAGAACTTTGTAACCGCCGGAGTAGTGGAGTTTACTGGCATTCGCAATAACTTGCTGTACAAATAGAAACCGTAACCTACCACTAAGCTGCACAGATGGGTCCTCCTTCAGAAGCAACTGGCTAGAGCGCCTCCACTAACAAGTAACTCAGAGACAGAGACACCTTGCTCAACCAATCACACTGCAGAACACACTCAATTAGTGTTTCTCTCCTGAGCATGACCACGGAACATAGCCTCAGTAGTATGAGCACTAGGTGTTTGTCACGTCAATCAACATCCAAGCTTTGCCCCGGGTAAAGGCAGAGGGTGGGGACAGGAGGGGCGGCTACTTCACTCACAGTCGCAAATAATGAATTCAGATCCTGTACCTGGGGAGAGCAGATTCAGCTGCATTGCAGTCACTCCTGGCCTGGGTCTGGGTCTGGAATGAAACGCAAGGCTTTGTGACCAATGAGCAGTACACCACACCCCCAACCCTTGTCTGCACTGCAGCTGAGCTGACCAGTCACCTGCTCCATCTTAAAGAGGCACACCTTTTGCACCCCGAGCAACCCATGTGTTTTTCATAAAGTTCGATTTTTATGTTCCCTGTGATATCATGGGTTTGTTTTTGCACCTAATGGACTGTTTGTGTTTCTGGGAAGTCACTTAAGGTGATGGGAGAGAAAGTTGGGTGTCTGTGGTTAGTTTTATCCCACGGCTTTCGTTGCTATGACTCAGAGGTTTCTCATGTTGAGGTTGCTAGTGCACTTGCTCATTACGCATTCCTTATCTGTCTGAAAGGAATTCCACAGATCAGCGCGAACACACAATCCTCTGCCCACCACACTCCAAACAAGGAAGCAAGGAGCATAATATTTTTCGTGGGTGGCAATACAATCTTGGTGCACTTAGAGATAAAGCGGAAACTGGTTGCTTTCTAGTTTTGCTCTACTGCACTACCAGCTTTAGAGAGACAGAGCCTTATTTGTAATTAACTTTTGCCCTTCCCCACCATCTTCTACAAAGGCCAGGTTATGATGTCACTCACTTTTTCCAGGCCTACCCTCCTGCATGCACTGCAGGTGTGATTGACCGAAAGCAGACATACTGGGTTTCATTTCCAGTAGCTGCCCTCAGATCTCTCAAGCTGTCACTTGGCTTCAGGTAGCAAACCTAATCCCTTTCATGTAACATGTGTTTAGGCCATGCTCTTTTGTCACCATATGCATCCTTTTTTGTTTTTTCTTTTCTGGTTCGCACAAATGACAGCTTCAGCAAGTTGATAATGAGACATTCTTACACTGGGCCTGCTCACGGAGCTCTGCGGAATTCGAACTCTGTGAGCTCCATCCAGGCCTATTAAATAGTTAACATTACTATACAATTCAAATGTAAAATTCACCATGATAGCCCTTACTGATTATAAAAACTGGGAAATGTGTTGCTCCTATTTTCTTTAGGTCCTGTGTTGTCTTGCTCCACCTTTCAGATAAAACAGAATTCTACAAATTCCACTTCCATACGGCGGAGCAGGAGCCATAAAATACAACAATACCTAGAAAAGGGTTTTATTTTACAAAATAGAATAAGGCTTGGGATTTTATTTATACAAAGCTCTCTAACAGAAAGGCTTTCCCAGATGCAAAATGAACCACTTTCAAAGGTATACAGAGATATGTATTTATATGCAAGCAATAATACTTGGTAAATGCAACAGTTAAATGCATTGATATGAAATACAAGCAGCAAATAATATGAGATGAAACTCAAGCAAATATACTGGACGTCCTGCAGAAGATAAAAAAGATATATTTACTAAATACATCAAATGATTACTTTGGATGTGCACCTCACTCATTAGCACATCACAAAGACAACACCTCAAACGGCCACAGCCACTGGAACCACAAATCACAATGGCACTAGTCAGAAACAAATCACCACACCCGATCATTCACTCAACATCCTTGACAACTCAAGCTGAGGGGCCCGTTCACAGCTGGGCGTGGACTCTCAACCGCGGCTCAGGTTTGGTTCGTCTTACAGCAGTACGTCTACTCTGTAAGTGAGCTCACACCTTGGCTGTCAACAACACTCAGCTTTATAGTTTCAAAACACTCATTAGAAGGTTCGAGAGTCTTCCCCTCTGCGCCAAGGAAACTAACTTGAACTGGCCAGCATCCAGGCAAGCATGCCACATTAGGAAGGAGTTCCTACGTTCCCTCTACATTCTTGCATGTTCCAGCCTTTATCTTAACAAAGCTTACGAAAACCTTACAGGGTACATTAAACAATCTCTCACAAAACAAATCTTGAACGTGATTAACACAAACAACTTGCAAGCCAGTCTGTGCGTACAGAGAAGCTCAAGCAAGGCACAGTCAGAATTCAGGATGACATGAGGCCATGTCAAAGCCAATAGTAAGGACTTCCTAATGTACAACATAATGCATATTTGTGCACCACTGCTTATAGCATCACATACTTCCTCTTTCAAACAGGGCGCCTTTGTGCACAACTTCTCATAACACTGCCCTTCGAGACCAAACACCTAAATGCACATCCCACACATTATATTAATGGCAAGGCTGTTCAACTGTGACAGCTCCCATTGTAAGACTGCAAGATTACAAGAAAGTAACATCCCATAGAAACAAGGCATATGCAGGACGTCATACATTTATGCTAGGATAAAATAACACACCAAAGTCAATTAAAATGATGGTAGTCAAAGATCATCACAGTTTGTCAGACCATACGAGTGCCTCTAGCACTACAACTGTCATCTGCCCCAGCATTTCTAGATATCATTGAGTCCTTTGGCACTATTTTTCGTTTTTCAAAATTAACTGGAATAAGCAATGTACAAGAGATGCCTTGGAACATTGTACCTCATCAGCAAAATGAGGAAACACTTCCAAATAAATTAAATAAATGAAATGTATGCCTGAATTTGAGATTATGAAAAAAGATAATCATTATAACAATAGTAATTATTCCAACATATTGTTCTACTTTTTGATTAATTTGTTTATACATTTGGGTTTGTTGTTTTCACTCAAAACAAGCAGTCACATTTAACATGTCGTATGTGGCCATAACATAAAAGAAGTGTTATTTGCTGTGAAAATAAGCAGGTCTTGGGTAAAACAGATGTCAAAACTTACTTCAGAGGTGTTATCCTTCAACAGATATAATTTGTAAGTACCTTAGATGGCTTACAAATTCCAAAGCAGTTGAGAGAGCTATAGGTCAGTGATAACTTCCCTACATTACTCCCAAAAATTCATCTGTAATGTTTCTTTGATATACAGTACTCTATAAGACAATAGGCTAAAACAAGATTTGACAACATTAAATTGATTGCCAAAGGCAATCTGTTTTAAACAATTGCTCTGTGTTTCAGGATAACCACTCACACAGCAGGTGTGGAGTCATGTTTTATCATACCAAAAGATTAGATATATGAAAAGTGAATATGCATTTCCTTTAGCTGGTGTTTAAACATTTTCTCTCACAAAAAAGATGCTATAAACTGTTAATGTTTTTCTGTTGTTTTCAGTCATCTTGTTTCATTGATGGTACAACCCAAAGCCCTCAACGTATGTTAATGCAGCAAGGTAATGCCATGTGCACTTCAAAAGAAAGGTAGAAAGTTGGTTCATTGTAATCCTTTTCAAACACAAACAACTTGTCAGAATGGGAAAATACATATTGAATTCAATCCAAAATACATGTCAAGTTGCATCAATACTTGATCCCATGTTGTTGAATTTGCATATGGAGCCACTGAAAAATCTTGATTCTCATTGCAATTCACCAATATTCTGTTGACACTCAAAAATACCTAAAAAGTACTCCCTGTCAGGAGGTACACACATTGAGAGACTTTCTTTAAAAACTACAAGACTGGGAATCATCTAATTTCATCAAGATCAATCCAGAAAAACATGAATAATTCTCCTATTGATCTGCATGAATATAAACAGGAACTGTATAGACGATTTAAAAGTAGATGGTCATAACTAATCCCTCTCCATAAAACTAAAGGCTCTTGGTTGTTGGATACACCTCTACCTCAACCAAGTCATCACAAATTGACCATATGGTGAACTCTGATAGAACCACTTTACTCCTGTTAAACAAAAATAAAAGTTTGTCTGACTCCAAATTATTTTTGCTTGGTAGACCAAGTGGTTGTAATTCTGAATATAAGTTATGGAAAAAAAACATGACATGATATGTAGTTATATATTTTTCTTATTGTATTTGCATGTTTCTATAATGCTACTTTACCAATAGTATAATATTTGTAAAGCAGCATTAAAGAAAAATGCAAATACAATAAGAAAAATAAATAACTACATATCAAAGATAAAATAAAACCCAAATTAGCATTTACTGCAGAACCCACCAATTCAAACTAAAACTAAAACAACCAATGAGAAAAACTATAACCAACTTTAACAAATAAAATTAAACACATCGGCAATATAAAAGGCACACTAATTTGAACAACAAAACACTTAAAAAACAAAAAACACTGCAAAATGAGGAAAATCTGCCTGAATCTCTCACCAAGCAATTAAAGAAGAAATATATACATCTAAACAACTACCTAACCAAGTAAGTAAAACCTATATTTAAACTGAAATGTAATTATTCAACTTTAAAATGTAAAATAGCAAATACATTTAAAAACAACTCTCCAACATCTCTTTACACACTTCCTAAAAGAAAAACTACAGTGTTAAAAACTACCAGACAATATCAACTATTACAAACCAGCAAAAAGATATAAAAAGTAAGTAAACCTGGTCACCCGCTATTCAGCGTGAGCAGGAGCTTCCGTGCCCTGTCCCTCCGCCGTTATTCAAGAGGTGCAACTTGGCACCCAGTGGAAATATTATCTAACCCAAAGCCCCAAGTGCGATCCGGCACTGACTCATATCGATATCAAGAATTACATTTTTCGAGGAAGGCCGACGGCCTAATAATGATCTAGTGGCTGCCGTCGCTAGTTACGGATCGTAATGTGCGTTCCATTACCGGTACATCTACCTGCTCCTTCAAACTAATGCGATATAGGCTATACATGTGATTAAGTTTAAGACAACAATGATTTATCTTTTGTCCTGAAGATGATGCTTTATACTGTTGTGAATAGCATCGAAACGGCGTCGACACTAAAAACACCATATGCAATATGATTTTATAATATTGTAATGATCAATGGTGTGTAATGATTATTATGATTATGTAAGCGTATGATTATTGTGTTCCTCTATTTTTCCTTCCAAAATAGGGACCATTGTTCTTTAAAATACGTTACTGCCCAAGATCCCTATGGCATACCTTCTGGGTTTCCCTTGTTTTGTAAAATAGCTCAGGAGTCATGGGCATTGTTGGGGGACAGGGTCGCAGTCGCATGGCACTTACCTTCTGATTGTTGGCTGGGTCGGGACGAGTCCAGCAGGATTACCCTCACGCAGGCTTCTGGTGCGATGGTGTCCTTTATGAGGTCCTCCAATGGAGTGTTTGGTGTGGCAATAGGTTCTCCTCCACCGGTGGCCAGTCGCTCCCCAAGCCTCTCGGCAATACGCTCCTTTGAACGACCTCTCAGGTCGTACCAGCGCTTTTTGAGGTCATCAACTGACCGCTGGGTCACCCCGACCAAATCTACTTTAGCGTGGATGCACAGCCAGATCCGGCGCTTGTCTGCCTCTGGCACCCTCCGGGAGTCTTTGCCGAAGAGGCGTGCATGGTCCTTGGTGACCCCCTCAATCAAATGCTCGAGTTCTAATTCTGAGAACTTGAGTTTTCGCTTCCTCCCTCCCCCACTGCTCCCTGCTGCATCCTGGGGCATGTTGAGGATTTGGGTCCTGCTGGGGTGCTGCACAGTCAAAGGTTTGGAGCTCTTCAGAATGCTGCTCCCACTCCCTGGCTCTGTGTTCTGTTTGTGGATGGGAACAGCCTACTTCCTGGTTGTGATGTCATCAATGGGCTCGAAATGCGACTTCCCGTTTTTGCGATCTTGCAGTTAGCGAGATCGCAAATAGCGATATTGCTAATTGCGAGATTGCAATTTCTACAAGGAAAAATGCAGATTCTGCGAAATTTAAGCGATTGTGGCAAAATCGCAATCGGCAATTGCGGCCGAATGCAATTCGCTTTATTCAATCGCATTTCTACATGAATGCCATTCTGCGATTTTCAAATTGCGAATCGCTATTTCTCGCAATTTGCTAATCGCAGAATGGCACCTACATGAATCTGGGTGTAGGAACCAATCAACATTTAAAATAAATTTAGCATTTTTTTAAAAACCAACAGAAAAGAAAGCACCTGCTCCACATTAACCCCCCCCCCCACCCCCAAGAGGTAACCAGGAAACTACAGACAGTGCAGAACATGGCGACTCGGCTGCTCTGTAATCTTCCCAATAAATCCCCCACTTCTAACTCCCTCCGTAACTTGCATTGGCTCCGCATTGAAAGCCGTACGAAATTCAAGGCACTTTGCCTTATGCACAGAATCAATGCAGGCCGGGCCCCACCCTATCTTAGTACGTTGGTTCATCACTATTGCCCTGCCCGTACCCTTCGTTCTTCCAACCAGAATAGGTTTCAGGTTCCCAGAGTAAAAAGAGACAGAATGGGTGGCCGCTCGTTTTCCTATCTGGCCCCCTCCCTCTGGAACTCTCTTCCCCAGGCCCTGCGTACTGAATCTTGCTACCTCAAGTTCCGCAGAGAGATAAAAACCTGGTTATTTAACCAATAGTTGGCCCCTCTACTTCCCAGTCTCTCTTCTCCCTAATCTGGTTTTAGCGCCGGGAAACCTCCGGGTAGCTGTGCGCTCTATAAACTTAAATATAATAATAATAATAATGGAAAAGCTACAAAACAGTGTGAAACATCTAAACAGCACATATAGATAAGTATACAAAATAGAAGCAGTTGTATATTTTACAGTTAAATAGCAAACGTACAAATGTTTTAATATATATATTTATACTATTACACTACTTTCAGACACTAAATCACATGGGCTCCACCTATAGCCAAGACAGTGCATCATCAGAAAAAAGACACTGGAAATGTACTAACTAATATTATAATGCATGTTATAGCAGGGCTACTACAGAAGATAATGTTGTGATTGATGTAAGAGAGCACAACCACCCCCTAAATGTGCCAAAATAGAAGTAAGAGAGATACTGCAGGATACCAGAGGTGTGAAATTGGGTTGTTAGTTGAATGGGATGTGAGCCCTGGTGAAGCAGCAGTCACAATCCCTTGTGGGGGGAAACCACAGCAAGTTTCTTAATTAACCAGTTCTTAACCCTGGGTAGTTAGGCACAAAAAGAAGTCAGGCTTAACTTAGAGGCAATGTGTAAAGTATTTATGCAGCACACAAACAGTAAAACAGTGAAAACACAACATGAGAAAATCACAAAGTATCTTAGAAAAATTGGGGACATTTTCATAAACTATTTGACACTAAAATGACAAAAATCCAATCAGGGAAACCCGAGTTGTGAATTGTTTGAGAAAAAACAGTAATACTGTGCCTAAAAACACAAAGCAGCAAACTCAGCTATCTAGTCGTACAGGACCGGGTCAAAGTCAAATGCCCAAGCCAACATCAATAGATCGTGGGTTGGATGTAGTCCCAGATTAGTTCAGCTGAAGGTTTTATGTTTTGTGGCAAGAGTCCCAAACAAGGAAGGAGAGCATATGGCGATATTCAGCGTAATGTGAAAAGCAGCCTGGGCATCGTGGATGGGCGGGCTGGAGCTTTGTATTGGCGGTCCCCCGCGGGTTGTCGATACTGCTGTGTGAAGAGATGGGCTTGCAGCAGCTTTTGCTGGATTTCGGTGGAAGCGGCGCAATTCCAGTGTGAATGGGACAGTTTGCTTTGCGAAGATCGAAAAGCTTGAATTCAAGAGCTCGGGAGCCACACCAAGAGTCCAGGACCCGAGACGCACTACTGGGGGGCCAGGGAGCTGTTGGGAATCCTTTTATGTCCCTGAAGCTCAGATCAGGAGGTCAGCTCACTCGCCCTTTGATTCACTGTGGGGTCCTGGGTTCAAGATGAAGTTGCAGGTTCAGTTCTCCTTCCCCAGGCAAGAGGGCAGCAAGCAGCAGGTCAGCACAGCAGGGTAGCAGCTCCTTCAGAGTGGCATCTAACAGAGTAGCACACCTTTTAGCAGCACAGCAATCCTTCTTCCAGGTAGAATATCCACAGGTCCAGAATTGTGTTGAAGTGCTGGGTTCTGAAGTTCATCTTTTAAACCCTGGTGCACTGATTTTGGAAGGTGGGAGAACCTTCTCAACAATGGCTTTAAAGAGCATAGAATTTTCTGCTTCCACTGTCCTGGCTTCAAGCTGCTTGAAGTGACAAATCAGGTTGATAGTTCCTTTGTGTCAAGGCGGAGCACAGGATATTTATTTAGGTGTAAGTAGAGCTCAGCTCTGCCCACCATCCTGCCAGCAGATGGCTCATTGAGGCACACCTAATCACTCTATTGTGTGACTGTCTGGGAGAAATTTACAAAGTCTAACTGACAGTCACCCAGTCATGTGACCCAAAGCATGCTACATGTACAAAAGGCTTAAGGGCAGAGAAATGCCGACTCTCGAAAGTTGCATTTTTTTAATTGTGATCAAAAACCTGACTTTACCATTAAGTAATGCTTTTCACCACAATTCCGAAGACAACCAAACATGACATAACCACCAGCTCCCAGTTGTAAATTGCAGCTTATTAAATGTAATAAGGAATTCCTAATTTTATGCTATGGCAGGAGTAGGCCTCACAGTAGTGAAAATTAGTTTAGGGGTTTATCACTACAGGGACACGTTAACTTAAAAGTACATGTCCGACCTTTTAATTACACAACACTTTACCTTCTGGGCTACCTAGGGCCTCCCATAGGAGTGACCTATATTTAATAAAAGGGGAGTTTGCTTGGCAAGGGGTTTTGAATGGCAAGTCGACATGACTGTTTAAAACTGCACTCAGGCTACAATGCTTTAAGGCAGTACATAAGTGGGTGGCTCAAAAAGTGTTGCAGGCACATGGTAGCCTTTAATTTACAGGCCCTGGCTACATCAATCAATCAATCAATCAATCAAAGCATTTGTATAGCGCACTACTCACCTGGAGGGTCTCAAGGCGCTAGGGGAGAGGGGGTCCGCTACTGCTCGAACAGCCAGGTCTTGAGCTGCTGCCTGAAGGCGAGGTGGTCCTGGGTCAGGCGGATGTGGGTCGGGAGGGAGTTCCAGGTCTTGGCGGCGAGGTAGGAGAAGGACCTTCCCCCTGTGGTGGCTCTTCGGATGCGGGGGACGGCGGCGAGGGCGTGGCTGGTCGATCGAAGCTGGCGTTTGGGAGCGTAGAAGTTGAGGCGGCTGTTGAGGTATCCTGGGCCTTGGTTGTGCAGGGCTTTGTGTGCGTGGGTGAGGAGACGGAAGGTGATTCGCTTGTTGACCGGGAGCCAGTGCAGGTCTCTCAGGTGTCCGGAGATGTGGCTGCGGCGGGGGATGTCCAGGATGAGTCGTGCTGAGGCGTTCTGGATCTGCTGGAGTCTCTTCTGGAGTTTGGCGGTGGTTCCGGCGTAGAGGGCGTTGCCGTAGTCCAGGCGGCTGGTGACGAGGGCCTGGGTGACCGTCTTCCTGGTCTCGGTGGGGATCCACCGGAAGATCTTGCGTAGCATGCGTAGGATATTGAAGCACGATGAGGAGACGGCGTTGACTTGTCTGGTCATGGAGAGGGAGGAGTCCAGGATGAAGCCCAGGTTGCGTGCGTGGTCTGTTGGTTTGGGTGCGCTGCCTAGGGCGGGGGGCCACCAGGAGTCGTCCCAGGTGGTGGATGAGGATCCCAAGATGAGGACTTCCGTCTTGTCAGAGTTCAGTTTCAGGCGGCTGTTCTTCATCCATTCGGCTACCTCTTTCATCCCTTCGTGTAGGTTGGCTCTGGCGGTGGCGGGGTCGTTGGTGAGGGAGAGGATCAGCTGGGTGTCGTCGGCGTAGGAGATGATGTTGAGGTTGTTCTGGCGTGCGATGGCTGCGAGGGGACTCGTAGACGTTGAAGAGGGTTGGGCTGAGCGAGGAGCATTGAGGGACGCCGCAGATGACTTCGGTGGCTTCTGATCTGAACGGGGGGAGGCGGACTCTCTGTGTCCTTCCGGCGAGGAAGGAGATGATCCACTCCAGTGCCTTCTCCTGGATTCCGACGTTGCTGAGGCGCTGTACTAGGGTGCGGTGGCAGACTGTGTCGAAGGCCGCGGAGAGGTCTAGGAGGATGAGGGCCGCTGTTTCTCCGTTGTCGAGCAGGGCTCGGATGTCATCGGTTGCTGCGATCAGGGTCGGTCTCGGTGCTGTGGTTGGCCCGGAAGCCAGACTGCGAGAGGTCGAGGGATCCGTTCGTCTCAAGGAAGGCGGCCAGCTGTTTGTTGACGGTATTCTCGATGACTTTTGCGGGAAACGGGAGCAGCGAGATGGGTCGGTAGTTCTTGAGGTCGGTGGGGTCGGCTGATGGCTTCTTCAGTAGGGCGCTGAGTTCGGCGTGCTTCCAGCTCTCCGGGAAGGTAGCGGTGTTGAAGGAGGTGTTGATGATGTCCCGCAGGTGGGGTGCGATGATAGCGTCAGCTTTGTTGAAGACGTGGTGGGGGCAGGGGTCGGTCGGAGATCCGGAGTGGATGGAGTTCATCGTGTGGATGGTGTCTTCGGTGCTGATCGTGGTCCAGGCGCGGAGGGTGGTGGTGGGGGGCGATGGTTCGGTTGTGGCATGCGTCGGTTGAGTGCTGAAGCTGTTGTGTATGTCCGCGATCTTGTTGTGGAAGTAGGAGGCGAGGGAGTTGCAGAGGTCTTGCGAAGGGGTGATGTCGTTGTTTCCGGCGTTGGGGTTGGAGAGCTCTTTAACGATGTTGAAGAGTTCCTTGCTGTTGTGTGCGTTGTTGTCCAGTCGTTCCTTGAATGCAGTCTTCTTGGTGGTGCGAATCAGTTGGTGGTGTTTTCGGGTGGCGAGCTTGAGGGCAGCCATGTTGTCCGTGGTGGGGTCTCTGCGCCTGGCGTTCTCAAGGGCTCTGCAGTTCTTCTTGGAGCACTTGAGTTCGTCGGTGAACCAAGGGGCTTTGTTGCTGCCGGGTCTGCTAGGCGGGGTCCTCAGAGGTACACCATTCGACAAAAGTCTTATTTTTCTGCACATCCTCAAAGTCCATACTGGTCTGGGGCATTAATCAAGGCCAGGGATCCATAACTCACTCTAGGGGGCCTAATCACTTCTGTATAATGTGAGAAAAGAAAAAGATAAAAAAATACTAAATGTGCTCAGGTGAGTCGTACCTGAATAGAGCATGTGAAGAATGACCCTAAATTATAGGGGATACCGGCTACTTAGACATAGAAAGGGACGGTGTCCTTTGTAGTCACACATTCATCTAAAGGCCCACCCTGCCAGCAGCGGAGAGCGGCACTGAGTAGAGTTTTCGGCATGATGGGTCTGAGGAATGCCCCAGATCCATATGGGCTTTGAGGAGGAGCAGAAACATGTCCTAAATTTTACGGCAGAGTGAGTCATTGCTCTCACATTACTGCCTCTGAACCTTTTTAACCTTACCTAATGTACCCACTAATAAAGGCAAATAGCCGGGGTCCGACAAGGTATTTTTAATTCACTGACCCGGATTCTTTCACTGTCCAGGGGCTTTTATCTACAAACTCCCTGCCTGTGCAGAGTCCAACAGGAGGTCGAGTCCGCCCTGGAGGCATTATACTTCCAAGGTGGGGAGAGGTTGCCAATAATGAAGCATGACCCAATATTGTGTGTGAGGCTTCCTCTTCCATAAGGCTGAGCCTTCCGCTTCCTTTCCCTCCCCCCCTTCAGCACTAGCACATGTTGTCGGGGACCATCCAAGTATGACACATTAAATGTCTGCGTTCAGGTAAAAGCACAAATAGTGCTCTCAACCTGTAGCTTCCGTATTTCTTGTGATACCTTTAGGAGGGCGTATGGCTGCTAACGTTCTCCACTCTCTCTGGTGTGTTGGGTGACATACAATGATTGACAAAATCTCAGCAGGGACCCCCATATATCCCTGAACCGACCACAATTTGCATCTAGGTATTGAATCAAAGGCCGCTTTCAGGTCCACAAATACTGCATATATTTTTACCTATTCTTTTGACACTGTCTTCTAGTAAAGAGGGGTGAGTCTAAATAGTTGGTTCAAAGTGCTTACACTCTTCTGGGGCCCTGCCTGTAGGTCTAAGAGTATATTATGCTTTTGGATCTAGTCAATTAGCTTACATAGGACCTTTCCGGATTAACAATTTTTGTAGCCCATCCATTAGGACTGATTGGTCTATTGTTAAGGGGGTTGTCCCTATTGCCTATTGGCTACCTGATCCGTCCTCCAGCAATCTGTTAGATTGCTTTCGGCGCACCCGTGGCAGACGGTCTTTGCATCAGCCACAGTCCGATTGCGATTCCCTCCCCATCATAATGTGGCGGAGGGAAAATCGCGGTACGATTGTGGAAGGACCGCCACTGCATTGCTGGCGAGGACGAGCCTTCCGCAATCATAATTGGGCCCTTGGTTTTTCACTATTGAAAGGCTATCTGCCCCCTAGGATAAAATGGGAAAAAATGTGTAACATCTTACAAGTCTTACTTCCCATTGGGACAAGAAAGACAAATAAAGTTTAGGCTCTCTGAACTCAGAATGTAATAACTCATCTGGTTTTTAAATTGTGTGTTTGAAAATGCCACTTTTAGAAAGTAGGAATTTTCTTGTTTAACCATTCTGTGTGCCTCAGCCTGTTTGTGGATTGATTGTCTGCTTTTGAAGTGACCAGGGCTGGGGATATGCATTCACTGTAGAAAACCACTAGTGGGTTGAGATGCGCCAAGTTTGAATAAAATGCGACAGTGTAAAGTGCAACATATTTCTAAACTACAATATGAAACGGCTTAGAACATTGATATGAAAAGTAAATACTGCAGTCTCTCTTTCAACTTTTCTAGAGTACAATAGCCAATAAACTGTATCAGCAAATATCATCATCGTCCAGTATTAATATTGTGCAAGTCATTTAAAATAAAGTGAAATAACCATTAGTGTTACAGGTTTAAATAAAGTGCAACCGTGTAAAGTGCAAAATATTTCTAAAATGCAATATAAAACGGCTTAAAACATTAATATGAAAAGTAAATATACAGACCCTCTTTAGATTTTTCTAGAGTACGATAACCAATGAACTTGCGAATGTTCCTGAAATACCAATAAAGTGCAACAATATAAAGTGCAAAGGCTTCTAAAGTGCAATACAATTCAGCTACAGCATCAATATGTAGAGTGAATACTACAATCCTTCCTTCCGACTTTTCTAAATCAATGAAAAACTTCCAATTCTTTTCAAACTTCCTAGATGCCCCGACCTGCCTGGCGTAAGCTTTTTCAAATTCTCGGGTCCGTTTCATTTTGTTAAACCTTTTCAAATGCGAGGGGCTTCACTAGATTTCCAATTCTGGAGAATTAATGAACAAGCTACAGTACAAGATTTAATTGCTTGCATCCTCAGGCAAGGTGGAAAATTATTTAAGTCTGCATTGAGCACAAGAACTTCCATTTTATTTGCGTTTATTTTATAGACTCCGATTAGCTCGAACCTTTTCAATTCCCTTAAAACCATTTCAAAATTCTCTGTATCTTGGGTCAAATATAAAACTATATTGTCTCCAAAGCGTTTCAGCTTTGCCATGTCAGAAATAGGAGTTTTAATCGCCATATTATTACGTATTTTAATTGCAAGTGGCTTGATAAAAAAAGTAAAAAGCAGAGGCGAGAGTGGGCAACCCTGCCTAGTCCCACGATTTATTTGTATGGTCCCCGCTTGTTTTGAATTAATGACTACCTGGGCCGTGGGACCCTGAGATATATTTCGAAGCATATTGACCACCTGAACTAGAAAACCAAATCGCTCAAGCTCGAAAAACAAGGTTCTCCAGTTTAGGAGGCCGAACGCTTTCTCTGCGTCGACCATAACAATACTGGTCGGGATAGAGTTCGTATTAAAAAAATGCAAAGCATGTATTAAAAACTGGGTATTCGTCGTCATTAGTCTGCCCGCTATAAACCCGATCTGATCACTTCCAATAGTCTCCTGAGCTGCAAATAAAAAGCGCAAGGTCCACGCTTTCATTAGTATTTTATAATCTGAATCCAGAAGACTAATGGGCCTATATGAATTAATATCCGCCAAATTTTTATCTTTTTTTACAAAGGATACAATTATCGATTCTTTAAAGCTTGTTGAAACTAGGCCGCCCCCTTTTACGTAGTTAAATAATTTCTTTAAAGGAGTGATTAATTCCCCTAAGAAAACCTTATAGAATTCGATAGGGAATCCGTCCTGTCCACATGCTTTAGGCCCAGCTGTTACTTTGATGGCTGCCGAGATCTCATCTGATTCAACATCTGATCCTACTAATCTGGTCCTAAATTCTGATAATTTAGGAATATTCATATTAAAAATATACTCCTGGATCTTCTCCTCCTCCACCAGATATTCAGTAGAATAGAGACAGTGAAAGTGTTCCAGGAATATCTGGGGAATCTCGCTGCTATTGGCCACATCCAGACCTGTCAGGGGATTGAGCACGTTTTTTATATTACGGGGGCTTCTTGTTTTTTTCTGGTTGAGTTAGCCAGGAATTTACCTATTAGCTGGCTTTCCTCATACACCCTTTGTTGGCACATTTGTAAACTACAAATCTCTAAAACAAAAAAATCCCTCAGTTCTATTTTTGCCGGTTCTAGATGATTAGAAAGCAACTGAAGTTGGAGAGCATATTCCTTTTCCACCTTTAATTGTTGTTCAGCTATTTTTAACCGCCGGGTATTTGCTTGAGCGGCCGTAAAAGCAATTATTTGACCGCGGACAGCCGCCTTGAACCCACCCCAAACTGCAAAGGGCTCTGCTGTGTTCTCATTGACATCGAAATATTCAGAATTCCACTTTCTGAATTCTTTCACCCAGTCCTGATCCTGCAAAAGGAGTTGGTCTAGTTGCCGCGTAGGCCGTTCCCTACGTTCTCCCTTAAACACTATTTCCAAACCAACATACGCGTGATCTGAAAAAGAATTGCCCCCAATATCTGCCTTAAGAACTTGAACTTGAAGAGATCTAGACATAAGAAAAAAATCAATCTATGACGCTGTTCGAAAACCATGCGAATAACAAGTAAAATATTTTTTATCGAAATTCATTTCCCGCCATGGATCTATCAATTGATATTCTGTTCTAATGGCTTCCACTATCTTTTTGGTATTGGATTTGAATTGTCTTTTATTTTTATTAGAAGTGTCCTTTCTCAGGTCCAGATGCGAAAAAGACATTAGAGAAAACCCTGGGAACAAATAATTTAGGAGAATTCGATTTTAAGTGAGTCTCCTTCAAAAACAGAACTTGGGGATTAAAGGATGTCAACCATCTTATCAAAGCACCATACTTCTTTTTGTTTAAAATTCTGTTTACATTCACTGATAAGATCTTACATTTACTTGTTTCCAATATTAAATTTTTCTAACAACATTTACGATTGTAAATTCTCAGTATCTTCAGCTCTTACTCTTTTTTTTCTGCAATAAACCCTGCCCCCCAACCCTACCTACCCTAGAAAGAACGAACCCCACCCCAAAATGTGGAAGAACCCTTTCCAACCACGCTAGCCACATTTCGACCCTCCCAACTAGCCTCATGTGTGTCATGGAATTACACCCTAAGTGACCCCCACTGACCCCGGGACTCCCCACAATACTTTATCCCATCTGACTTCCTGGGTCTATATGCAAGATATGGGGCAATCCCTTTTTTACAAAAAAAAGTGATCTTTTTACAAACCAATGGCAAATAAATTTTCTTCATTTTGATTGATAGTCACCTATCAGTTATATTTTTTTTTCTCCCCTAACCGGCCCGGCTTGTATCTTTGGGGAAGGACACCCTAAATATTATCAATACTACTGATGATTCCCCTATATCTCACAATTCAAGCACTAGACCCTGCAGAAATCTCTTTTAACAGAGCCTGAGCCTCTTCAAGATCTGAAAACATAAAGAACATAAAGAACTTTCCCTTGACTAAAACTCTAAGTTTTTACTGCTGAGGCATTGATGCTTTCGCATCGTGAGCTTTGCAAGATTTTTATAAATTATTTCCTCCTGCGTGCAGCCACAGCAGTCATGTCTGAGAATATACGGCATTTGTTAGTCTTGTTCACAAAAAACTGTCTCTGCTGGATAGCTTTTGACAAGATCCTCTCTCCTTTATTCGGAAATCCGCAAAGTTCCGCAAGATAGTTCTTTATCCCTATTGGCCCGCGGCGCAGCTTTTTTCGCCCTGGCCTGGCGTGTTTAAGGCGAGCCGCAGCACAACCTCTATTTTACTAGATTTATTTGAGATAGTTGCATCCTTCTGGGGTTTACCCATTGTTGCCCCTTCCCTTTTTTTTCCTTTTTTTTTCTCTACCTTCTCGCTTCTTGCCTTTATTTAAGAAGTTTCTCTTTTTTTTCCTCTTTTCTCCCGTGCTTGTTGCTTTCCTGTTTTTTTCTCTTTTTTTCTTTACTTCTTCTACTCCCCTTAGACCACTAGTATTACAAGTCTTGGTAAAACTCCTGGTAAACCCCCCTTTTCTTTCTTTTATCTTCTCTGAAAATAAAAATAGAAAGCCTCCTTAGCGCTTCACAATCAGACTCACGTTTATCATTCCTTCCTGCCCCTTTACAGTTATCCTGGTGGTCACTGGAAGGCACCCCCCTCCACACCTCAATATGCGCTGCCCTCTCTGTCCTTCTTGACTGTCAAAAAATGCACCTTCTCCTTCTCCTCCCAAGTGCGGGTGCAGGAAGCCAGTCCCCAGCAAACTCCTCGGCCGCAGACCCCCGAGGGCGAAGCAGCTCCAACGGCTTCAGTCTTAACGCCGGGGTCCCCGGAACCGGCCTCACCTAACTCGCGATGGTCGCAAAGAAAAGCCACGACGCAAGATCCCCAGACTCACGGGCTCTTCAGAAATGTTGTGCTGAACGCTGAATGCCGGCTAGCGAGTTCACGGTGATTTGCCGATCGCCATGTTGGAGGGGGTGGGGCAGCGGTCGCTCACGGCTATCCGGAGGCGTGGTCCTCCATAGCCCATCACTAAAGGGTTGACTTATACTATCCCCACTCCAATCAAATCCAGGAAGGTGTTTGACACTAAAGAGATGACATTTAATTTTGCCACTTCAATCTAAGGCTATGTTAAGATGGTGGTGAATGCTAAAGAGGTGAAATTTACAATATCCACTTCAAAATATAACATTCTACACAAGGTAATACAAATTAAACATTTTAAATACACAATCTGTACTCCATGCCCAAACACATTTTAAATACTATATAACATGTTATTTAAAACCACACTAACCAAAAGTACAAACCTATCTATATATATTTGAAAAATAAAATATTTAAAAATATTTTGATTACAATTACTAATAATATATTTTTCTAAATATTTACTACCCTTTATAAAGTGTAAACAATAAATGACAAATAAAATCATCATACAAAATTGACAAAAATAACATAAAATAATTTTAATATATTTTATAAATTGAAAAACTTAAAAAATGATGTTAAAATAAAATTACACTTATAAAACAATTTTTTAAAAACTATTTCTACAATGTTTTCAAATGTGTTACAAAATATTTGAATAAACATATGTATCAATATTTATATTCATTAAATGTTTTGTTAGATATTTTAAATGCTATACTATTTACTTCGTTTTAATTAATCCTCAAAATTCGCGATTCGTGCAAATTTGCGGATTTTTTCATTTTTGCGTGTTCGCGGGTTTTCGCGGGGCGCTTTGCGTGTTGGCGGGTGTTCGCGGGTTTTTTTTTTGCCTGGTTAATCTATGCCACCCTCTCGTTTTTTATGCCCTTCTGCCCTCTGTACCACTCATTTCAGTGCCCTTCTGCCCTCTGCCCCACTCATTTTTTGTCCCCTTCTGCCCTCTGTCCCACTTTTGTGCCCTTCTGCCCTCAGCCCCACTTAGAATGGCGCCGGCAAGCTGCCAGCGCCATTCTAAAATAGCTACAAAGAGCTTCAACAGGAAGCACTAATAGATAAAGTAAAGCAGGTGCTGGAGTTGAAGGTCAAATTAAGTTACACAATCATTAATCACCCCAAGTTTGGGGTGATAATGATTGTCTAACTGAATTTGACCTTCAACTGGAGCACCTGCTTTACTTTATCTATTAGAGCTTCCTGTTGAAGCTGACTTTTGTAACTATTTTGAATGGCTCTGGCAGCTTGCCGGCGCCATTCTAAAATAGTTACAAAAGTCAGTTTGAACTTTTGACCCAATCCGTTCCACTCGCGGATTTTGCGGAAAATTCGCGAATCTCGCGGTTTGCGAATTTACCGAAAATCCGCAAAATCCGCGAGCGGAACGGATTTTCCGCCCATGCTTACAATTAATACATGAATGATCTATTAATATAAAGTAATATATATTAATATATATATTCACTCCTGTCTTGAAGATTAAGTGACTGGTCTTCCAGATTTGTGCACCACTCTTTTTGTCCTCAGATAATCCGCTTTAAGTGATAAGTGTAATTGTAGTTGCCTCAGCCTCTTCTTATTAATCACTTATTATTATACATTAATAAAACTAAAAAGTACACATTTCCACAATATCATAACTAAAAAATGATATCACTAAACGAGGATAAATACAAGTAATAAATATATTCAATAAATTATATACTAATTAAAACTTACAAACTATATTATCTACAACAAAATGATCTAAGTCAATATTTATTACAACGATACTGAAAACAACCCTAAAAATTATATTTTTAGCTTTGATATTCCTCTTGACAACATTTTTCATATGCCGATATTCTTGACACAATATTTTTTGTTACAATATTTATTTGCCAATATTATGTCCAAGTACAATTAGAAACTCTGCTGTAAATGTTTTATTTTTTATTGTTGGAGCACACATAGGTTTTTCCAGTATTTTACTATTTTGTGTCATTGCATTTTGGTTGTCGGAAGTCCATGTGGAATTTTATCTTCCACCATCTCACATCTCTTTCCAACTTCAACAAGTGATATTGGAGGAAATAGATAAGGTTTAGTTAGGATTGCCGTTTAGGACCTACACTTAACTTCTTATCATTGTTTCCATCCATGCCATGACTTGTTGAAGCTACAAAAGGAGATGTGGCTGTGTAAGTATGTGGATTTGTGAGTGGAAATTTGTCTATGTATGTTGTGCAGAATATTATATAAGTTGAACTGCAGAACGTCAAGATTTTAATATCATGCTACCAAAATGCGTTAAAAAAATACTGACAACCAGCGAAAAGATATCAATATATTAGTAAGCATAGATTTACTACTCTTATGTCCACTTCTCGGTACCTTGAATATACATGTATGCAAAGCGTATGTGTAGAGTTAATCATAGTATATACACTTACGCTTGTGATGTTTTGGATGTTGGTTTTCCAGCATTAGTACAATATTTAAAACTCAATATTCTTTCACCATACCATTTCATTTCATGTAAAGTTCTGTTCTTGATGTACGAAACCGTGTATAGTGAGAATATGAATTAAGGTTGAATGAGAATTGTATTTTCTTCCTCTGTATATTTTCACTTTTAGACTATTATGCTTGAAATTGCCATTATTTTAAATGCATTGTTCAATGTTCTCATGCATATAATTTCTGAAAACAATGTCAGCGAGCTGCTCCACAAAATGGGCTTCATTGCATTGTTGAAGGTTGTAAGCGCAGAAGCACATTCACATGATCTGAAATTAGAATAGCAAAAGTTTAATTAGAAAGAAAGCTTTTAGAAATCAAAAAGCTGTTTGTAGATGTTAAGAAAAGAAGGCAATTTGACGTTTTTGAAGATAATCATATCACACTAATCCTTGTCACTTTAAAGGTGCATTCAATGTGCTGTGGTCAACAATGGGATCAGCTTCTAGATTAAAACCATTACACGACCAGTTATTTCCAGACCAAACTGCGTCCATGCATATTTTCTCCTCTACACTTACCTGTATCACTATATAATGATCCAATGGTCTACCCAATGTGTTCGAAGACACTGGTCACAACAGTAACTGGACATAAATCAAATACATTCCCTACATAGCTTACATATTTGAGTTGTTACTTGATTTCCCAAAGTCGTATCAGCCAGACTATAGTAAATCATTTTGACCACAATCATGCTCTTTGCTGTTGGTAGATGAAAAAGAACCATGGTCTGAAATGTTTTAAGTGGATGTGTGGAGTTGCTAGCAAAATAGCACACCAACATGGCAATTTCCAATGTTAGAGTGCTGTAGATCTGAACTTGGGCCACATCAGAAAAAACATTTTTGACTGGTAATATTTCATATCCTTGTTGGCAAGCTAAGCTAGCACTTGGTTCAATCACCATTTAATACCACAATATGATAGCGGTTTTATGAAGGTGCCAATTAGTGACAAGCATGTCTGTGCATATATGTTGAGAGGCATCTTGTTTTGGCCTTAATGTGGTCTTGTGCTTCTGTATTTTTGTGCTACATCATTGCAGTTTGATTTTGTTGTGATTTACAGTGGCTGTATTGCATTTTGACTGTTTTATTGCTTTGTGACGTGGCATATTATTTGCTTCCTCGAGCACAGTAGTTCTTTATCAATTACGGAACTTCAACAACCTGTCCTTTTTAGGGTTTAAATCTGTTTTATTATTATTTTCCTCAACAAACAGAAGGTAACAGAAGTATACAGCGCTCAGACAGCCGCCAGCAGACAGTAAGAAACTGTCACAGGCTACACGAAGCCTGAATATACAGTTAAGCAAGCCATATATGTACAACAAAGAAACATAACCCCTCCCACCCTCTCCCACCTACCCTGCATTAAGCACTGAACATCTTAAGTCATCGTACCTCCTTGAAGTTCTGGGGGGGGGGGGTACTGCATCCTCTGGCAACCGCAGTAGCTGTAAGAATCTAGGACATGTAAGCTCATAGAACTCCTGCACTAGTAAGGACAGGAAAGGGAGTCAGACCCCCCGGAAATCAACCCCTTTCCCGACAAGTGTAAGGGTTAATTTTTCCATCCCCAAGATGTGCCATAACCAGCACAGCCAGCCTGTGTGTGTGGGTGCTTGCTGGGAACCCCAATGTGTCAGGATATCCTGTATTGAGGCTCCCAACGCTGGCCCTATCAGTCAGCCCCTCCTGGACTTTAGTGGATACGTCAGTGGGTCCGGTACCCGTTACAGGATATGAGCTGGAAATAGTAGTAGATGAGTATATAGGTGTTTGTCAATAACAGTCCGAGCTAGTTGATGGGTTAACCTTGTGGACTCTTTCTGGGGTATAGTACCAATAGGTGAGGGCTATGTTACTGGCTGTATGGGGCTCTCTATAGCACAATCCTTCCCATTCATTGTTTCTAAGGGGTCTCCCTAGATCTCACTCCCATCTGCATTATGTGTATGTACGTTGCGCTTAATCAGCATTTTTTATAAGTCCGAGACTATTTCTTTGTCTGAGGTCTTCGATAGAAGCCATATTTCTGAGATTGCAAGTTTCAGCCGGAACCAAGCCGCCAGATGACAGGGGAGCGGAGCACGCCAGAGCAAGCCATGGGAGCCAGCTCATCCAGGTCAGTTATCCGTTTTCCTCACAGTTTGCTTTATTTTTCTGCTTGACTACTCGCAGTTTTAACTTCCCCCATGTCAAGCCGTCCGACGACAACCTCCTTCATCATCAAAGCAGTTGGGTCAGCGGTGGTGAGCAAGGGAGAGAAGCTCACTTGACCGTCCGTGCGGCCGCCTCATGCCATACACACTGCAACTTCGACTCAGCTTGCACGGCATCCTCACATAGTTATCCCGCCGAAAGGCTCGACAAGTCGGGAACGACGCTGGCTGCGGGGACCATCGGGAAGACCTCCGTGACTGCTGCTGCTTCTGGCTCGGACGATCGGGAAGCAGAAAGTCCTCAGGCCCAGCCGGTGAGTGCAGTTTCAGTTTGCAAAGGTGGCAGCGCAGTCCGGAGTAAACAAACTGTACCAGCACTGTTCAAAGTGCAAACGGCCAAAACTAAAGTGTCTGGCAGCGCTGCTCCTGCAACAAGGGGGGCCGGCTCTACCAAATCTCCATTGTGGTACCGGCATCCGAAAATAGGCAATAACAGGGGGGTCCCCTGCTCTCTCTGCCTCCTCCACCTCGGTTTCTTCAACTGCAGGTGAGCCTTCCCCCGGGATATTGTGACAGAGACTGTTTCTTCCATATCTGGGAAACCGGTTTAAGGGCTATCTGAGAGCTCTGCAGTCGATTCCGATGCTGCTCAGCAACCCAGTTGCATTCTGGACAATGGAGTCCCTTTAGCAATGAAACAGAGCTCTAGAGGCACAGGGCTAAGTGAAATTGCGATGCTAGCCGACCAAATTGATCAAATACAAGTTCTAGGGCTTAACAAAGAAGAAGACCGGTCAGATACATTTTTTTCTTTGTCAGATGGAACTAATTCCTCCGAAGAAGATGTTCAGGATAAAGACTGGGCCGGGGACGATAGCAACAGCAGTAGCTTTCAGTGGGATTGTGAAGGTGATCAATCTCATTCAAGGGGAGATACTGTTAAAAAAGCCAGTGCAATTTCAGGGTGTCCTATTCAGAGTGGAGGGACCACCGGCGATTTGACTTGGGACTATTCCCATTCACTGGGCCTGGTGGACAAAGATGTCGTTGTGGACTATGGGCTGACTGGCAGTAGTGGTGCAGCTCTTCCTCCCCCTCTCCTTCCTCCTGAAGAAATCACGCTTTCTACTATTTATCAGGTCATGATGGGGCACAGGGAGGAGGAGAGGGTCGAAAGTTCCCAGACTCAAGGGGCCTGTAGCAAGCTGCAGAATGCCATACGTAGGATTGCAAAAACTTGCTCAGACTTTTCCTCCAGAATCACAGAGGCAGAAACAAGGATCTCCCAACCCGAGGATGACATTGCTGCTCAGCAGTCTAAGGTGGAAAACATACAGGCCATCAGGGATGATACTTTATTCAAACTTACTGATTTGGAGAACAGGGCCAGGCACAATAATCTGAGGATTTTAGGTATCCCGGAGGGTCTAGAAGGGGCCTACGTTCGACAGTTTGTAATAGAACTGTTCGAGGAGGCCTTCCAGGATCTGTCTCATTGGGACTGGAAGACACAGATCCAACGGGCCCACCGTTTTCCTTTTCATCCACGGAACTCGGGTGGCCAGTCAGAAAATCGCCCTTGTGCCATCTGATTTCCTTAAATAACTTTCTAACCCGTGAGTCCTTGTATGATCTGGCAAGGCCTGACCGCAAAAGATCCGGGAAAGGTCACAGTTTTTTTGTACGCCCTGACTTTTGTCAGAAGACAGTTGAGCTGCGCTGGCACCTTAGGCAACTGATCCCAGAATTCCAGGCAAAGGGGGTTCAGGTTTTTCTCCTGAACCCGGCCAAGCTAAAGGTGATCTGCAAGGGACAAACTCAGTTTTTTCATTCGGAGGTCCTGGCCAAGGATTTTCTACTTACTCTGTAGACATGATAGAGGACCAATGTCAGTATTTGTTGCTCTCCTTTTCGATGATTTCTGCATATACTTTGTGGGACTAGTCTGATTTTGTTTCTTGCATTTGTAACTGCTCCTCAGTTTTTTTTTCTCCCCCTTACATCTGGCTGGTCTTAGATCCAGCCACTTTTTCCGGTTCAGTCAATTTTTATCGGAATAGTTTCTTTTTCTTTTTTTTATACAGACAGGCTCTTCATTTTTCTTTGTAGATTGTTTTGTGAGCACATCTGGGCTGCAGCAGTGGTTCGTGCAGGGGGGGCTGTGGCTCTCCATCACCAGGGACAGTAGGTCTCCATGCCTTTGAAGGTGAGGGGAGGTAGGGTGGGGCTTAGGGGGGAAAGGGTTAAGCGGAGGGGGGACAGGGGGGTGGTGGTGGTGGGCGTTGGGGTGGTTGGTGTATGGCAGAGGGGGGTTCAATGTATGTGTATTCAAGAAGGTTTTGGCAGTGTGTATAAAGGATTATTCAAGCCTGTCCGCAATAAGTCTGAGTTTTCTGTAAGCAGAGACACAGGAATACTGGACCAGGGCAATGATGGGGCAATCATGACTGCTTTTGGAGATGGCGGGTAGGCACAATGTTATTCGAATCTGTTCTCTGAATTGCTGTGGGCTAAATGATAGGAGAAAGAGGCGTGTGTTAGCCAAACTCATTGCACACTGGGATATAAATGTATTGTGTCTGCAAGAGACACACATCCCTTGATACAATCGTGCTTGGTTGAAGGAAGTGGGTCTTGACTTGATTGCTTGTTTACGGCAAACAACAACTACAAGGGACGTAGATATAATGGCTAGGTGTGGTATAAGTGCTACTAAACAAGTGAAGGTGGATCATTGTGGACGATGGGCTCTTGCTGATATAAATATTAGGGGATCTCCATATACTATCTGCTCATTATATGGCTCCAACTTGGATGACCCCTATGTCTGGCATTTTCTGAGTATTGAATTAGCTCTATGGTCCTCCCCAAAAATACGGTGTGGCGACCTTAATATTCATTTGAGTTCAGATTTTGATTTATACAGCAATGACTTATACTATGGGAGGAAAAGCAAGACATTTAAGGCTCTTCAAGGGGCTTGTCTGGAACATGCCTTGGTTGATGTTTGGCAGAAGTGACATTCAACTGATCCTGGTTATACTTTTTTTTCAGCCCCCCAAGTAAATTTGTTCGCTTAGATTATTTGCTGGTGTCCGATTCGATTCTTGAAGGGGGCACGTGCAAATTATATCCTAGAGTAATCTCTGATCACAACCCACTGATTTTGCAAATTCAGTCTAGAGGGATAGAAACATTGCACTCTGCCTGGACTTTTGAGTGGAAATTACTGCTCGACCAGGAGTATTGTATCCATCAGCGTTCTTGTATGCTGTCTCTTCACAGAGAGACTACGAGAGGAAAACGGAAGTGGGCAGAGATGAACCCGGAAGGGATTCTCCTGCCCCAATGAAAGGAAGGTGTTGTCTTGGACCAATGGCGGTGAAGGAGGGCAAGTGAAGGAAGAAGATGGAGACTGCAGGAAACTCGGCGAGGACGACGCGGAGACCCAGGAAAACGCGGAGAACGAAGACGACCGAGAAGGAGAAGAGGAGTCTGACGAGCGGTGGACCAAGGAGTGGTGGTGCCCACCGGAGGAGGCTGGAGAGCGGCCCCAACTCAGGAGAGTTGCGGCGGAGCCGCTGAGTCAGAGCTTCTCAGGGAACACGGGAGAGCGGGAGGCGGGAGGGGTGTGCGGGGAAGAACACGGATAGTGCTTTTGAGAACTACTGCAGTTCTGGGGTTAAGAGACGTGTTTCTTTTTCCTTGATTAAAACGGGGCACTTCTGTTTGATGTCAACGTCCGTGAGCACTATAGTTTCGCCATTAATATCATGATTTCTTCCTGGCATATATCCTAAGATTCTGGAACATGCTCCCCCTTGTCTTTTCATCCCCCTGTTCCCCATCACTATTCATTTAAGCCGACCCTGAGCACCTCCTCTCAACCGACTCTTAATCACTCCCAGGTGTGGTGGCTGGTAGAGAATGAAAAACTCTCAGTAAACAGAGTACCTGACGGCTCCCTTTTATTTCCTCTTCTATGAACCTCCGGGGCGACACCTTCAAAACGGAGGAGGAGCCTTGAACATCTAACCCGGATACCCCAACCAGCTCATCCCAGAGTGAATCTGGTGAAGACCAAGAGGAAAACCACCCTACAACAATTGATAAATCACTATCAGATAATAAACAACGTACTTTTGAGAAATATATACAAACCTCCCCCAGGATATAGCGGCATGGATTCGCACATTTAGCGGCACAAATATGGAAATTTAGCGGCACAAATATGGAAATTTAGCGACATTTTTGCGAAACTTTATTTTACTCATAATCATTCATTTTCAGTCTTAAATCAATGGAAACTGTTTGAGCAGAGTATTCCACTTTGAATAGGCAACCTGGAATATGAAACAGAGGAAGCAGCCCACAGGTGAAGGCTGTTACCCCTTGGAAATGCAATTCTCCATTTGCTTTAGTATAGGTTGGTAGCAGTTATCACACCTTTTGACACATTGCGGGACCAGTGTTTGGCACATCCTTAACCCTTTTCTCGCCTGAGAGTCTGAGGGCGGCTGGACACCGCTTCCGTGACAGGCCATGGCCCGTTGAACAGGTCCAAGAAGGCCCACTGTGAGAAGGTCCAAGGAAACCATCTCTGGATTTACAGATTTTGCATAGGTGACATCAGAGTTGAGTATTTAAGATAACGTGTACTGTCTATAAAAGTCAGGAACAATTAAATTGATATTTTATATCAGTGGAATTTAATTATTCATTGAATTGCAAAAAAAAGGTTGCAAGAGTAATGCTGGTCGCCTCAAATGGATAAGACGGTTGTGTCAAAGTACAAGTACAAAGTCTAAATTAGCTGCTAAAAATTTGAAATATGCTAAGTAGCTACTAGTTCCAGCAAACTTCCTGACAGAATGTGGGTAAAATTAGGTATTGCATTTTTGGAACACTTACAGATGAATTCTAATGATGGGTGGGTCCCTTTGTTATGGATCTGGTCAATCCTATTTCGTTGACATCAAGAGAGTGAGTAGGGACTGATCCTAATGAAAAATTAGTAAATGTAGGTATAATAAGAAGAAGTGTGTAAAAGAAGAAGAAATCTAGATGGGTGATGTCGTAATGAATTTGGATAGAGGTGTCAATGAAGTAGAATTGAAGTATGGATGTTGTAAATCAGCTGGTACGGTGGGAACAAAAAAGCATGGAACTAACAAAGGATAGCAGAGGTGGAGTCAAACAGGGAAGCAGGCAACTTAAGGAAACAATTTAATGTAGCGAGTCATGGTGTGGTTATGAGAGAACATGATGAACAGAGGCAACAAGAGTTGGGCATCTTCTGTGTCTTGGTAGGTGCGTACATCATTACATCAATCAATTAAACACTCCTAGTGTGGGGATTTTGCTGGCAGTTAGTTCATTTTCTTTTACAAGTCATAGAGATAGTGTCTGACACTTTACCTTGAGGAGACCTCACTTTGACAATGCAAAGACAGTGCACAGGTTCTTTTGCTTTAAAATTACAAATAGCCAATGTGGCCGACAGTACTTCCACAAAGCGGAAGTGCCGCTATATCCTGGGGGTCTGCCTAACGCTGAGTGACAGGCATGAGTACATGCAGTGAGCTCCCCTCACACCCATCTCCCATCACTTTCTCTTCTCTGCCGCTATCACACTGCCACTATCTGTCATCATTCCCCGTTCAGTTATTCATTCTGTCACTGTATTCTTTTCAGTCACCATTTCCCACTCTCCCGTGCCCTCTTTATCACCCTACTCGTCTTTCCTCCCTGCCACTATCTCCCCTTCCTTGTCCTCCTCTCTCTCCCTGCCAGTCCCCTTCAATGTGTCACTTTATCTTGTTCAGTCACTTCATTTTCTGTCCCTCTCTCTTACTCTCTGTATGCAATTATTACTGTCATTATTCCTTCGTATCATCCTATACTCTCGCTTCATCCCTGCGTCTTCCTCTCTGCCACTAAGCCCAGATGCCACTACTGTTTGTCACTCTATCTATGGCCACACTTCTCACCATTTCACTCTTTCCCCTTTACTATCTCTTCGTCTTTACCACAACCTCTCTGTCCTTTGAGTGTGACCCCAGATGAATGGCAGTCTCACAGGTCAGTAGGAGCAGAAATGGTGATTGCGGGGGTTTGTTCTACTATGCCTAATATGAGGCCATTCACGCTATCTGGTAAGGCCCCTGCTGCCCCCAGTAAACTGGAAATATTCAACAGTCCAGTTACAAATGATCACGCTGAGCTGCTGGTGTAGACTCCAGGCAGGGGGTCAGGGTTCACGGGCGTCTAGCACAGTCTCTGTTCAGATAGCATTGCCGCATGTGTTGTTAACACAGTTATCACTTCGCAAGTCTGCATTACATCCGGGAAGTAAGGGGAAGGTTTATCCCTGTCGCGGCACCCTCTGAGAAAGATTTCGCAGGCACTTTTGTAAAAATTGCTGCATTTTTACAAAAGTGCCGATTTCGCGGGCACTTTTGTAAAAATCGCGGCATTTTTACAAAAGTGCCGATTTAAAATAACAGATCTACTTTCTTAACCAAACAAGTGTGTCACTGAAATCTTCATTCATAGTAAAACCTACATGAGCTCGTACACAACACCCTGAAAAGCAAGACGTCGGATGCATATTCATGTAGTGGTGGGGATCGCCCTTTTTATGCATCAGCAGAAAGGTTGTCGCAGTCTCGCAGAGGTCAGCCTGCGAGGAGAGTCTGTGCATAGAGGGGGCAGAGAGAACAGCTGGAGGGGTTTGGGGAAGGGGGCAGCTGCTGGCCGATCAATGGCTGTCACTCACTCACCAGCAGATATCTGCAGTAGGCAACCTCAGGCGCGCCTGCAACTGGGGCAGCATTGGCCAAGAGAGCAAGTGCACAGCTGGTAATCGGAAGGGGTGCCCCGGGGGGGTAATTATGAGACTCAGACAGACGCCATGGGGAGGGGGTGAAGGGGATTCGGGGGAGGGGGTGGAGGGGATTCAGAGGATGCCATGGCGAGGGCTCAGTGACACGCCTTGAGCACTGAAACTAAACCGGGAACCCCCAGAGCAAATTGATTTACCAACACAAAGAAAACAAAGGACTAAGTGAGTTCCAACAAATAGACCTCGATGGGGAAGCAATAGATTTATTATTACTAGTTTGAGAAAACATAGCAGAAAACCCTTAATTGCACCACAGGGTGGGCAATCTGCATGTAGCACGCACATGTCACTAATGTCAGACCTTCCAGGCACTTTTGTAAAAATTGCGGCATTTTTACAAAAGTGCCGATTTTGCAGGCACTTTTGTAAAAATCGCCGATTTCGCGGCAAACTGCGAAATCGCGAAATCCTGGAGGGTCTGTATATACAGCCTCCTCGCCTGTTTATCAAACCCGCACTCACACAGTTGGCCTATTCCCTGTGCAGCCTCTCATTTACTTTTGGGTGCACCCTGAACTGGCCACTGGCCCTGTTGCTCTGCTGTGTTGGACTATTCCCTGTGCAGCCTCTCATGTACTTGCTGTGAATTTTGCCCTGGACACTGGCCCTGTTGCTCTGCTGTGTTGGATTATTCCCTGTGCAGCCTCTCATGTACTTGCTGTGCACCCTGAACTGGCCACTGGCCCTGTTGCTCTGCTGTGTTGGACTATTCCCTGTGCAGCCACTCATGTACTTGCTGTGAATTTTGCCCTGGACACTGGCCCTGTTGCTCTGCTGTGGTGGACTATTCCCTGTGCAGCCTCTCATGTACTTGCTGTGCACCCTGAACTGGCCACTGACCCGGTTGCTCTACTGTGTTGGACTATTCCCTGTGCAGCCTCTCATGTACTTGCTATGAATTTTGCCCTGGACACTGGCCCTATTGGTCTGCAGTATTGGACTATTCCCTGTGCAGCCTCTCATGTACTTGCTGTCCACCCTGAACTGGCCACTGGCCCTGTTTCTCTGCTGTGTTGGACTATTCCCTGTGCAGCCTCTCATGTACTTCTGAATTTTGCCCTGGACACTGGCCCTGTTGCTCTGCTGTGTTGGACTATTCCCTGTGCAGCCTCTCATGTACTTCTGAATTTTGCCCTGGACACTGGCCCTGTTGCTCTGCTGTGTTGGACTATTCCCTGTGCAGCCACTCATGTACTTGCTGTGAATTTTGCCCTGGACACTGGCCCTGTTGCTCTGCTGTGGTGGACTATTCCCTGTGCAGCCTCTCATGTACTTGCTGTGCACCCTGAACTGGCCACTGGCCCTGTTGCTCTGCTGTGTTGGACTATTCCTTGTGCAGCCTCTCATGCACTCGCTGTGAATTTTGCCCTGGACACTGGCCTTGTTGCTCTGCTGTGTTGGACTATTCCCTGTGCAGCCTCTCATGTACTTGCTGTGAATTTTGCCCTGGAAACTGGCCCTGTTGCTCTGCTGTGTTGGACTATTCCCTGTGCAGCCTCTCATGTACTTGCTGTGCACCCTGAACTGGCCACTGGCCCTGTTGCTCTGCTATGTTGGACTATTCCCTGTGCAGCCACTCATGTACTTGCTGTGAATTTTGCCCTGGGCACTGGCCCTGTTGCTCTGCTGTGTTGCACTGTTCCCTGTGCAGCCTCCCATGTACTTGCTGCACACCCTGAACTGGCCACTGACCCTGTTCCTCTGCTGTGTTGGACTATTCCCTGTGCAGCCTCTCATGTACTTGCTGTGAATTGTGCCCTGGACAATGGCCCTGTTGCTCTGCTGTGTTGGACTATTCCCTGTGCAGCCTCTCATGTACTTGCTGTGAATTTTGCCCTGGACACTGGCCCCATGTTGCTCTGCTGTGTTGGACTACTCCCTGTGCAGCCTCTCATGTACTTGCTGTGCACCCTGAAATGGCCACTGGCCCTGTTTATCTGCTGTGTTGGACTATTCCCTGTGCAGCCTCTCATGTACTTCTGGTACTTCTGAATTTTGCCCTGGACACTGGCCCTGTTTCTCTGCTGTGTTGGACGATTCCCTGTGCAGCCTCTCATTTACTTGCTGTGCACCATGAACTGGCCACTGAACCTGTTGCTCTGCTGTGTTGGACTATTCCCTGTGCAGCCTCTCATGTACTTGTGAATTTTGCCCTGAACACTGGCCCTGTTGCTCTGCTGTGTTGGACTATTCCCTGTGCAGCCTCTCATGTACTTGCTGTGCACCCTGAACTGGCCACTGGCCCTGTTGCTCTGCTGTGTTGGACTATTCCAGGTGCAGCCTCTCATGTACTTGCTGTGAATTTTGCCCTGGACACTGGCCATGTTGCTCTGCATTGCTGGACTATTCCCTGTGCAGCCTCTCTTGTACTCACTCTGCACCCGGGACTGGCCACTGGCCTAGCTGTTTTGCCCTTGCCTGTGTAGCATCTCATGAATATGCTGTGTATTTTGTGCCTTGCTCTTCTCTACTGTTGGTGCCTATCTATGCAACATTTGAATAAAGACAGTTACTCCTGTTGTCTGTATACTGAATAAAGTTATTTTGGTGTGTGCATATGTTTGGCTGTGCCCTGTGCTCTATGTGGCACTTCAACATTGTCAAGGTCTTTGCTTGCACACTCTTTTTTCACAGGGGTGACAGAGACTTCAGTTCTTTCTGACACTGATACTTGTGGCATCTGTGGTGTCAATTTAACCTGTGTTGCAGTTCTCATTTTCCAGGTTTTCAATTGTTGGCTACATTGTTCACATGTTAGTTCGGGGGACACTGCCAGCACAGAATGTGCCTCTGTGCACAGGTTTGCATGCAGGCTGGGCAATGTCATCATGTATGTGTCTTATTCCTTTATGTGATGTTATGTTATGTTATTGGTTTCTTGTATAGCGCATAAATCACCAGGGGGCATCTTGGCGCTTAACCTGGGGGAAGACATCTAGCGGGTCAGGAGAGAAATTCCTCCGAAGTACTGTTACGTTAGAACAGGAAGGTTTTCAGTTGTTTCCGGAAGGTCTGGAGAGATTTTGATTTCCGCAGAGCCTCAGGTAGCGAGTTCCAAAGTTTGGGGACAACGTATGAGAGGGCTATGCCTCCTGTACGGCTCAAGCGGATACGTGGGACCCGCAGGAGAGCCTGGGAGTTTGATCTTAGGTTACATTCAGATGTGTGCTTATATAGCTTCTTTTGTAGGTAACGTGGGCCTTCCCCATTAAGGGCTTTAAAGGAGAGACAACAGGTCTTAAAAAGAACTCTCTTTTTCACTGGCAGCCAGTGCAGTTCTCTGAGCAGGGGAAGAGATGGAGATCCTGGGGGGCGGTTCAAAACCATGCTGGCTGCAGTATTTTGGATCACCTGCAGTTTGGCTAACGCTGTATCTCCTACTTCGGCCAACAATGCATTCCCGTAGTCAAGTTTGCTCATGACCAAAGCCTGAACTATGGTTCTGCGATGTTTTATTGGTAAATAGGGGAGAATTTTGTGTAGCAGCCGGAGACTGTAGTAACATGACCCTGCTATGGATTTGATGTTATCTTTCATAGAAAGTCTGTGGTCTAATTGGATACCCAAGCCTTTAACTGAGGAGGAGGGGGTGGGAGCCAAACCCAACTCTGCTGGCCACCAGTCGGCTGACCAGGAATGGGCGGCTCTACCCAGGAGCATGAGCTCCATTTTTTCCAGGTTATGCTGGCGACACCATTCCCTCATCCACTCCGAGATAGCCAGCATTCCTCTTGAGAACTGAGATTTCTCATCCATGCGGTTTGAGCCGATCGGGAATAGCAGTTGTGTATCTTCTGCATATGAGACTATCTTGAAGCCAAAAGGTTGCACAATTTTCACTAGGGGGTCATATAAACATTAAAGAGTGTGGGGCTCAGGCACGAGCCCTGAGGAATGCCCTTATCTAGCAGGAACTTTTGAGATGCAAAAGAGCCAAGAATGGTAGTTTGGCATCTGTCCGTAAGGAAGTTCCTTAGCCATTTCAGGGCCACACCACGATGCCACACTCCTGTTGTCTCTCCGCCAGCAATTGATGAGATATAGTATCAAAAGCCGCGGAGAGATCTAATAGGATCAGTATCATAGAGCCTCCGGCATCGAGGGTGAGTCGTAGCGAGTCAGTAACAGCCAAAATGGCTGTTTCTGTGCTAAAGCTGGGGCGAAGGCCCGACTGAGAAAGGTCAAGGATGTTGTTCTGTTCCAAGTACTGGCTAAGTTGTTTATTTATCGCTGATTCTAGCGTTTTACCCAACAGTGGCAACAAAGATATGGGTCCGTAATTCCCTAGCAGCTGAGGGTCTTCAGATGTTTTCTTCAGAATGGGGCGCACAAACCCATCCTTCCAGGTGAGTGGAATACTGCCCGTATGAATGGAGGAGTTAAACATTTTTTGTGTTAAAGGGGTACATATGGGGGAGAGCAAGGAGGGCGACAAGGGAGGTTTGGGTCCTATCTCTGACTGGCTTGGACCACTCTAATATGCCAAACAAAACAAATAGCCAGACAGGTTCACTTTTTATCATTTGATCACACCCAGCCTATGAGTACTGAGTGATCTACTTTTTATTTAACTTTTTTTTTTAATTTTTATTTTATTTTTTCATTTAGTTTTTTGTATGTCATCAAAGGAACAGTTATCAAACAATAAAGAATGCATTCAGAAAACAATGTGCGCAATATATACAAGTGTTCAATATACACAGAATCACTACTCAATTTCAAAAACACCAAAAATACATTACAACAAATAAATTCATACAATGCCTAAAACAATTTTTGAAGTAGGCACCACTCCTAGCAGTGCAACCCCACAATTATCCAAATCCCTGGCTTAGTAAGACAGGCAGGCAGTATTTAAGAACTCTGTTGTCCGCCTGTCTTCTGGTATATAATATGAAGGACTGGTGCCTACTTCAAAAATCGTTTTAGGCATTGTATGAATTTATTTGTTGTAATGTATTTTTGGTGTTTTTGAAATTGAGTAGTGATTCTGTGTATATTGAACACTTGTATATATTGCGCACATTGTTTTCTGAATGCATTCTTTATTGTTTGATAACTGTTCCTTTGATGACATACAAAAAACTAAATGAAAAAGTAAAATAAGAATTAAAAAAAAACTTAACTAAAAAAGTAGATCACTCAGTACTCATAGGCTGGGTGTGATCAAATGATAAAAAGTGAACCTATCTGGCTATTTGTTTTGTTTAGCCTAATACTTGGAGGGCATAAATCCACTGGGGAACTTGATTTCGCAGCCCAAAGTAGGGTATTTATCTCTTCAATCGAGATGTTAGCAAACTGATTGAATTGGCCGATAGTAGATGTTAAACAGTTGTCTCCGGACCAAATGGGGTCCGTGATGGGTGGGCTCAAAGTCGGGGAATTAGCATAGATTCTGGCGATTTTGTCCTGGAAAAATTTTGCTATCGAGTCACATAGTAATTGAGATTGTGGTGGTGACTGCTTACATGCAAGGGGGGAGGAAAAATCCTTAACTATGTTAAAGAGTGTTTTGGCAGAATTTTCCGTCTGTTCTATTTGAGTGCGGAGGTAAGAGCATCTGGCTGATTTGATTAGTTGGTGGTAATGCGATAGAGATGATTTGTAGGCTTGTTTATCCAGAGTGTTTTTGTCCTCCTCCAGCATCGTTTTAACGCTTTACATCGTGACTTTTCATTTTTAAGGTCGCCTGAGTACCAGGGGGCAGACGGCGGCCGGGTGACTGAGATGCTATTTTTCACTGGTAAAGTAGCATCAAATGTTTTTTCCAGAATAGAGTTAAACGAAGCCAGCAATTCCGTAGGATCCTGCTGGGGGTTACCTGGATCTACCCATAGTTGGTCAAAAGTTATGTTAAAACTTTCCAAAGTAAGTTTTTTCCAAGGCCTAATTTTGCTATGATTCGGTGGATTCTGGGGGGTCGAGATGGCCGTCTTGGCATGGAGCTGGAGGGAGAATTGGATCATAAAATGGTCTGTTCAAATCAAAGGGAGAGGGGGAAGTACTCTTACTCCGGAGTTAGAAAAGATGAGATCTAATGTGCGGCCAGCACAGTGAGTTGGACCACATACCCTTTGTACTAAACCGATGTCGCTCAAGGTAGAAGTGAGCTTCAGGACATCCGGGTTTGTTGCGTTTTCCCCATGAAAATTAAAATCCCCCAATAGAATGAAGTTACTAGAGTCCAGTACCTGCATAGCAATATGTTCCATCAAATCATTGATGAAATTTGTTTTACGGCCGGGGGGGGGGCGGTATGGTAGTGCCCAGTTGTGTATGTCAATGGTCATCTTGTAATAGCCTGTCATCCTGGTCCCATGGCCTACATGAGATGTGTGCTCTTGGGTTGCCAAGAGGTGTGCAGTGTGTTGGTATGTCCATGCTGTTCTGTCTGACTCCTACTTGTTGTTTTAGTCACTTGTGAGTGTGCAGAGTGTGTGACTTGCACATCAGTGTTTTGTTTTTTTGATCATCCATGTGTCTTGATTCTGTTTGTGTAGACTGTGCAGACCTGCTGCTACACACTGCCATTGTGGTGTGTTTCAGGCATTGCAGGCACCTGCTGCCTTTTATCCTCCTGTATGGCATGGTGTGTGTGTAGTGTGATGCCATCCCTATGTGAGCTGCTTGTACGTACTCCTTGTGGGCCTGGACTCCCTCCGATTGTGTTGTGTGGATTCCTGCCATGTCCACTGATGACGTGCAGTACACTTCACTTGGATGTCGGTGTTCCCCTTGCTTTGTGTGTGTGTATGTGCCTCCTCATCACTTCATTTGTGACATTGTGCTGTGTGGTGCATTTGTTTGGGCTGGGGCTATGTACCACACAGGTTCATTCCCTGATTGTTCCTTTGTGGTGTTCTTGTGCTGTTTGGCAGTCATGGTTGCTCATCTGCTGTTCAACTGTGTGTGTTGGCCAGTGCTATGTTCAATCTGGTTCCACCATTGTGTCCCAGATCTGTGCATCTGTTGTGGTTGTGCTGGATGTATGAGTGCTGGCAGCTGCTTTTGACCACGTCAATAGGGAAAAGCTCTGGGATATGATTAAGCATGGGCGTAAAATCCGTTCTGCTCGCAGATTTTGCGGATTTTCGGTAAATTCGCAATCCGCGAACTCTCGCGAACTTGCCAAAAATTCGTAAAATCCGCGCGAAGCGGATTTTTTGCTTGGTCGCACTTGCCAACTAGAATACTATACAATTTCGCGGGAGTAAACACTTGCGAACACGTAGATGCGGCGGGCAGCGACAATCTCGCAATTGCGAGATTGCAAAATTTGCAATTTCGCACAAGAAATCCACCAGCAGGCAGCATAAACCTTGAAAATTATGATTTTTATCAGAATAACTCCTCAGGTTGACATTTGCCTGCACTTTTTCTTTGCAAGGAGTCCATTTTGGGGGGTGGGGGTGGGAGGAAGGAAGTGCCCCACAGTCTCCAACTTCCTGTTCCTGTCCACCAGGCTCCTCCCAGTGCTTTCTTCATGTGCTGGTCACTTTGATTTGGATCTTGACCTGGAAGGATTACTTTTTGTGGATGCTGCTGGATATTTGGATTTTTGCAACACTGAAAGCACTCAGCAGGTGCAAAAGTTCAATCTTATCATTAGTAACCATTCCCTGTAGTGCTTCCTGAGGGGCCCCTTCAGAGTTCATTTGCCTACTTGCAACTATTCTATGACCCTGCTCTGACCCTCACAGCAGGCTCAGAGAATAGCTACAAGTATACAGCAAAGGTCTGTTAAAAAAATTACACTGCAACAGAAAGCAATTACAGACAAAACTGAAAGCACTCAGCAGGTGCAAAAGTTCAATCTTATCATTAGTAACCATTCCCTGTAGTGCTTCCTGAGGGGCCCCTTCAGAGTTCAGTTGCCTACTTGCAACTATAGGCCACAAAGGTCCTGTGAAAAAAAAGTGCACTGCAGCAGAAAGCAAATTACAGATAAGGAAGCAGGTGCCAGACAGACTGGAAGTTTAAATTCAGTGACACATTAATCAACCCCAAATTAATTCATGTCAGTTGAAGCAGGGCAGGTGTGCTTGCTTTTTTTCAACCCCATAATCTACAGTGATAAACCAACCAGAGGGTGGCAGTGATGTACCAGAGGGTGGCATGGGTGTACCAGAGGGTGGCAGTGGTGAAACAGAGGGTGCTGTGAACCTGTGATGATGAACCAGATGTAGAAACAACATAGTCGCGGCCGTTGCGAGCCGACAAGTAAGTTCGCAATTGCGAACTGGTACAGAACCCTCGTGAACTGGCAGAAATCCTTGCGAAAACAAAAAAAAAATCCGCAAATTCGCGAGAGTTCGCGGATTTTGCGGATTGCGAATCCGTAAATACGCAAGTTCGCGGATTGCCAATTCGCAAAATCCGCCCATGCTTAGATATGATGACCAATATGGGGATAGAGGTTGGCCTTATTAAAATCTTGAGAGAATTGCACAATACCACCTCAGCGAAAGTAAGGTATAATACGGAGGGGGAATGTACCGACTCTTTTTATTGTAGAAGTGGGGTACGTCAAGGCTGTATTTTGGCACCCTTTTTATTTTCCCTGTATATTAACAATTTAGAGCAGCACCTTTTACAGCTAGGATCAGATTGCCCACGAGTGGGGACGCGTCATGTGCCTGTGCTGCTTTATGCAGATGATGCGGTCCTCCTCGGGCGAACACCAAAGAGCCTACAGATTTTAATTGATGGTTTTGTTTCCTTTATGGGTTCCTTGGATCTCTTTGTTAATTTAGGAAAATCATATGTTTTATCTGTCGGTAGTAAACCATGCAATAAATGTACATTTACAATAGGGAGCCATACGATAGAGAAGGTCAAATCATTCTCGTATCTGGGCCTACTATTTGATGGGTCTCTAAGATTTAACTACCTGGTGGAGGAACGCTGTCAAAAGATGAATACCACCAATGGAGCTATTGCAGGTTATGGTAGGAGGCTGGGGAGGTGGTGCCCTGAACAGGTGCTGAACCTGTATAACTCCATGTGTTGCTCTAAAGTTAATTATGGGGCAGAGGTGTGGGGCTTTGTGAATATTTGCCAACTTCAGCGGGAGGAGAATAAACATCTACGCTCCATCCTGAAAGCCCCGCAAAGTTTAGCTGCAGCCATTGCACACAGGGAGCTAGGGATATCCTACCTTGAGGACTCGGTGAAAGTCAGGCCCATTTTAGCCTGGCTAAAAATCTGGACAAATCCCGAGGCAACCCTAAGCAGGGAAATAATGAAGGATTGCTTGGGCAGAGATAAATGGATGCGAATCCCGTGGCTCAGTTATGTCAAGTCTGTTCTAGACACGCTGGGCCTCGGGAACCTTTTTTCTGACCCGGCAACAATCACCCCTCGCCATAAGACGACTGTCAAAAAAGTGTTTCTGGCACACAAACCTACCCAAAGAACAGAGTTAGATAGGGTTAAAACCACGGTGTGTGCCTATAACCTCGTAAAGACTAGAGAAGGAATGGAACCTTATTTATATTTAATACACAATGCTCAAGACAGGTTTTTAATGAATCGTTTTAGGCTCAATCTTTTACCATATTTATTGGGATCACCTTTAGGGTATTCCACCACAATTGAGCAGAAGGGAACCTGCGGCTGCGACAATAGGTCTCCGCAGGATTCCCTTCATTTTGTATTGTTATGTTCATTTTATTCTGTACCTAGGCGCAGGTTTTTGGTAGACATTTTAAAAAAGACTAATATAAAATGCGCCCGTGAGGCTCTGATCTATTTACAACAGGCGAATGATCCACTTACACTGTGCTGTATTATTAATTTTATTAAAGTGGCTGCTCGATTGAGGGCCACTAGAGGGGAGGGGAATTGTGAATTGTGAACTGTGAGATTTCTGATCCTGGTTTTAAAGTTCCATAATGTCCCTTTTTCTTAATATACTGTGATATAGTTGTATTAATAACAGGATTCATGTCAATTTAATTGCTTTTTTAATGATATGAGTGTATATTGTTTGTTTGTACTTTTTATGGTGATTTTTAATCATCGAATAAAGAATCCTGACTGACTGACTGATTGACTGAGTGCTGGCTGCGTTGTTGCTTCACTTCCTGGGTCTGCTGTTGTGTTTGTGTTGTGCTGATTTGTGTTGTATGGGTTGGTGTTGTGTCACTCATGTCTGTGTGTGACTGGTATGCTTGATGTGCACACACTGCTTGTTGTGTGTACAATGCTGTGTGTATGTGGCATTGACAATGCCTGATGTGCATCCCCTGATGTTCTGCAGTATTTGTTCAGTTTGTTTGGCCTGTACATCTTTAGTTGGTTTGATGTGGCTATGTTGTTCTGTGATGGTGCACTTCTTGTGTGATTTGTGGTATGTTGTGTGTGCTTTGTTACTGAGTGATGAGGTTGTGCACTCCTGTTGTGTCTGTGCTCCCATTTCCTTGCCACAGTTTGGCTGAGAGGGTATTCTGTTTTTGTTGTGGTTCTGTGTGTGTTTCATTTGGGTTATGTGTTTGTGTGATGTTTTTATGCAGACATTTGCTGTAGCATCCCTGTGTGGGATGTTTGTGACTACACCCCGGGTGTGTGTTTGTTTTTGTGTGTATGGACTGGCAAGTATTGGCAGCCTTCAGTGTGTGTGGCACTGGTGTTGTGTGCTGCTGTTGAGGGGGGTATGAGTGTACATTCCTCCTGGTGTTTGTCAGTAATGGAGTATGTATATGGGCCCTGTGTGTTGTGTTGTATGCATGTGTGGCAGTTCCAAGTTTTACTTCCAGGCCTTCATTTGTTCTTTGTGCCTTTACCTGCTATGCCTTACTGTCTCCTTATGTTGTTGCAATGTGGTGCCTGTGGTTTGACTTCACTGACTGTACCAGCCATGTGTGGTTTGTTGGTCTGAGGGTGGTGTTCTGTGTTCCTTGTCTTGCATGTTATGGCCACATGCATGTTGTGTGTCTCCATGGCCTTCCCACTTTGGCTTGCTGATTTGTTGTGCTCCATTGCTGTTGTCATTTTGGGTGTCTGTGTGTCAGTGTGTGGTATATATGTGCAGGCTGTGTGTCCATATGTATGTTTGCTCCTTGTAGGTTTTCATTTTGTGCCTGTATGTTTGTTACCATATGTGTGGTGGTGTTGTGGCGTGTGTGCTCCCCTGGCACAGTGCTGTGTGTTGTGTGTTTCTGTGCAGCCACTCCTGCAGTGTCTGTCTCCCTGATTGTTTGTTGTGTGGTGCAGGGTGTGGATTCCGCTGGCTTGTTGTTGTGCACAGGAAGGGCACATGGCCTGTGCCTTCATGGGGTGTGCTCATGTGTGGTGGGAGGAGCCGTGTCCCTGGGGTGTTTGTGCCCTGCCCATGCCTTGGACTGACCCTGCCTTCTGCATTGTGTGCATGTATTCCCTTGTATTCACCACTGCGGTGACGTGACCGGGACATTGCTGCATGATCGCAAAAGATGTGTGTCCGGGATGCAGAGGGGAGACTTGGTGTCAGGTGGGTCATGTGTGGGTGCCCTTGTGGATGTGTTACTGCCCCACAGAGTGTCTGTTGTGTATTTGGACCCTGTGTCAGCCTGTGTGTTGTGTGTTGTATTTGTGTAGTTGTGTACCTGCTGCAGCGTCCGCGGTGGGCCATGAGTTCATAGTGATGTAGCAGGTACAGCACCGGGAACACGTGTAGAGCGGGGTCCATGGTGGTCATGACCTGCTGGTGTGGACCGGGACTCTGGTTTCGCTCTCCGCTGTCGAGCTTCCGCCGTCTCCTATTGTGCGACGTCTAGCTGCGATGCGTCTGCTTGTTTGGGGCATCCTAATTTGTGGAGCGGGCGGACATCATTCTGCACGGCGGTGAGTCTCCATTGGCTCACTCCGCCGTGGTGGCAGGCGCACTCTGATGGCGGTGCGCGTCGCACCGCGGCGGATGAGAATTGACCTATGTTTAGCAATGCTAATATGGCGGACGTGTTTACTGCTGCTCTTGGGCGGAAAAATCAGTTTTTCCCCACCGCCAGCACCACGGTGGTGCCACTGCCCGACATCCTAATGGCCCTAAGGCTCTTTTTCATCCTGTGACAACGACCCTGTCAAATATATTGTACGATCTCTGATTGCAATTTGGGGATCATGCCCGGGCGGGCACAACAGAAGTACTTGAAACAAATAGAGTATTTTGGGAAGTACTGTCATTTTAATGGCGGCTAGTCTTCCCAACCATGAAATCGGGTTGGGTTTCCACCTGCGTATGTCAGCGCGTACTTGCCGGAGAAGTTTGGTATAGTTAGCAAGGGCTGTAGCGTGTGTAGAGGCGGCTATTTGGATTCTGATATAGGAGATAGCATCCTGAGACCATTGAAATGGGTGCTGCCATTTAAGTAGTTGCACCGTTTACGGGGGGAGCGAAAGATTAAGGGCAATACATTTTTCCACATTGAGTTTGAACCCCGAGGCTTTGCCGAACTAGTCTAATTCCTGCAGGAAAGCCCCCAGAGACGTGTCAGATTATTTGTCCCTAAGACATCATCTCGGAAGAGGCTTATAACGTGTTCTTCCCCCCGGACCTCCCATAATCTATAGGTGCATTCTTACCCTATGCGCCCCAAACCCAAAATGTGACAGCACTTGCTCTAGATAGGGCCAGTGCACCCTGTCATACGCCTTCTCAATGTCAATTAGCATCATCATATAGCTGTCTGGGAATCTGGAGGCCTTGTCCACTATATGTAGTACCCTCCTGGTGATGTTGCTCGTCTGTCTCTGGGGGATAGAGCCTACCTGGCCAGGGTCAATCAGGGCTGGCATGTATTGGCCCAGCCTCTTTGCTAATATACCTGTGTACAGTTTGAGATCTATGTTTAGAAGCAAGATGGGCCAATAGGCGCTGCAGTGTGGTGTCTTGTCCTGGTTTAGGGGTCACTGTTGTTATGGCATCAAACATAGAGGTCGGAATAGCACCGGGGGGTCCGCAAAGGAGTGGAAGAGCCTGGTCAAGAGGGGGGTGATCTCTGGCAGAAGGTTTTGTAAAAAGCGGCAGTGAAACCGTCTTCGCCAGGTGATTTTGCCAACTTCAATCGGGCAATAGCCGAGAACACCTCTTCAATTCAGATCTCTTTTTCTAGGAGCAAGGCCTGATCTGAGGAAAGTCTGGGTGTCTGTACATCCAAGAGATAGTGCAGTCTATGTCCCTTAGCGTTTGTCTCGAGTAAAGTTGTTCGTAGAAGTCTCTGAAAGTCTCAGCTATCCCAGCAACATCTGACTCCTGTTCACCCATGCGGTCCAGAATCGAGTGGATGCTCTTCTGTTGCGGTTCTCACGGAGTCTATTTGCCAGTAGTCGTCCACATCTGTACCCCAACATAAAAGGAGTGCCTCAGCCAAAGGGCGGCATATTCTGCTTTGTCCAGGTCTAGTGCCGCTAGTTGGGCACAAGCTGCTGACAGTTAGCGCCATTCCCTGGGCGCCCCCAGTCATTGTGTGTATATTTTCCAGCTCCCTGACCTGCAGGGCCAAGCTGTCTCTCTTTTCCTTCCGTAACTTGTTGGCTGCTGCCTGCGATCGTTAGGAAAGCGCCTCGTACTATTGTTTAAATTCCCCTCATATTGTAGCAATAGTGGTCTCTGGTATATTGTTGTGGGCTAAGTAGTCCTCTGTAGTGGTTATTATATGCTCTACGGTCTCCGGACGCTGCAACACCGTGTCATTAAGTCTCCACTGTCTTCGAGGGATTGTCTGGGGCAGGAGTGAGATGTCCGTGACCACTGCTGCGTGATCGGAGAGGGAAGATGTGAGTATTTCAGTGTTTGTCGCCATAGTGTGAATGTCCTTGGTGCCCAGCAGGTAGTCTAGTCTGGCATATGTTTTATGTGCGTTGGAATAGTAAGAGTATTCCCTCGCATGTGGGTGATATGCCCTCCAAAGATCAATCAGGCCTAGGTCCTGCAGCCTATAAAACCCTTTTCTAGACAACACGCCCACTTGCCCATGTCGCTGCTGCTGATCTGTCCATCGTATTATCAAAAACTAGGTTGAGGTCTCTGCCTAATAAAATGCGTCATTCGTCTGTAGCTAAGACTTCTACAAGCGCGGCATGCAGAAAACCCTCTTGTCCTTCATTCGGGGCATAAATCGTGCCTATTATGAAATCCTGACCCCCAATTGCAAAGAGGTACGCAAGCAATCTGCCCCTAATCTCCATTGCTTTCTGGACCACTCTACCTTTAAAGGTGAGCTACAGTATAGCCACCCCTGCTGTTTTAGTTGGATTAGGAGAGAACATCTGAGATGGGAATACTCTCTTTTTAAGTCTGTGACAATCCCTGGCCAAGAGATTAGTTTCTTGCCACAAGCAGATGTCCGCTTGTGTCTGTGCCAAGTGTGAGAGCACTGCCCAACGTTTAGTCGGATTATTAAGACCCCTCACATTCAGGGAGAGGATTTTAAGTCTAGAGGATTGCATAAGTGGGTGTATGACCTGTCCGCGTGACTCCCTGCCCTGTAGCCTCCATCGTGCCCCAATTGACTCTATCAGAACCTATAGTGAGTGGTCAGTAAGGTGCGTGAGTGTATGCCAGAGTGAACAGGGGTCCCCAACATTATCCCCCAAACATAATAAATACAAAAATACAAAGCATAAGAGCAAAGTCCCCTTAACAACATGAACAAGTGCACCTAGAGTGAAGTCCTAGGGCAGTCCAATGACCTCTTGGGCCATTCAGGAGAAGACATTGGGTCCATATTGTGGCCAAATTCCTGTTGCCCTCCCCCTCACTGCCTACTGTACTTAATGCTCTGACAGTCCACCATTGGAGCTCAGCTGCCCTCAAGCCTCACCAAAGCTGACAGTATGGTTCCTAGCGCTGCTTGATGTCCTCTTGCGATTTCTGTCAAGTCTGGTTGACTCAAATTGCTGACCTTGGAACGCAATGCTTTGCGTAGTATGTCCTTTTTGGTTTGGAAATCATGTATGCAGACCAAAATGTTTGCCACCGGCACCTTTTCTGCGCATGGGTGCTCCAACTCTGTGCACTCTGTCCATCTTGAGCTCTGAGTCCGGCGGCCTGCTGAGTATGTGATTAAAAAAGGTCTTTCATGCAACCGGCCTGATCAGATCCCACCCCTCCGCCTTCGACACCACTATGCGAATATTGTTTGATCGTTTTTTAAGGTCCTCCAGGTGTGCTTACAGATCCACATGGTGTTCTTGGAGGTGAGTTACCTCTTTTCTCAGGACCCTTGCCTCCTCCTCATGTGCGTCACTTTTGTCTTCGAGTTCTGCCACTCTGTCACCGAGTGCATCTGTGTCCCTCCCAATCTCCTATATTTCGGCCGTGTGATCTCTCTTGAGTGTCTGAAGGTCCTCCTTAAGCGATGAAAAGAGTGAGTCCATGAATGCCCGTGTGAGTGGCCCCTAAGCTGTTGTGCACAGTGGGCATTGTCACATTTCATCTGTGGCTGCTTGCTCCATTGTCCAACCACCTCCAGGGTTCAATAATATGTCTTTGAAGAAGCGGTCCTTCTTTTCTCTTCTGGCGGCCATTACTCTGCACTATCCCCTCTCAGGTCGAGGTGGGAGTCAGTTCACTCCGCAGTCAATGTGGCGTTCCGCAAATCAGGGCAGTCCAGTCCCAAGTATCCCTATGTCACTGCCTAGCCCCTTCTCTCCAAGGCTCTAAGCGAAGCCACAAGGCTGTAGTGTCCTTCGCCGCCGAAGGTCCACCAACACCCTTCTCTCCAGGATGTGTGCCGCGCACTGCTATTGCTAGCAATCGCACTCAGAGTCCAAGCCTCTAGTAACTGCTTCCCGCTCAAGGCCTATCCAGCCCTCCTTATCGCCGCTCAGGTGTCCACCCCAAGGGCTCCTACAACTTCCAATGTTAGTTCACAGACTAATGTCTGCTGCCTCCAAGGCGGCTACTGACTCCTCTCTTTCTCTTCAGCAGGACTGGCATATGTTGCTTTCCACTCTCTTACTAGTGCTCCTCATGTTGCCTAACCCCAGAGCTTCAAAGCCTATCCGCCCACATTCAGGCCTCACAATGTTTGTACTGACGCATTGACTGGGGTCCTGTTAAACCTCTGTTTCTGGTGGTGCAATACTCTGCTCCAGAGTAATGTCCTGCTCGCTCCCGGGCCCCAGGGCCCACTGCCACACTCACTGCTCCTCTGGTGCCGTAGATCTCCCTGGTGGTCCACCCCTCTGACAGGCCAGGCCTGTCATTCCTGCTGCCAAGGACCCTCCACAACTGCCTGCTGCAGATACCCTCGCAGGCGTCCGTCAGGGGCCATTCACGGTCTCAACTGCAGCAGTTTGTGCCCCGCAGCCTACCTCGCCGTCTGCATTTCCCGGGCCCGATATCGGCCCTCTTTGGATCCCGGCGGGGCCGCCCTGTATGTGCACGCTCTGTGTGACTTCGCACTGCTGCTGCAAGAGCTCGGTGATCCCTGACCTTCCGCCTCGCCTCTGCGGCAGTCAGGGAGTCTCCACTCCTCTTCCCCATGTCTCAGCAGCTGCATATGGTTCCGCTTCGCTTCTCTGTGGTCTTCCGCCTGCCACCAGCGGTCCAGCCCCTCTGGGCGCTGGAGACGGTAACTGCGTGAACCTTATCCGGTCCGGTGGCGAAGGCTGAGAATTACGGGCAGGAGAGACAGCAAGACGTGTCCTGCCTTGACGCCATCTTGGCCACACCCCCCAACCTGTCCTTTTTAAAGCATTAATGGCACCTGGGAATTTTACATTTACCTTTGGGCTTCGAAGGAACCTCAAATCCATAGTCATGTTTCTGTCTTTCAGGTTCAAGTAATGCATCATTCAATCTTCCAGAAAGAGGTCTTACTCGTGTCCAAAAGTGAAGGGCATAGTACCTTCCCTGTCTCGCAAACACAAACACCATTGTAGTAGTGAGTCCTGACACACATATGACCCAAAAAAGTCAACATGTCCAGCCACAGAATGAGCCTCCACAAATGCACATGTGCATCACACCTAACCGAATACCAACTTCTCAATGGCATGCACATGCACATTGCCAGATAGTACTGGAAGTCTTCCACCATGTGTGTTATTGACTCAACAATTTGACCTGGATAATCACATCCAGCAATGCCACTGGGTATGTGTGACTCACCCACCCATGCCTATACACCTCTGTATGGGGTTACATCTACTCTATATACCCATCATAGAATACTATTGCCATGTACACATTGGCCGTAATTGCAAACACAACAGTGATGGACAGAATGTGGATCAATGTCACACATTCACCCCAGTCCAAAGATCTGGGCCCAAATCCATCGTTTTTCCACTCCACACCACCCTGGGTTAGACAATGGCGATATGCAAATCAGCGCTGACCCTGTGCCCCATGGGAACAGTCCAGTCCGAACTACAAAAGCCATGTCCTTCCCAGAACGGAATCAAGCATCCGAGGACCGGCCCGGTTTCGAGGTAACACCTCTCATCAGCCCGGCTAGCTTGATTCCAGTGGTGTGGAGTGCCTGGGACTCACGTCTGAGCATCCCCAGTACACTTAGAGCGGTAATTACAAAAACAACAGTGATGGACAGAATGTGGATCAATGTCACACATTCACCCCAGTCCAAAGATCTGGGCCCAAATCCATCGTTTTTCCACTCCACACCACCCTGGGTTAGACAATGGCGATATGCAAATCAGCGCTGACCCTGTGCCCCATGGGAACAGTCCAGTCCGAACTACAAAAGCCATGTCCTTCCCAGAACGGAATCAAGCATCCGAGGACCGGCCCGGTTTCGAGGTAACACCTCTCATCAGCCCGGCTAGCTTGACTCCAGTGGTGTGGAGTGCCTGGGACTCACGTCTGAGCATCCCCAGTACACTTAGAGCGGTAATTGCAAACACAACAGTGATGGACAGAATGTGGATCAATGTCACACATTCACCCCAGTCCAAAGATCTGGGCCCAAATCCATCGTTTTTCCACTCCACACCACCCTGGGTTAGACAATGGCGATATGCAAATCAGCGCTGACCCTATGCCCCATGGGAACAGTCCAGTCCGAACTACAAAAGCCATGTCCTTCCCAGAACGGAATCAAGCATCCGAGGACCGGCCCGGTTTCGAGGTAACACCTCTCATCAGCCCGGCTAGCTTGACTCCAGTGGTGTGGAGTGCCTGGGACTCACGTCTGAGCATCCCCAGTACACTTAGAGCGGTAATTGCAAACACAACAGTGATGGACAGAATGTGGATCAATGTCACACATTCACCCCAGTCCAAAGATCTGGGCCCAAATCCATCGTTTTTCCACTCCACACCACCCTGGGTTAGACAATGGCGATATGCAAATCAGCGCTGACCCTGTGCCCCATAGGAACAGTCCAGTCCGAACTACAAAAGCCATGTCCTTCCCAGAACGGAATCAAGCATCCGAGGACCGGCCCGGTTTCGAGGTAACACCTCTCATCTGCCCGGCTAGCTTGACTCCAGTGGTGTGGAGTGCCTGGGACTCACGTCTGAGCATCCCCAGTACACTTAGAGCGGTAATTTCAAACACAACAGTGATGGACAGAATGTGGATCAATGTCACACATTCACCCCAGTCCAAAGATCTGGGCCCAAATCCATCGTTTTTCCACTCCACACCACCCTGGGTTAGATAATGGCGATATGCAAATCAGCGCTGACCCTGTGCCCCATGGGAACAGTCAAGTCCGAACTACAAAAGCCATGTCCTTCCCAGAACGGAATCAAGCATCCGAGGACCGGCCCGGTTTCGAGGTAACACCTCTCATCAGCCCGGCTAGCTTGACTCCAGTGGTGTGGAGTGCCTGGGACTCACGTCTGAGCATCCCCAGTACACTTAGAGCGGTAATTGCAAAAACAACAGTGATGGACAGAATGTGGATCAATGTCACACATTCACCCCAGTCCAAAGATCTGGGCCCAAATCCATCGTTTTTCCACTCCACACCACCCTGGGTTAGACAATGGCGATATGCAAATCAGCGCTGACCCTGTGCCCCATGGGAACAGTCCAGTCTGTACTACAAAAGCCATGTCCTTCCCAGAACGGAATCAAGCATCCGAGGACCGGCCCGGTTTCGAGGTAACACCTCTCATCCGCCCGGCTAGCTTAACTCCAGTGGTGTGGAGTGCCTGGGACTCACGTCTGAGCATCCCCAGTACACTTAGAGCGGTAATTGCAAACACAACAGTGATGGACAGAATGTGGATCAATGTCACACATTCACCCCAGTCCAAAGATCTGGGCCCAAATCCATCGTTTTTCCACTCCACACCACCCTGGGTTAGACAATGGCGATATGCAAATCAGCGCTGACCCTGTGCCCCATGGGAACACCCCAGTCCGAACTACAAAAGCCATGTCCTTCCCAGAACGGAATCAAGCATCCGAGGACCGGCCCGGTTTCGAGATAACACCTCTCATCAGCCCGGCTAGCTTGACTCCAGTGGTGTGGAGTGCCTGGGACTCACGTCTGAGCATCCCCAGTACACTTAGAGCGGTAATTGCAAACACAACAGTGATGGACAGAATGTGGATCAATGTCACACATTCACCCCAGTCCAAAGATCTGGGCCCAAATCCATCGTTTTTCCACTCCACACCACCCTGGGTTAGACAATGGCGATATGCAAATCAGCGCTGACCCTGTGCCCCATGGGAACAGTCCAGTCCGAACTACAAAAGCCATGTCCTTCCCAGAACGGAATCAAGCATCCGAGGACCGGCCCGGTTTCGAGGTAACACCTCTCATCAGCCCGGCTAGCTTGACTCCAGTGGTGTGGAGTGCCTGGGACTCACGTCTGAGCATCCCCAGTACACTTAGAGCGTTAATTGCAAACACAACAGTGATGGACAGAATGTGGATCAATGTCACACATTCACCCCAGTCCAAAGATCTGGGCCCAAATCCATCGTTTTTCCACTCCACACCACCCTGGGTTAGACAATGGCGATATGCAAATCAGCGCTGACCCTGTGCCCCATGGGAACAGTCCAGTCCGAACTACAAAAGCCATGTCCTTCCCAGAACGGAATCAAGCATCCAAGGACCGGCCCGGTTTCGAGGTAACACCTCTCATCAGCCCGGCTAGCTTGACTCCAGTGGTGTGGAGTGCCTGGGACTCATGTCTGAGCATCCCCAGTACACTTAGAGCGGTAATTGCAAACACAACAGTGATGGACAGAATGTGGATCAATGTCACACATTCACCCCAGTCCAAAGATCTGGGCCCAAATCCATCGTTTTTCCACTCCACACCACCCTGGGTTAGACAATGGCGATATGCAAATCAGCGCTGACCCTGTGCCCCATGGGAACAGTCCAGTCCGAACTACAAAAGCCATGTCCTTCCCAGAACGGAATCAAGCATCCGAGGACCGGCCCGGTGTCGAGGTAACACCTCTCATCAGCCCGGCTAGCTTGACTCCAGTGGTGTGGAGTGCCTGGGACTCACGTCTGAGCATCCCCAGTACACTTAGAGCGGTAATTGCAAACACAACAGTGATGGACAGAATGTGGATCAATGTCACACATTCACCCCAGTCCAAAGATCTGGGCCCAAATCCATCGTTTTTCCACTCCACACCACCCTGGGTTAGACAATGGCGATATGCAAATCAGCGCTGACCCTGTGCCCCATGGGAACAGTCCAGTCCGAACTACAAAAGCCATGTCCTTCCCAGAACGGAATCAAGCATCCGAGGACCGGCCCGGTTTCGAGGTAACACCTCTCATCAGCCCGGCTAGCTTGACTCCCATGGGGCACAGGGTCAGCGCTGATTTGCATATCGCCATTGTCTAACCCAGGGTGGTGTGGAGTGGAAAAATGATGGATTTGGGCCCAGATCTTTGAACTGGGGTGAATGTGTGACATTGATCCACATTCTGTCCATCATTGTTGTGTTTACAGTTACTGCTCTAAGTGTACTGGGGATGCTCAGACGTGAGTCCCAGGCACTCCACACCACTGGAATCAAGCTAGCCGGGCTGAAGAGAGGTGTTACCTCAAAACCGGGCCGGTCCTCGGATGCTTGTTTCCGTTCTGGGAAGGACATGGCTTTTGTAGTTCGGACTGGACTGTTCCCATGGGGCACAGGGTCAGCGCTGATTTGCATATCGCCATTGTCTAACCCAGGGTGGTGTGGAGTGGAAAAACGATGGATTTGGGCCCAGATCTTTGGACTGGGGTGAATGTGTGACATTGATCCACATTCTGTCCATCATTGTTGTGTTTGCATGTACACATTGGCCAGCACATACAATTGTGATAGAATCTTTGATGAAAACCTTGTAGACCATCAGATCATGTACAAAACAGCTACACATATGCCGCTACAGCACATAAAGGTGCACATGCCAGCATGTAGGCATATATAGAGATTGCACCAGTGGTGTTAGCCACCTCATGATACTGTACATTCCCCACTTACCAAGGGGAAGTAGTGCTCAGTGTCTGCACCCAGAGTGCATTGTATGCCATCAAATGAGGCACAGTAGTGAGGGAGCATCACTCCAGACACAAGGATGGCAAGTGGCGTGTTTGGGACCACTGTCACACATGACATCAAAAGGTAATGTAAGTTACCAGAGACATAGGCAGCAATGTGGTTGTTCAACTCTGGATTCTCACTTTTGACAGGACCCTGCTTAGTTCCAGGTCACATGGACAATAGTCTACAGTTAATACTGTGCACCTACTACCAGAACTATATATGCAACAAATCTCCCATTTTGTAGATCATGAGTCACCTTCAAGCTCGATGGTGAAATATCTGCCTGTAACAAAAGATAATGAGTCATGCATAATGTTTCACTCCGGCCAATACTCACCCCGACCTAGATGTTGAGTGACTCTCATCTGCATATCAAGGTCGGTGTATGCCACCGACAGTATGTGGGAAATTAGGGGAGTTAGAGTCCGGCGCGTGCATCTTCTGCTATGGGAGGACAGCCCCAGTTGGACCTCCACGATCTTCCAAGGCCAGCGTCTCAGGTCCTCCCCCTTTTTTCTTGCAGTAAACACTGCACCGAAGAGCGACCCCCAGAGTTCACGCCTTCCGGGCGATGGATTTCCATATGGACACCTTCTGAAGGGTGTTGACCTGTATGGATGCAATAGATAAAAAGACTGAGTAGAGATGCAAGATATAGGTTATCTGCCAGGGTGACACTGAGGTTTTAGACAGCTAGCATAACCATGGATCAATATTGCCCACACTACATGTATGAGGCCCACATGCTAAGCACCACAAGAAGCACTACTGCACACTGTTTAAGTCATCTGAGGACTACCCTCAATCCTAATTATACCTATACTGATTAGGCCAGCCCACTGACATCACGTAGCCCTGGGCCACACAACATGCGCTTTGAAATTAGTTATCATGTAACACGGCGCACCATTGTGTCCTCCTGAAGGGTACAGTACGAGTGCATCACTGGACAGACACTTGAACAGTCTGGACAAATGACTTTATTCAAACAGTCCAAGACATCACTGCTCCGATTGCATTAACTCCATTCCAAGATTTGGTTCACAATGATAGGGCTGGCATTTGTGTCACTGAGAGCTCCCACTCTGAGGATCAGTGTACATGTGATTTACTCATTTGGACATAATATTACATCTGCAGGTGTTTGTGTGGGACGTTCTGGTATAACGGGACACACTGTATGCCACATGTGGCAGTGTATATGGGACAACATCAACATATCAATGTACATACTGCATAATTGCTCATTCTTATACAGCTGATGATACTCTTCTGAACTGCGCTGCAGATGTAACCAACTAACTGCAGTGTACATGAATGAATGAATGAGGGAATTTATTAAGCACGGCGTTCACTCTACAGAGTATCTTGAAGCTGGCATGTATGGTGTGTGGTATGGGACCTATAAAGGGACACAGCAAGAGAGGAAGCTAATATGAGAGAGAGTACCAATTTGTCATGGACGGAGAACATCCATGTTTTTAGAAGCTTATTGAAAAGTGGTTTTGAATGTGCCAATCTCAGCTGAAGTGGCAGCATATTCCAGGCCTTGGTTCCTAGTACCTCGGTGGTTTTACCCCCTTTTGTTTTCAGGCGATAGCTGGGGGCTGCTAAGAGATTGCCTGAGGTTGACCACAGCAGACGTGGCGTGATATTGGGATGAATTATTTGCCTCAGGTAGGTCGGCCCTGTTGCCTTTAGGGCTTTAAACATGATTACTAGGACTTTAAATTAGATCTTTTTATGAATTGGCAGTCAATGCAGTTGTTTGAGTGCTGCCTCTGTTGAAGATCCTCTCGGAAGACGAAGTACCAGTCTAGCTGCAGCATTTTGGGCTACCTGTAGCTTTTTCAGAACAGCTTTAATTGTCCCTGCATAGAGGCTGTTGCAGTAGTCCAAACGACACAATACCAATGCAACAGCCACTGTCTTCCTTGCATTCAGTGGGAGAAGATCTAAAAACTTTCTCAGTATTTTTATGGTGTGGAAGCACATACCAGCCACTGCAAGTGCTTGGCCGTGAAAAGACAAGGTTGGATCAAACTTAATTCCCAGGTTACGTGCTGTAACTTCAGTATTTGGTGGTGGAACTGTGTTTGCTGGCCATCACTGACTGGGTGGGTAGGAATCGCCCTTCCCAAACAGCATGGTCTCTGTTTTCTGACTGTTGCACTTCAGATGGTTGAGTTCCATTCAATTCATAACTGCCGCAAGGCAGTGGTGGAATTTCTCTTCTGCAGTGGTGGAATTGTTATCTAAGGTAAGAATAATCTGAGTGTCGTCTGCATATGTAATAATGTGCATGTTTCACAGAACATTGTTACTGAACAATGCTAGCATCACTCATAGGACAGTAAAATCCCAGACATGTGGGAGTAAGGTGCCTGTTGTAAGGCAATGACACACAGTGACAATATGGGTCCATGGATAGTAGTCTTGTGTCTGGGGATCTCCTCATACACCACACCAACTGTAGTAATACTAGGGGCATTTATGCCAACTCATGGTTCTGTCACACTAATTTAGGCCACATCTGAGGATCATCAGATCTACAGGAGGAGCACTCTGTGCATTAGTTCCATAGCCTCATTATCTCAGCTACAGCCTGGGCCATGGACCATATGGGGCACAACTCACTGTCTGAGTTTGCTCTCTACAGGCTCAGCTTACTGTTCCCATATGACCATCATATGACCCACATTTTTATACCTAACAGTACATATTGTGGCCATCCTATATATGACATGACCATTGTTGGTCACTCTAAAGGGGTCTGTGAGGTGTTGCTATCTCGCAGACAACAGTTTGGTGAGGACTCATGTGTGTTGAGTGATATGTGGGACTCTACACATATCTCACATCATCCTCACATGCTACTTATAGGAAACATACACAAGTTATGGTGTTAGGCCTATACATTTGCTAGCACATCTGCCATTAACTGAATAGCATATTCATAAAAGGCAACTTAAAATGTATACATGCATAGATATGTGGATGCATCCGGTGAAGGATTCAGGACTGATTACAAGTCAATATAGGGACGTGAAGTCCGCAAAGTACAGTGCCACATGAACCATGACATAATTGTCCTATTTTGGGGCCACATTATCTGACTTACAAAACTCTGATGCCATTCTGGGAATCTGAGACACATTGCGACCTATGGGATTGGATAGGATTTGTGTTGCAGAGTGCAGACTGTATTAGCAGTACTTACCTGCTCCTCTGAGGAGCCATAGACTGGCGATACAGGTGAAGGACCTCATTCCCCATGCTACTCCAGCTCCTCTGGAGTGAATGAAGAGTCCCTGCTCTCTGTACAGCATGCCAAGGCAGCTCCCAGAGATGACTTATAGCAACAGACATTGTGGAGGAGATGTAAGCAGCATTGTCTGGAGGCAAGTAATTTGATTTTCAAACCACAATGAACACGTACGACACATAGGCAGTGTTCCATGTAGGTGGCCCCAGCCATTGACCCTCCTCAGTCACATTATCCTATGTTGGCCTATAGCTGTGACCAGCATGGAGAAAACCACCTACCATGCTGTTTAAACCGGCCGGCAGTCAGTGATTCAACATATCCCATTAGTGAGGTCACACATCCGCTATGTCAGTGTTGAAAAGCACATAGAAAATGATCTTCTAATTCCGTCTCCACCAATAGAAATATGTTGGAACATGTGACCTTATGTCCGACACTATTCCTCTTCCCATACCAGTACTCAAATGTCAGTGTTGTACATTACTGTGAATGAACACACAATTACCTCGGTGCACTGTACACCAGCGGTCACGGCAGTTATGCATGCTATGTAAACTCCACAACATGACGGTAAACACCATTCAATTTAAGTTTGCATGATGTGCAGAGTGTTGTTACAAAACCATGTGGAGTTCAGATTGGGGATGATAGGTGGAGCTTGCAGCAATGGAAATCAATCCACTTCATCTGCCTGAAATGGCCTCTTCAACAACAATGATCAATTCAATGGGGCAAATGTATCATCCAGATAATTGTCAGGCATCTCTTCCTGGAAGAGTCTTGCCCTTTCAGCACCCAAAAACTTTCTATGTATGCTATTGTAGATCATACAATTATGATATGAATTACTGTGCACTGCTAACATATGCTGGTATGTGTAGTCACATGACTTTTGGATGTGTCTTAGTAAATTTTAGTGTGGACACTGTGACTAATACCCATATGTCTGCACACTCCACACATAGGTACTCTGGCAGAGGAAGAATGCAACAACCTACAATATACCTACAATTTCCAGACTTTCAAACTATGGAAGAAAGAGACTTAATCAGGAAGTTTCATTTAATAGGCTGACAATACAATATGTATGTGACCAGTTGGAGCCTCATTTACTTCCTCGAAGAAACTATCCCACATCTCTGACACAAATGGTGAAACTCATGGCAGCACTGCATTTCCTGGCCACAGGTTCCTTTCAGTACACTGTGGCTATATCTGGTGGAATGTCACAACCTATGTTCAGTGACTTCCTACCTGATGCAAAGATGAGACACATGGACAGCTACACACAGTTCCCCAGACGTTAAGATTTGGCCACGGTGAAGGGTGACTTCAATGGATTTGGTTGCATCCCACATGTGGTTGGAGCTATTGATGAAACACATATTGCCTTTGCACCGCAAGCCGGAGAACAGGTTTACAGGAACAGGACGCACTTCCATTCTATCAACCTGCCTCTGCGTACCAGAATCATATCCCACACATCTGCCCACCATTACCCCTTTGTACTGAGGAACAGCATCATACCTGAGCTGATGTCACAATTACTATCAGAGTGGGCCTGTCTTGTTGGTGAGTATAATGTGTCCAACCTTTGTGTGTTCATATCTTCTGAAAGTGTATGACTTATTATTGCACATATGTGTGTCTTCCATCTAGGAGACTCAGCATATAGCAACGGCCCATTGTGGTTGACGCCAATGAGGAATTTGACAACACAAGGGGGGTCCACTTCAGTGAGGCCCAAGGAAGAATATGTCAGCCAGTGGAGTGGGCTTTTTGGCTCCTGAAGGCCAGATTCCGATGGCTGGAGAGGACTTAAGAAGCCCTACTCAATTACGCCAGGAAGGTATGTCAGATCACCATACCCTGCTTCATGCTTCAGAATCTTGCACTGTTATGCCAAATGATGAGGATAGTGGTGAAGAGGAAGGAGTTGATGTGTTAAGAGCTCTTCAACATCTTCTTCTCATGAGTGTAAGTATGTTGAGAGATATCCTAGCTAATCTCTTTGTGTTGTTCTGTTGTAGGTACCTTCACCATGTCATCTTCAATTGGACATTTCCGATTTGTGACATCAGCAGGTATATGGTGCTGTTTTTAAGTACAAAGTGGACACGGATTGTTCCTGGAAATGTCTGGAACAAACTTTAGGGGGTACTACTCCGGTACCAAGCTAGCTTGCACAGAGATAGGATGGAAGTTGCTAAGACTCCACTGGACTTGTTCCCTGTTGTGGTGGTCCTATTTTAATATGTGCGCAGTCATGTTCTCCAAAACAATGTTGTTGTTGAGCCAAATCATGCTAGTCTCTCTTCACATTGGCTAAGTCCTCAATGTGTATGAACTGGGTGTTGCTGTTGATGTGTCTCATCATTTTAGGCCTCAGTGCTTGTGGCACACCACTGATATATGTTTGTGATTTTCCAGCAGATACAGCAAGACTGCATTGGAATGAACCTGTTCCCAGAAACTGGTGTACTTCCAGATTTTGTTTCTTTTTTTCAATGATGTGGGATACCTTTTGTGAGTTTGTCAATGTGGCTCCTGCTGATTCCATGAACAAATTGTAATTTGATGATTTTATTTGCCATTGTCTGATGTATTCCCTCTTACCATGTTGTTGAGGTCTGCACATGACATTTGTGGTCACTGATACAGATCATTTCAGTGATTTATTTTTTACCTCTGTTTTTGACATGCTTGCCTAAGGTTGGAACTATGGAATATAGATGTCATGAGACTGTACACTTGCATGTCTGTGTTGGGGTGACAAGATTGTGATACTCAGTTGCACATTGTTGACATCTCACATGTCCATGCTTATATGAGTAGCTTCAACTTACATTTGGCAATTCACATGAGGATAAAGTGCTAATTGTCACTTCATGAGCTAATGATTTTATTGCAGTGCAGAATGTGGAAAAAAAACCAATATACAGACAATTCGTGACAACACAGGAGTGTAGTAGTCAGTGTTGGTGCATTAAACCATTGTTGTCGGAAGCACATTGTCTAAAGTCCAAAGTCCAACATACTCCTATCAGAAATGTAAAAGTGTACAGAAATAGTCAACATAGTAAACATGCTGCACACAAAGGAGGACATCAGGTGTGATGTTTCTTCCTGGCCATGGGAGGTGCCTTGCCGATTGAAACTTCGTGAGGTTTTCTTGGATGTCCTGGCACACAATTGGGTGGGGGATCCACTGCTGCAGGGTAAGGGGTGTCTGAGGATTCATCTGCTGACAGGAATTTCCTTCCCGTAACTGCCACAGATGTAGAAGAGCCATATGTAGATGGACCACAGGAAGGGGTGGTGGCGAGCGAAAAGCCCTACAGAGTATGGTATTAATGTCCCTCAGTAACCCTATGAACTGGCCCATGCTGTCCCTGTGAGTGTCCAGTCTCTGGTCTATGGACCTATGCAGCTGCTTTATCTCCTGGAGTTCCTCATGTACCTAGTCTATCACTCCTTGGAAGTAATTATAGACTCCCAGGACTCTGGCGATGTTGGCCTGGGTGTCAGTGGCATCAGTGGCTTCACCTTGAGGGCCCACAGTTACACTCCCACCAACTCTGCACCCAAAGGCATGTGATCTGGTTTACAAGGCTTTGGCGAAAAGTAGCCCTATAGGTATTGGATCTATCCTGTCTCATTACAATCCTGAAAAGGGGGTGGTGATGAACAGAGTGTCTGAATTAAGCAGACCACTCTTACCCAGTCCAAAGATCAGGGCTTGATCCATCACCGTTATTTATCTCACTGCCCCATCCCAGCTCAGAACCTGGCTATATGCAAATTAGTCTGTCCCTGGCCCAGTTCATCATGGGAACAGGGCAGACCAAACTACCAAGCCAATTCTTCACCAGAAAGGAGACAAGCTACCGGGGACCGGTTTCTGGCATTTCAGCCTCTTCGGCCTGGCTTGCTTGAATCCTGATGGAGCAGTGAGAAAGGGACTCATGTCTGAGTATACCCTGCCACACCTATAGTGGCCAAAAACGATACAGAAAAGGGGGTGGTGATGAACAGAGTGTCTGAATTAAGCAGACCACTCTTACCCAGTCCAAAGATCAGGGCTTGATCCATCACCGTTATTTATCTCACTGCCCCATCCCAGCTCAGAACCTGGCTATATGCAAATTAGTCTGTCCCTGGCCCAGTGCATCATGGGAACAGGGCAGACCAAACTACCAAGCCAATTCTTCACCAGAAAGGAGACAAGCTACCGGGGACCGGTTTCTGGCATTTCAGCCTCTTCGGCCTGGCTTGCTTGAATCCTGATGGAGCAGTGAGAAAGGGACTCATGTCTGAGTATACCCTGCCACACCTATAGTGGCCAAAAACGATACAGAAAAGGGGGTGGTGATGAACAGAGTGTCTGAATTAAGCAGACCACTCTTACCCAGTCCAAAGATCAGGGCTTGATCCATCACCGTTATTTCTCTCAAAACGGTGATGGATCAAGCCCTGATCTTTTGACTGGGTAGGAGTGTTCTGCTTAATTCAGATACTCTGTCCATCACCACCCCCTTTTGAATCATTACAATCCTGGCAGGAACCTCCGCTCCTCAAATCGACTTCTTCTTTGTGTCCCGCGTATTCGGAAAGCCAGATGGGGTGGGAAGGCTTTTTCCCATCTGGCTCCAAAATGATGGAATGCTCTTCCGCTAGAATTAAGGTCCCTCCCCTCCTTACAGACTTTCAGATCTGCCCTTAAAACACGTCTCTATGTACAAGCGTATCTGTAGTTGTGCCCTGCATTTTTGATCTCCTTTGGTAGGCGCCTTGATACCTTCGGGTTTAGTCTGCGCGGTATAAGTTGCATAATAAATAAATAAATAAATAATCTTGGGCTAGTCTTCCCCTCCCACTGGCTCCTCCAATATTAGTGAGAGTGTTGACAATCCTCACCTCTGAAAGTGGGACTTGAGTGCTGGAGATTTGCTGCCCGTGCTACCAGTTGTTGGAGCAGAGGTCAGCTGAGATGTTGCAGCAAGGGTGGGAGGTATAGTTGTGGGCACAGTGAGGCTCACTGTTGCCAGCTGCCCTGGCTGTCCAGATGATTCAGGTAGGTCCTCCACGTCCATGTGTCCTTGAGATTCAGCATCACTGGAGGCGTCATCCAGGGGGGATGTGGAGTCTGGGTGTTGTCCTGACTATGGCCAGATGTTGGCCGGATCGACCTGTTCAGACTAAGGGCCTTATTATGACTTTGGTGAGCCACCGGCAGCACCGAATTATCCACTAGAAGACCGTCAAGGCTCTGGTGCGCCTGGCTGATTCAGAGTTGAATCCAGGAAGGACGGGCGGATCTGTGGCAGTCTCACAGAGATGGCTGTGTTAGGCTCATAGAAGAGCCTTAAAAGCAAACAGCTGCCATGCCTGTGCCTGCAGCACATTACTGCATGCCAGACCATGCAGGAATAGGTGTGAAATTCCCCACATGCAGCCCAGTAGCGCTCAAATGCCTCTCCAACACCCTTTGCATGGAGGTCTCACCGCAATGATATGGACGGTGAACAAGCAACTCGTAATACTCGTACCACCAGCATATTGCAGCCCGCTTCCGCTGTGTGACTGCTGTGGGATCCAGGATCCCTGGTGGATGGGCGGTCTTGTTGCAGTCTAACTGTTACACTCATAATACTGCAGGCAGACCTGCAGTGGTGGCGGTGGTTGGACCGCCACTGTGAGTACGGCGGTCCCGTGGACTGCCGTTCTCGTAAAAAGGCCCATTGAGTAGATTGTTATTGTTGTAAGTGAGGTATGTACATCCACATCATTTTGTACACAGTGAGTTCTGGTCTGGCAGGTAGAAAAGGGGCGGAGGTTGACATTGTGAACTATGCCTCGTTTGCAAGACATTGGGGGGTATTGGCCTGATCATTTTCTGTACTGATATGCTTCATGTTGACATGAGGGATGGACATGGCATCGCCCAATAACTTGAAGCCAACACAGTGTAGAAGTTACATGTGTATTAGTAAATTCCAAGTCCTTGGTGTGTAAAACACAGGCATACACACAACTTGTTAGTAGATTTAGCATTGGTAATCATGGATGCTGTGCAGTGTCAATGTGTCAATGTGTCACCGGGTATTTTAAATCAGCTGAGTTAACTTCCTACGTTACTGATGTTTCAGGTACACACTTGATATGGTTTCACTCATGGCCTTATTCTTTCATTTACGGAGACAAGGAACATTCAGACTAAGTAGGCAGAAATGTGCTTGAGCAGAGCATTGTGTGTAAGGTGCTCAGTCCATATGACCTGGGGATCAGTGGTGAAATGGCTGACAAGTGAGTAAGGACAAACTGGCGCCCCTGTTCAGAATTAGAGGGTGCAGGCCTCAGGGTAGTGGTAGTCATTTTAATCTATCTTACCCCACACTTGACCAATGGCTAACTGCCTGTGAGGTGAACCTCAATAGTCACATGGCTGACAAGTGAGTATGGACACGACACTAGTGTTAAGTGTTCAAGCAACAGGGCCTCATGGTAGTTGTAGTCATTTCCTTCTCTCCTACCCCACAATCGACCAATGGCTAACTGCCTGTGAGGTGAACCTCAGTTGTCACATGGCTGAAAAGTGACTAAGGTTAAACAACACCGGTGCCTCTTGTTCACTGTTAAAGGTAGTGGGCCTCATAATATCTGTGGTCATTTCATTTTCGCCTACCCCACGCTTGATCAATGACTAACTGCCAGTGAGATAAACCTCAGTAATCACATGGCTGACAAGTGAGTAAGGACAAATAACAGGGGTGCCCCCTGTTAAGTGTTCAAGCAGCTGTGCCTCATGGTAGCTGTAGTCATTTAATTCTCTCCTACCCCACACTTGACCAATGGCTAACGGATGTGAGGTGAACCTCAGTGTTGATACAATTGACAAGTGAGTACGGACAAACAACGCTGGTGACTCTTGTTTAGAGCTAGAAGTACAGACCCTGGTGGTAGTTGTAGTAATTCAAATTTCGACTTGCCAATACTAGCAAAACTGGTTTGTGTTACATACCTGTCTGCAAAATCTAGTTTTGCTGACCATACTATTAGGCATTTGCACATGTTATGGTCCTTGGATGATGATGGGATGGTAATGGACTTACAGACAGAATTACCACATATGTGATGTACATGTGATGTTTAGTGCCGGGCTCCTGATTGTACCTGCCAATGACACATCTCTGATACCTTGGCTACTGCATATAGGAAAGGAAGATGAGATACACCCTAGCACGAGCTGAGATATGTGCAAACAGCACAATGATATGTTGTGACAGTTGGCGAGGTGTTACTTACCAGACTCTATTCTCCCAGGTATTCCTGCCAAGCCCTTAGAATGCAGGATGGAGTGCACCTTGTCCTCCCAGGGTGTGAGTTCTAACGGTGGGCCGGGAGGACCACCCCCAGTCTTCCGAGCTGCAAGGTTGTGCCACCTCTTTATGATGTCCTCCTTGGTGTGCACGGTGGTACCTTCAGCATTCACTTTATTGACTATCCTGTCCCACATTTCATTCTTCCTACCAATAGAAATGTATTGGACTTGGGCTTCAAACAATTGTGGTTCTACTCTATTGATTTTATCCACCATCACTGACAGCTCGGTTTCAGAAAAACGTGAATTTTTGCAGGTGACATGTTAATTAAATGAGTGACAGTGAAGAACATGGAAAATAGCTGAACAATAAGGAATTATGTAGAAAAATGTGCAAAAAAGTGTGGGGTTTGTGCGTTGAGACTGTGTGAAAAGTGCTGCCTTATCTAACCAATATTGCTGCCATGACTTGCTGTGCTGCAGTGGAAAGGCAAATGATTTTGGTCAGGGAGGGTGTGTGATTTATAGTGTGATTTGTAGGTGTGTCCACTTTGGCAATGGCCACCAGCTGTGTTAAATTTTCCTGCATCCAATGTGCACTGTTGTGCTGCCTTGTGGTAACAGCAGCACTGCGGTCTAGCGCTGTCGTGAAACAGCCGACAAGGGCCCACCAGTACAACTGTTTAATTGTAATCTGCTTGGCAGTGGTATCACAGCGCTGATGATGTTGGAGTCGCTATCGACACATTTCCGACCTCCTTCGCCCATGTGAAAGATACTCCGACCGCCACAGCCCATACAGAGAACACTCCAACTGCTGCTGTTGGTGGTTCAGCCAGCATGCATCGTAATACGGAGGGGTAACTTAGCAGCCTCGGCACTCCGAATCAGAGCGCGGAATGGCAGTCAGGCAATGGGTCTGACACCCACCATAATCAGCTCCTAAGACTAAGAGGGTTTACATGCATATTCAAGGAAAAGCTTGTGACTTAGTTTGAATTGTTTTTCTTTATAATTTGAAAGTATGGTATATGGTCAATTGCATGTCAATAAAACTGATACCAGGAAGTAACCACAAGCCATTGTCTACATACCATACACTTATATATTAGTCATGGAACAGCGGCTCATTTACAGGTTATACGGCTTGAGGGTGACAGTAATATTTTCTCTTTAAAAGGTGCTTCACTTAAAAAAAATATTGCTTCTTCCCAAAATGGTGGCTCGCTTTCCAAAAGAATTATACTCCTAGTAATATTGAATGGTCATCTGATATTTACTGAAATATAAATCCCTTAATCCAAACGATTGTGTGTATGTGTGTATGTTACTGATGCAGCACATAACGAAATTAACAATTTATGTCCCCTTTTCAAAGCAAATGGTTCCCACTGGGTTGATCACAGTGCCTTATGTAGAAGTAGTAAGGAATAAGAATCATGAGCTGCTACAAAAATGGTTTTTGATTATCCCAAGATGTTAGTCCTTCCTTTGGATTCACAATATCTTTGAATGATGGTATACTCTAGGCTTCAGAGAGGCGGGAGACTAACAAAGCATTATGGCCAGAACAATCTTCAAACTTCATCAAAAAAGAGACTCGAAGTACAAACCTGAATGTATTTCTCAATTCATTTTCAGCAGCATTTTATTGGGGAGGTATGCATAAATTAAGGATGACACTGGGATTCAAGTTTGTTGATCAATATTTGCCTCTATGATTTGTGCTCCTTGTGATTTAAAGGTAAGGGTGGCGACCTTGTCAAATAACTGTTCTAATGTCGGGAGTCATGGTGCCAAATCTGTAACTGAGGCTTGAGCATGTAACATGATTATTGGAACTGCCATGCTGTTTTTATTATTTTGCATTTTAACACAAAAGCTTAGAGAAAAATAGTCAACACCACGCTGTAGGAGAACTATCTCTCTATATACCAGTGGGTCTAACATTGTGTGCTCACAAACAAGATCCATAGTGACACATCACATGGCTATCCTACAAATGGGCCACAAAGAACTGATTGAGAAAGAGTAACTTTCCTGCAGTTCAGAAATTAGTTTTCAGACTGTCACTTGCTGATTAGATACCATACCGAAGACTATAGGATCTTCTATATTTTACCGTTGTTATCATTGAACAAATCGCCAATAAAACATTTTATTTGTACTAGGCGGCTTTGCTCTAGTTAGCTGCTATGTTGAAGCCAAATGCTCTTAATTGAAAACGATGCTTTTTTGTCAGAACCTATACAAGGCAGTACACAGGAGATGCAGTGTATGCTAATCTTAATTCACAAATACTTGTTCATCTAGTGGTGGAATGATCAGAAGAATAACAATCTGTCCTGAACATTATTTCCTGACAGATAGAATAACGCCCATGTTTGCACATGGAGCAGCTCAGAGCAAAAACAAACTTGGGAAACAGAATGATGAATGGTATTCTTCGTAGGCTTAGAGGTCCTATTGTACTAAACTAAACTGAAGCAAAGAATTGCTACTTAATTAAGAAAACACAAGCAAACATGTTTACAATTATAAGATTAACAACAGCAGGTAAGAAGCTTACATAAAATGTGACTGAGCACACCCCATTCGCAAGATTAACTCCAGTAATGAGGCTATGTGCTCAAAAAGCCAGTTCCATGTAATACATTGTTCTGTTCTTGCCACAGTAGATGAGGTACCAAGTGCCAGGTTGTATGAACTGCCCATGGGGTGCTAATTGGTTCCAAGGTGTTGTTTAACACCATATTACACATTTTAATTATGTGCTACCTTTTTTCTCAGTTTTGATATATTGTCTTGCTGTGTTTGTATGGCAATCAACATTGTTGTTCATATTTTGTTTATGTAGACACAGTAGAATACTGATTTTGGCTGCAGCAAAAATGTTGAAGAATGAAATGGAGAAAAATGGTCAACAAAATCATATATATGGTCAAATGTATTATGTTGTTGCACCGTGGTCTTTTGCACAAACCTGCCCAGTTGGCAGATTTAAATTTTCTATTGGGTGCTGAGGTCTGTTTGCATTCTTTTCTGACCCATGCGCCATGTCAAAATTGCCTTGTGCAGTGCTGCACCAAACACTTTTAATGGGTTTAAGGTGGGCGCTACAGTGGAGCTACCTCAAATCTTACACAAAACTCATGGACCATGATCTACTATTCTTTCTTGCAAAGTCAAGGAAAGTAGTACAAATGTCAGGTTGCACAGAAAAATAATGGAAGGTCAGCTAACCTCATCAGCACAATACAACAGCAAATATCACTAATGCACGTCATATATCACCCATGATAATGGGAAAATGCAGCTAATGCTTTCCTGTGTTTTTAATATATTATTATGTGCAATGTTGTTCATCACTGAAACACGACAATTATGTGAAGGATCTGTATGTTTTGAAGATCTGCTGATGTCACATCTAGCACCTCTTCCATAGATAATAAGCCCATGTCTCATGTACAGTAATCAAAAGACACACAATTGATTGACGGAATGCCGAACAAATCAAAACACTGGATTCAAGCTAGCCTGGCTGATGATGGGTAATACCCAGAAACCGGTCCCAGGGTGCTTGTTTCTGGTCCAGGGAGTCCTGGTTTGGCAGTTCGGTCTGGACTGCTCCCATGAGGCACAGGGTGAAGACTGATTTCCATGTGGCTGGGTCTAAACTGGGGTGGCATGGTGAGCAAAAGAACAATGGATTTAACCCAGATCTCTTGATTGGGGTGAATGTATGATTCATTCAGAATTCCGTCCATCATTTGTTTGCATAGCACTTTTCACCGTAAGTGGGATGGTTATGCCGAGACGTGGGTCCCTTGCTCACTGTGCAACTGGATTCAAGCTAACCTGGCTGATGAAGGGTAATACACAGAAACCGGTCCCAGGATGCTTGGTTCTGTTCCAGGGGGTTCCTGGCTTAGCAGTCAGGTATGGACTGTTCCCATGAGGCACAGGGTCAAGGCTGATTTGCATGTGGCTGGGTCTAAACTGGGGTGGCATGGTGAGCAAAAGCACAATAGAATTCACCCAGATCTCTTGATTGGGGGTGAATAAATGATTCATTCAGCATTCCATCCATCATTTGTTTGCATCGCAGGTCAAGTAATCTGCATCTTATATGCTATATTTGTAGATTTTAAATGTTTAAAACAAGTGTTGGTGTCTAATGTAAATAAATTGCAACTCACCTTTCACTGTGGGTGACCAGCACTAGTCCCTTCAATAATGGCTCCTGATATAATTTGGTAACATCACAACTTCAGATGATATACAATACTACAATTGTAAAACCATTTACACCACAACAAGGACATTTAGGATCATGAAATCATAATTTAGTTGTGTGGATCCATTTGGTGGTCTGAAGGATGATACTAGACTGTGCACTATTGAATAATGTTGAAGTGAGAGGAGCAAGGCCCCTTGCTGAAGAATATGTAACACGCATTGAAGAAGACATTTTCCACTTGTTTTCCTACATGGAATCTGATGCACAGGAGGGTCAAAGTAGGGTTAAAGTATGAGAGCTGACAAGAAAACCTACATTTCATAGCAATTCTACTTGACATTTAAGCAGAAAATGTGCACATTGAATCAATGAACATACCTGTCAATAAATAGACATTCTAATTTATATTGATAATACAAGGTTGTTTTGTCAGAATGCCACTGCATAGTGGACTTAATTACAGTGGAGCTTGCGTACTTGCCACCCTCTGTTACCTGTGTCCAAATAATCTATGATTCTAATTGATATTCACAATTCTGGTCCCATGAAGAAATTGATTGAGGTTGGCTGAAATCTATCCAAATGTATTACCTCCAAATCACATCCCATTTCACATACAAATCAGTCATGAAATTCTTAACCACAACATCAAGGGGTCAATTTTGAGTCTGGCGGTCCAGGGACCGCCAGAGTCACAGAGGTGCAGTGTTGGCGGTCTCCGACCACTCGATTATGAGTCAGGCAGTCGGACCACCATGGGACCACTGACACTGCAAGGGAACCGCCAATCCCTGGAGACGGCACGATGCCATATATGCTTGGAGGGACCACCAGGGTTTACATGGAGGTTGTTACTACATATTAACTGTTTTGGTGTTCCCATTGCGGTACCTGTTTTTAAATGCACTGCCGTGGGAATGTCCAAAAGAAGCCCACCAGAAACTAGTTTAACTCATAATTTAGCGGGCAGCTTAAGCACAGGTTGTTGTGCGACGGTAGGGCGGACCCGGCATCGCACAGCCAATCTCGTAATCAGGCCCTAAGTTATCACCTCATTGTCAGCAATGCTGCATTCGTATGTACATGACAATTGCCAATTTACATTCTCATATGTCATGTAGGGTTCAACATATTGTATCATGTTTAAGTTTAGTAACCTATGATGTTATTTTAATAAATGAGATCAGGATGACACACTTGGGTATCCATGTTTGTTTGGACTTACCTGGGACATTAGCATTTAATGAATACTTGCATGGAAGTTAATGTTCTTTCTCTTTTCTCTGGACTGTACCATCAATATAAAATGTTGACTTCCATTTTTTAATTTTTTAATTTTTTTCATTCAATCCATAACAGATAACAATCGATATCAATTACATGTATACATAGGGCCTCAAAGAGCCATACTATTTATACACAATATTAAGACAATAAGTATACAATCAGACAAACCAATACATGATAATAACCCTTACATAGCTTTCTTATTTCATATGCTCTATCATTGGCCCCCATATCTGAATACCCAATTTTTGTTTTTTTTATTGATTTCAGCTAATATAAACTAGATTCCAAATTAAAAATATTATAGAATTTGGCCCGCCACATTTCAATAGAAGGTAATTTTTGTTGCAGCCAAAATGATGCTACACATAGCCTAGCCACCGCCACTGCTATAAATATCAAATATCTAAATGGATAGAACACTTCCCCTAGTTTGAGGGATTCCGCTACTCCTGGAAACATTATATCCATTGTTATCTGCACATTAACCCCCGTAATTTCCGATAGAAAGTCCTCAATATGTCTCTTCCATTGATTTACATGCATACACCCAAAGAAGATATGGTGATATCTGCCCTCTCAATTGCACACCGAAAACATCTCCCATCATTTAAGCCTCCCCATTTCATCATGCTTAAAGGTGTGTGATAAAAATTAAATAGTGTCTTAAAATGTTGGACTTTTAAGTTAGCTGACAGCAAGATTTTCCCTGCAATGTCTATTGATTCCTGCATGTACAAGCCATCCTGATGTAACCGGGAACACCAGTTCCTATCCTGCGTCTCCATGTCATCTTGCTGTATATCCATAAATATTTGATACAGTGCACCTATTTTACTCCCCGCCTGACTGCCTCAACGAGAGGGCATATTTTCATCCCCCTCAGCTCTTGCTGCTTCAAAAAATATTCTCGAATTTGTAAACACTTAAAAAAATCATATTTTTGCAGTCCAAATATATCTGCTAATGTTTTAAATGAGACGAATACTTCCTCCTCAAAAAAATCACCTAGTTGCCTAATCCCATTTGCTCTCCCTTTCTTCATTCTAAAATCTCAAAATATAGGCAGCAGCATTATAGTAGTGTTTGTAGGAGTATAATAATAATAACAAATTCCTTTTATCCCTATTCTCTTTCTAAACAGCTTACAAACTTTGTATGCCGCAATCACCCCCTTGAATCGCGTTTGTTTATAACAACTGAACTCCAAACATTTAAATAAGCAATTTCTCGCCTCTGACTCCAACAGCAACTGATATATTGATAGTGTTTCTGTCAATCTTCCCACTTCCTCACCTGTTAACATAACCCTCATATTTAGAAAAAACCAAACATAATAATAAAAAGTAAAGTTGGGAACAGCCCACCCCCCACAATCCTGTGGAAGCATCATATACTTAAAATCTCTCCTCGCTTTTCTTTGTCCCCACAAAAACCTATCACCAATAGCTTGTATTTTTCGAAGTTGTATGCGGGTTAACTCTAATGATACTGCCCTGAAATAATACATAAGCTTGGGTAGAATACACATCTTGACATTACATCTTCCCACTAGTGCAAGATGAAGGCACTCCAATCGCTCCAACAGCTGCTGAACCCAGGCAACTATACTTCTCCAATTAAACTCTATTAACTGCTGCAAATCCATCCTGATTTTTATGCCCAGATATGTAGCCTCCATCACAACCCGAGGATCTTCAGGACACCCCCCTCTGTATACACAATCTGAGTTTTTGCAAGATTTAATTTATATCCGGACACTTCCCCAAGTCCTTGGGCAAGACTTTCTATCTCCTCGACTACTTGCAGTGGATCCGATGTTGCCACCACGATATCTTCTGCGTGAGCTAATACTCGAACTGGGTATTGTTCACAGTTCATAGAGCTAATCCTTTTACTGTTTTCCAGAATGCACAAGAATGGATTAATATATAATGCAAATAACAACGGGGAGCAAGGGCATCCCTGCCTTGTTCCCCTTGTTATAAACACCAACTCCGATTCTTTACCCATTACACATATCCTGGCTTTGGGTGATTTATACATGGTTTGAATAGCTCGAATAAATTGCGGACCAAATCCCATCTTATGTGAAACCTCCCACAGAAAAGGCCAGGAGACACGGTCAAACGCCTTTGTAGCGTCGAGGATTATCGACTGGATGTACGTTAGCATAGTCTATCAAGGCAACTACTCTATTTACATGGTTGACCGTGCTCCTGGCAGGTATAAACCCATGCTGATATATAGAAACCAGGGGCGTAATCACCCTCGCTATTCTAGTTGCAAAAATGTTGGCATATATTTTGCCATCCGCATTTAACAAAGAAATGGACCTATAAGACCCTGGTAGTTCTGGTGGCCTGTCTTTCACTTTAAATACCACTATGTTATCCTCATTCAATGCTGGCAGAAAATTCCCAGCCTGTGCCTCTTGCATTACAGCCACCATATCCTCCTTGAGCACCTGAAACAGCATTTGATGTACCTCCAGTGGTAATTTATCTGGTCCTGCTGCTTTTCCTCGAGCCAACAAGCCCACTGCCTCCTCTAACTCTTCCATGGTTATCAAGGTATTGTGCACTTTCTGCTCCTCTTGTCCTAATTTTAATAGGTCTACTTTCTGCAGAAAAGCCATGAAAGCTTGTTCACTCCTTTCATCATGAGAATATAATCTTTAGGAAGTGCATGAAAAATTCCCAATATATCCTCCATAGTTTCTACCATATTCTCAGTTGAGTTCACCAATGCATTTATTTTCTGTAAAGAGTGTTTAACTCCGGGGGAAGATGGCGGCCGAGTAGGAGGCTCGGTCGGAGAGCTCCCGTTCCCTCGTGATTCATTGTAGCAGAGGTTGGGGGCAGCTCCAGCATGGTTGCAACTAAACCCAAAGATAAGCTAACATGAAGATGCGTATTGGAGGTCAAATTTTGAACTGAATTGAGCGAGTACTTGGAAAAAAAAAAACATTCTACCCAAAAACTGCGGACTGTACCTGGAATGCTGTTTTTCCCCGGGGGCGCTCTCTCGCTGTGCATTGGTGAGAAGGGTGAGGCGTGTTGTTTACCGAACGGCGCCTTGAAGGTTGAGGCTTGTGGTCTCTTACATGACACATCAGTGGCAAAGAGCGTGCTGCTGGTCTTGAATCCTTCGAGGGCTGTCAGCGGAGTGTTCAGGCGTCGTGAGGCGGAGGGAGGCCTCGGAGGCTTTGGAGTTCGTGTCACAGCGGAGACGGCGGGGACAGGCAAGTGGAGCGCCGCGCAGAGAGCAAAGACGCGCTGCCGCCGTGCCTCCGGAAGACTGAGCTTTCAGTTCCGGGGTGCGGGCAGCAGGGACAGCAGAGACAGAGTCAGGGCGGGAGAGCGGAGGCTCGAGGGAGTCAGCAGGGCTTCCAGCTCGAAAGTGGTGAAAGTAAATGAACTGAATAACGCGACAGGGCTGAGGTATACCCAAGGAACCCAAGGAAGTGCACTTGATAAAAAAAATGAACATAGAGAGGCAAGATTAGAGGAATTAAGTTTCAAACATGAAGAGAAAGCGATAAACAATAATTTAAATATCGAAATCACTAAAAGTGCTCGGGTTTTGGATATATTGCTTCACAAAGTCTGCGAATCACAGCAAGCCCAACAAGTAAACATTAACATTAACAATAAGACACACTATAATCTTAAAAGTGTTAACAGTCACCCCTGTCAGCTCTGTCAACTTTCTCAATATTTCGGGTTGGGTCAAACGTATAAATATCTACAACTTTGTCAGTTCATAAGTATTGAAGAGAAAACCTCCACAAACAATCAGCACATGAGTAGCATCACTGAAACAACGCAGGAGGTTTCAGAGGAGGCTTCAGAAGAGAAAATACCTCAAGACTTAAAAGACTTAAAAGATCTTTCAAAAAATCAAATCAAAACTAAATTGGAAGCAGGGTCTGAGCCTCGGCAACAAGGAGTTCAGCCTAGTACTGGGAGATCCTTCTATAGTTTACGCAATAGAAAATTTCTGAGTCAAGAGCAGTTCCCAAAGGGTATCACTCCGAGAGCGAGCAGAAAAAAACAAAAGACAATACTCAGAGACTTCCCACATAACAACATAGAGAAGGAGGAAAGATCAAAGGTAAAAGTAAAAGTTACTCCCTCTCTCAGGTCCTACTTTAAAATCCAGCAACAAGAGCTGAACTCGGGCCTCCCTAGCCCTATACAACCACAAAAAAAATTACTAGAAGCTTGGGGAAGTGAGAAGGAGAAGGAGAAGGAGAAGGAGAAGGAAGGAAAATCCAAATCTATAGATACTCATTCCATAAGAAAAGAGAATCAACGAGGAATTCCCCAACTAGTTGGAAAACCGAGCCCTAGCAAGACAAAAAAAGGGAGAAAACCTCGAACAAAGAAAAAGACCTTGGTGGAAAATAAGAGTCTAGAGGAGCTTTGGAAAAAAAGGGAAATCAACACAGAAGAAGGAACAGAGATTTACATGGCTGAAGGAGGTGCCGACCCTGCTACAACAGCAACAGCAGTAGTAAACAAAATTGTAAATATGTCGGAAGAGGTTGGAGATAAGGAAGACGATGACCCAAGGTCTACAGAGTTTAACAAAAACCCAACTAAAACTCAGACAGACGAACTACTTGAAAAAATATGGATAGAAATGAAAGAAAAATTTTCCATTTCAGAATCAAAACAAAACAAAATACAGGAGGTCTGCGAGAAATTGGATGGCAAACTAAACGCCCTAGCAGACAGAGTTACGGCAATTGAAAAGGAAGTTACTGGCTTGGACAAGAAGGTGGAAAGTAACAGAAAAGAAATAAACTCCTTAAGGTTGGAGAGTAAGAATATAAACGAAAAACTGGAATCCTTAGAAAATCAGGCCAGGAAAAACAACATAAGGATCTTAAATGTGCCGGAGAACCAAGAGGGTAATGATGTTAAAGCATTTGTAGTGGCACTTTTGACGGAACACTTCCCATGGGCGGACAAAGAGGTTTTAAACGAGGACATACAGAGGGTGCACAGAGATCCGTATGGAAAGAGCAAAGAAAGAAAAACCCCCAGGAAGATTCTAGTAAATTTCAAAACATACATGCTGAAGGATAGAATCTTGGGGGAGGCATTGAAAAAAGGATCGTATAGCAAAGATAGTTGGAACTTTAAAATAAGATCCGATATGTCAAAAGCCTCTCAGACCAGACAATGGGAATTGGGAAATATGATGTCCGAATTGCAACAACTAGGTGCCACAGTGCAAATGAAATTTCCACCCTCATTACGCATTATGTGGAGAAACAAAATGCGAAACCTAAGAGAGCCTGAAGAGGTGAAAAACTTAATAGAACAGATCAAAGACCAAGTACAATCAGAGGAACCTCTAAGCTAATTGCTAAAATGTTCACTTAGGAGGAGAGGAGAGAAGAAAAAAAAAAAAAAAGAAAAATGTCACAAAGAGTCACAAAAATAACTCGTACTAAAGGACAAGTTTAAAATAAAATGTAGGAGCTATAATCCAATTAAAACTTTTTTTTTTTTTATTTTTTTTTTTTATCCTTTTTCTCATCTTTTAAATGTAGACAGAAAAGAATCACGGGGGGGGGACGGGGAGCCAAAAGGGTTACAGAGATAACCAAAGGAGAAGAAGATGGAGGCTTCCCCGGGGAGGGTAATCAGAACACAAAAATCAGAAAGTATGAAAATACAAAAAGGGTGGGGAGCAAAATAGGGAAAAAAACAAAAAATACCTCATCTGCGAAAATTTCGGAAATCAAAACAACAGGGAGTGAAGTATGGAAAAAATCACGACTACTGAACAAAACAAATGGGGAGTGAAAGTAGAGAGGTAAAAATTTTATCCTGGAATGTGAATGGGTTAAGGACAAAAAGTAGGAGAAATAAAATCTTAGAATATATCAGAACAGAGAAAAGTGAGATAATAATACTACAAGAAACCCACTTGTTAAAGGAAGAATGGGATCAAATAACTAAGAACCTATGGTGGATAGACACTTTAATTTGCACAACACAACAGGTCAATATTAAGGGTATAGCGATAATCTTTAAAAAGTCCCTAAAAGCAACTATAATTAGCTCAGAAGTTGATTGCAAAGGAAGATGGGCAATAGTCAATACAAAAATAGGAAATTCTCCCATTACAATTGCAGGATACTATGGTCCTAACCTAGATGATGCGGATCCGCTACGAAATTTATACTCACAGTTACTTTTAGTCACTTCTCCAATAATATTAGGGGGTGATTTTAATCTAGTAATGGATTTAAAACTTGATAAATCCCCCCAGGTAGACATACCAACCTAAAAAAAATGAGACAATGGATTGGGACTTATAAAAGGGACCTTAATCTGGTGGATATTTGGAAAGATAAAGGAGAAAAATCACACCCATTCACTTTGCACAACAAAAAACTGGGTCACAAATCTAGGATTGACTTTTTTCTGATCAGTAACGAAATAGCAAGGAAAGTAAAAAGAATATCTCATCTGCCAGCTCACTTGTCAGATCACTCGGCAGTAAAATTAGAACTACGAATCACAGAAAATATAACCGAAAGGAGATTCACAGTTGAAAGAGCCTTGCTGGAAGATGAGCAAATTATAAAGGAGCTAGAAACAGAAACAAACATCTTCTTCGAATTAAACGTGTCAGATACCACAGAACAAATTACGTGGGATACTTATAAAGCAGTCTTAAGGGGTAAACTCTTGAGCTTAGGGGCTCGCAAGAATAAGCAAGAAAAGCGAGAGATATCAGATCTAGAAAAAGAGATCAGTACTCTAGATATCGCTATATCCGCAGAACATGAAGAGGCTAAGAAACAAGATCTTCTCAACAAAAAACAAACGCATAAAGATAAAATTAATCAGATTCTGGAGGAGAGAGTACAGAAAAAATGGGATTCCAGCAAACTGGCGAAACATGAATATGGTGAGGGCTGCGGAAAATGGCTAGCATGGAAACTCAAAACAGATCTAGCTAAAAACAAGGTAAAAAACATAATTCCGGATGGTCAAAATAATTCTACCTCCGATGAAATAACCATCAAGCACGAATTCTGGAAATTTTTTAAGGATCTGTATACGGAAGACTTAAATCCCTCAGAGCAAAAGATAAACTCCTACCTAGAAGATGCAGAGCTCCTAAAACTGACAGAAAACGACAGAGAAACATTAGATAAAGAAGTCCTTGAAGAAGAAGTGGCAGATGTAATTAAAGGTCTGAAAAAGGGAAAAGCAGCAGGACCGGATGCTATTCCAAATGAATTATACATGAAACTAAAAGACTTCATACTTCCTCACTTAACTAAACTAGTCAATCTAATTTTAATACAACAGAAACCTATACCTGATTCATGGAATGATGCCATAATTTCTATCATTCTGAAACCCGGAAAGAATCCACTCAAATACGAATCATACCGTCCAATATCTTTATTGAACGCAGATTACAAAATATTCACTAAAATAATGGCAGCTAGACTAGGGAAAGTACTATCAAACTTACTACATCAAGATCAAAAAGGTTTTATTAAAGGAAGATACTTACATGAAGTAACGCAAGAGCTCTTAACTGCAGTAGACATTGCCATAAGTGAGAAAACTTTGCTTACTATACTCGCTGTTGATGCCGCAAAGGCGTTTGACCGGGTCAACTGGACCTTTCTTGAGAAAGTTATGATCAAAAACAACTTTGGTCCTCACTTTACATGTATGGTAAACCAGATTTATAAAGATCCAAAATCAAAGGTCCTAATAAATGGCAGTTTGACAGAAAACATAAAAATAACCAGAGGAACGAGACAGGGTTGTCCACTCTCCCCCTTACTTTTCAATTTATATATTGAGCCTCTGGCAAATAAGCTAAGAAGTAACAGCGAAATAACACCGTTCAAGTATGGCAGTTGGGAGAAGAAAATTGCTCTCTATGCGGACGACTTAATGATCTTTACTGACGATTACCCAAAAGCTAAAGCAAATATTGAGAAAACTCTAACTACATTCGGTAAAATCTCAGGGTATTTGGTGAATCAAACAAAAACAGAAATTATGACATGGAATACGGCTTTTCAAAATAACTTCGTAAAAAATGAAATCAGGTATTTAGGAATCTTAATAAATCATGACATAGAGAAGATTGCAAACAGGAATTTAAATAAAGTTGCCGGGGATGTAAGAAAACTACTTGAGACATGGACCTCTCTACCATTGAGTTTGATTGGGAGATCGAATATAATCAAGATGACCATTTTGCCAAAATATACCTTTTTATTTAATACGATTCCAATGGAGTACGGGAAAGCGGAACTAGCCCGGGCACAAAGAGACATAACAAGCTTCATTTGGGCAGCAAAGGGAACGAGGATAGCATGGAAAAAGATCAGGAGGAGCAAGAAGGAGGGCGGGCTGGCCAGTCCAGATCTGGTGGAATATTGTAGAGCCTTTCAGTTCAAAAACATCAAACCTTTATTGAAAAATCATGAACACTACTCAACTTATCTACAAGTAATCACAAATTCAGAGGATCATGCGCTGTTTAAGTATGGTCATCCTAAATATTTCAAAAAAATAAAGCTTAAGATACTGAGAGATGCAGCAAAGATGTGGACACAAATTAGAGGCATATTACATATATCATACTACAGTAAGTGGGCTCCTATTTGGGAATCCCCCGGAACCCCAGAATGCTTAAAAGACACTCTTGCACTAGCATTAAAAAGAGCAGACATCAAATACTGGGGGCAAATACTAGATGGTCCAAAGATAAAAACCTGGGTAGAACTCCAAGAACTGTCGAACAATACATTATCTAAATTTAAGTATTATCAAATGTCAAGTTGGTCCAGAACTCTACCCAGTATACATGGTAATGAAAACCTGGAGGATGACATGATCACAACAACGCGATTGCGAAAAGAAGTGGCTAAGTGGTATTGGGCTTTGATAACGGCCAACGACGACACTGTTAATATGGAAGCCCAAATATGGAAAGACGCTGTAATAACAGATTTGGATCTAATATGGGAAAAATCTGTAGCTAAATGCTGGTCAACCTTGAAATCCACGGCTCTGAAGAGGAATCATCTGTATACAATCCATCGGGCATATTGGACCCCTAAAAAACTGTCCAAATTCAAAAACGCTGGAATAAGGAAATGCCCTAAATGTGGAGAAGAAAAGTCAGATGACATCCATATGTTTAAAAACTGTCCACATTTGGAGGACTTTTGGGACCAAGTCGGTAAGACCCTGAGCTCTATCCTGGCCAAGCAACTTATTGTAAGTACAACTCTTACTTTTTTTGGGATTTTGGGCCCAGGTAACGAAGGGAATCTAACTAAAGAGCAGGAAAATCTCCTTTTTGTACTAATAGTTCTAGCAAGGAGAGAAATATGTATTAATTGGATAGGACCCTCTTGCCCAACCCACGCAGAATGGTTAAACTCAGCAATAAGAATTAACAACCTTGATAAGCTAGGAAATGTAAGCAAAAGATTTAAGTTTTGGGATATCTTTGAATCATTCTTAAACCCCAAATAATAACAAACTTAAGTCTTATGATTAAAGCGATATCTTCTGGTGGACAAGTAAGGTACTTGTCGAGTAGCCAAGCTGGCTAGCTCCCCCCGATCTAACCTAAGCCAGAGGCATCGATATGTGACGAGCAAAGGAAACTCCTCAAATTACGAATGGTCAAAAACTCCCCAATCAAGAGAGAACAAGGGGCAGTGTCGGTAAAAGGCAGCGAGGCAGAAACCTGATACTCCACATGCATAACGATAATCACAAGATGAGGACAAAAAAAAAAAAAAAAAAAAAAAAAAAAAGAGTCAGGCAACTCCAACAAAGTTTCCATGAAAACATTTTTAATATAACTGGATTTAAACCCTTGAGCTACACACGAGATCAAGTGCTCTGAAGGGCATCTACTTGAATTTATCAGCATGTTATAATTAGATGCCATTAAAATAAAGCTGCCCTCATAGGGACCAGATATTCCGGGTTGGTCTCAAAAAGTCACTTTCTCCATGTTTTTACCACATTTTTGTATATATGTAATGTACGTTTGACGGTCACCTGACGAAGGCCTTTTGGCCGAAACGCGCGTAGTCCCATTCAACCGCATTGCCTTCATCCAATTTTCCAACGACTGGTTATATCGTATATCACCTCTTTTTTTGTTTACGATATTGTGCTTATGTAGTTTTTTTGTTTACACTGATTGTTTTTGCACTGTTCTATTTGTAACAATCCTTATTCACAGAACTTGAATGCCATTTATAAAATTGACAAATGTTTTTAATGAAAGACATGAAATGAATAAGAAAAAAGGAAAAAAAATAAGAAAATATACTATAACTGAAATAAAAAGATCTAAGAATTTTGGATATATTATTGTTTCAGTATATATTTATTTGGATGCTGTATAGTATGTATTGTTATATGTTGGTCTAGGGTCTATATACATTCTCAGAGTTTGCTACACTTTTTCTCTACATAGATTAACTTGATAGGAGAACCTTTCCTGACGTAGCAGAATAGGGTGCTCTCTTTATGTCAGAGCTGAGTTTACCTTACCTTTTTGAGACTACTTTATCATAGTTTGTATTTGCTTTAATGACTTTTGAATTGCTTTATAATATTTTTACTATTAGATCCCTGTATTGATTTATAAATAATTTGATTTGACTTTGTAATTTTGCTGATTCGTTAATAAACTTTTATGGTTTGAAACCTGAAAAAAAAAAAAAAAAAAGAGTGTTTAACCTGCTATCTCTGCACCAAACACTGCCCTGTGGCTTCACCAAATTTGTATCTTTCCTCATTACATGTCTTATATTGACAAGCTATATCCTTACTCCAGACCCCATTGATTTTAGCCTTGCAGCAGGTTATCTTAGTTTATGTTCCCTTATCTTCAACCCACCTCCTTATTTCCTGAATAAATTCCTGTTCTGCCCTTATAAGATCACCCAAAATCCCTCACATCGTATCCTGATATTGCTTCCTCTTACCCCATCCATAACTAATTGTTTCACCTCGCAAACCATCCTTCATGGCATCCCATATCATAGGTTTTGAAGCTGTTCCTCAAAGTTTGTGGTAAATTAGCTGTAAAAATTAAGATGTCATCCGCATAGAGCCCAATTTTCTTAATCCAGCCATTAAAGTCAAAAGGCGATACGTCAGTACTGCTCCTTATTTTCCTGGCTAACGGCTCAATATAGAGATCAAATAAAAGTGGAGGCAGGGGGCAGCCCTGCCTAGTCCCCCTCATAATCTGCACTGGCTGAGTCAGTACCCCATTAACTAGCACTCCAGCTTCTGGAGCGGTGTATGTACCTCTCAATATTCTACAGAAATTTGTACCCAGATTAAGATGTTTGGCCAGCATCTGCAAGTACACCCAGTTTACGCGATCAAACGCTTTGGCGGCATCGAACGCTTTTACTGCCAAAGGAAGATCGTACACAGTAGCCATGTCTATAGAACCTTTAAGCGAATACGTCAGCTCTTTCAAAGCTCTTCCTCTAATAAAGCCCTTTTAATCTTTATGAACCAAGTGCAACATAAACCCATTTAGCCTCCCTGCCATAGCCTCCGCAAAGAGCTTGTAGTCAGCGTTTAAAAGAGAAATAGGCCTCTACGAGTCAACATACGTTTTGGAGGTTAAACATATAGGGGAACACCTGTCAGATCATTCAGCTATCCTTCTTCATATGAGGTTAGGAGAGGGAACTGTGAGTTCTAGATGGAGGTTAGATCGCACTATTTTGTTTGAAACTGAGACAGTTGAGATCTTAAAAGAGGAAACTAAGAAATTATTTTAGAGAAACCAGGCTCAGCTGCAATTGGGATCGTCTGGGATGCTTACAAGGTCTATTTAAGAGGCAGACTAGGTGCTTTAGCAGCAGGGAAAAGGCGAGCATACTATAGAAAGGTTTTGGACTTAGAAGAGCAGATTTGGAAGTTGGTTGGAAGGGGTCTTGAGTAATTCAGGAAGCCATGAAGGCAGTGAAAAGGAGCTGGCTGAAATAATAAATTTAAATGTGAGTTTGTCAGGAGTTTTAAGCAATAGAGTTAAGGAGAAGTGGAAGTCTAGCCAGTTGGTTCATTTTGAATATGCTGAAGGCTGTAGTAAACTACTAGCGTGGAAGGCAAAGAGTGATCAAGTTAGAAATTTGATTAAAGAAATTACTTGTGAAGATTCAGGTGTGGTCCTCAGTGCTAGTCTGGGAATTGCATTTGTAGTTCACAGGCATTTTGGGAAAGTCTATGAGGAAGATTTGGTCATTACTGAGAATGATGTGTTGACCTGGCTGGACCATATGGAACCTCTACCGGAAGAGGTGATGGAGGTATTGAATAAGGAGATTTCTGATGAGGAGATAGAGGAAGTTATTGGAGGAGGTAAAAGGGGGAAGGCTCCAGGGCCAGATGGCCTTCCGATTGAGGTTTATAAAGCTCTGGCTAGTACTATAATACCTATTTTGAAGCAGCTCTTTAATGCTATTTTTGTTTTATATTTTTCTCTGCCTAAACACTGGAAAGGCTTTCACTGTCTTTCCCGAAGTTTTCTTTCAGTTTCTAGGCTTGTGCTTTATTTCTCCGTTGATTCTCCAATTTTATGCCGTTCTTCTCAACCTGTTGACCGCAAAGATAAAGGGTGGGGGACTAGAACCGGGAGCTACTCACTCACACGTTCATCCAGTGGACGCCATCTTGCCTCGCACGCAACCTAAAATGGTAACTTCTATGTGAGCACACATCAAATAAGTTCCAGTACTAATAAAATGTGACTGTCAAAGACTGATTATAAGTAAACTCATTTGCCTAATGCCATATTCGAATATTGTGAAAAATGTAATTTAATTTCTCTAAGTGTTTTAACAAATGACACATAAGAACAAAGAGAAAAAGTATAATATTTTTCAGTAGACACTTGTTAATGAAGTATACCATCATGATCCAGGGATATTTGTTGTACATATAGGAAGAGTGCAAGTTGCCATGTGTACCATCTGCATGTGGACTTGACGTCTAACATATATTCCCAAAAATATTGGATTGTGAAAAAAGGCACCAAAATCTATACTCCCACAAATCTCTCCATGTGAACACATTGCCTGTTTTTGGCTTATCTTGTTAGATGTAGATGGGCCATTGACATAGCCTGTGAATGAATAAAAGGATGAGTAAAACAACCCAAAACCTATGATTTCATTTGTAAATGTTCGAAATTAATCTATGGTCACACTTACCCAACATTACAGGTTATATTTCACAAACATCCACATGCATACACATTTGCTATGCAATTCCATGTTATAATAATGGCAATCAAAAAAATGAAACACAATATAATAGTCAATTTTTATGAAACACTTATAATACCTACCCACAAACAAAACAGCAACAAACCCAACCCAAACAATAAATATAGTTCACATTTATAAAAAAAGAAACAAATCCAAAACACCCCAACTAAATCCACAACTTCCACTCATACGTAGACATACTTGTCAACATATATATATATATATATATATATATATATATATATATATATATATATATTATTTTTTTTTTTAAATCAAAAATTAGAGGCCATGTGCCAACATGAACAAAGGCTTGTTTATAATGCAGTATACGATGTGCCTCACAAACCTTCTTATTTGATTTAGACCAGAATTTCTTGGATGAGACCAGTGCTTTGTGTTTTAAGGGATATTATTTTTTTAAAGATGTGTGTGATTAATCCTAAAGTATAGATACATGACTGTATGAATAGTTATTTAACTTTTTTTTTAACCATTTCCTCATAGATACAAACACTATAATGACAAATATACTTTCACAATATGACTCAGGTTTTGAGATGTGATTATACATTTGTTGAAACGCAGACATGTGGAGCATAATGATGCCAGCTTAGCAGTACAGTTGACAAACACGAGGACGTCCCTAATAGATTGTATCTAATATACGTAAGTTCTGGGCAAGCAAAAGGAAGTCTATCATTTACTTAAAATTACATTATACATGTGTAGTTCTATATATTAGAAGGGTCAACCAAACAACAAGCAAGAAAGAATACAAAAGTTAGCAATTAGTAAAAATAAATATGACAATTTATTTCACAAAATTTTAAAAACAAATCATACATTAAAACATTTCATATGAAACAGTCACATTTACAGTTCATGGTTAAAGAAAACAGAAGTCGAAGCTGCGTTTCGGTGATTGTCACAAATATTTATCTTCTTCAGGACAGTTTTCTATCTTAGCCACAGAGCTAGGTCTAATATCGGCTTTCACTTTCGATATATGTAGACAGAATAAAATGAGGATAGAATTTCATGGATTCAATATGTTTTCACCCAGGGTTAATACCAATGAGTGAAGGACTAGAATTTAAGAGACCTTCTTTGGGTGCCACCGTATTTATGTAGTGCAAAACTGGGAAATGCCTGCCAAGAGACCTGTAAATTAGTCTGTTTACAATTCGCAACTGTATGAGGAAGAGTCCAAGCTGGGTGCAAGGAGACCGTTCCGTACTACAAAAGTTTTATGAATAATCTACAGCCTACAGAATATATTTCACAAAAAAGTATTTGAAGATTAAGAAGAATAACCCTATGGGGATGATCTATGCTCAGTCGCTATCCAGTTGCGAATTGTAAACAGACTAATTTACAGGTCTCGTGGCAGGCATTTCCCAGTTTTGCACTACATAAATACGGTGGCACCCAAAGAAGGTCTCTTAAATTCTAGTCCTTCACTCAATGGTATTAACCCTGGGTGAAAACATATTAAATCCATGAAATTCTATCCTCATTTTATTCTGTCTACATATATCGAAAGTGAAAGCCGATATTAGACCTAGCCCTGTGGCTAAGATAGAAAACTGTCCTGAAGAAGGTAAATATTTGTGACAATCATCGAAACGCAGCGTCGACTTCTGTTTTCTTTAACCATGAACTGTAAATGTGACTGTTTAATATGAAATGTTTTAATGTATGATTTGTTTTTAAAATTTTGTGCAATAAATTGTCATATTTATTTTTATTAATTGCTAACTTTTGTATTCTTTCATGCGTGTTGTTTGGTTGACCCTTCTACTATATAGAACTGCACATGTATAATGTAATTTTAAGTAGATGATAGACTTCCTTTTGCTTGCCCAGAACTTACCTATATTAGATACAATCTATTAGGGACGTCCTTGTTTTTGTCAACTGTTCCTACCTTGTCCCTATTGTTTAATAGTAGGGTTCCTCCCTCCTTGTTTTTCAAAGCTTAGCAGTATATACATCTTTATTTCTGTGAAAAGAGTGAAAGTCTAATGACCCAGACCTTGGCTATTGGGACCTCCTAGAGACATTATATCACTGCACACATCATATAAGCAAGTCAGCATATGTAAACTTTGATTTCACTCCTCATCATGAACAATGAGAACTGGTCAATGTCTGATTCTAAACCATATAAACCTTTTTTGCAAGATGTGTTCTGCTAACACTACGAATCCAGATTAGCTGCCTCAATGTCCACTTGTCCAAAACAAATATAACATGCATTTCGTAGAAATTCCCATGATAATTGCATGTGAATGATGAAAAAACATTGGTTGAGGAACATGACTGATGCTGGAAGTTAAGCAATGTTTATTAGCAATTCAATGTGTTGTTATAACATTCTGTAAATACAAATATTGTGTGGTAATAGGTTTTGGATGACACACGTCACTATACATTATGAAATATGCATTAAGATCATGATTATGCTGCATCATTCTTGTTTAATGAGGATAATTATTCAATCTCACAACAATTTGGTATAATGTTGTCAGATGCTGGCAGAAAGCAAATGGATGTGTTGTATGGTGAATGAGGTAGATGTGTTGCTTGAGATCTAGCAACAAGATGTAGAAGCAACTAAAGCATGAACATGACTGCATCAAACATTAACCCACATTTAGATATTATCCACAGCTGACACTGTGTGCTTAGACATCAGTCCTGCAACCCAATGTAGTCAACATTTCTTTGCATATGTCAGTTTTATCATTAAGAACATGACAATGTGTAGATTATAATGGTTTACGTCTGCTTACAATCCAACATCTGTTTGCTGTATAATATGTTACATCAGTCCAATGAAGTAATATTTAAAATGTTTTTTTCTAAATTCTACTATTGTTCAGAAAATGAAGAGATGGAAATATTTGGCATTTCTTTTAAGTTTTCAGCATAGAATTAGAAACAAATTGAAATTACAATGAATGTACAACAAGAGAATGTTTTAAACTAGGATTGTATCACTAAAAATGAGGGGACATGGAAGTAGAAATTGACTGAGGAGGAGTGGAAGACATTTTATAAAAAGTTGACAAAATAGGAAAAAGACATCTTGGTCACATGTAATCTCCCAACAGATGAGAAGGCTGTTTTATGACAGGCATCATGGATAATGCAATGTTGACTCTCTCACATGCAGAATTGTAATAGGACGAACAGGAAGGTGGAATGTACACGAAAAGCAGGACTTCAAAAGTTTTATCCCAGATGTGTTGCACTGGTGCCTTGTTTTGAGGATAGACTATTCTGGTTCTTCCTTGGACCCTCCCAGCTGCTCCTTCATGGTCTTGGTAGTGATAGACACAGATGTGGGTGCCCGGTTGTGGGCAGACTTGAGGTTGAGAAGGGGGGCCTTGTGCCATCCAATACATCAGCAAAGTGACAGAAGGTTGCAACAAGGTCTTTTGCAAGGGATTGATATGATGGCTTCTCTCCTGTCCTCCATGAGGCCTTTAATTTTGCCTATCTATTTGTCCATCTTATTACCATGCCCATCTTTGAATAATTGTATGGACTCTTATATGTCACAGAAGATACACTGAATTATTTTAGAAATGTTGTGCTTTCCATTAAAAAAAACTCCAAAAATGATTAGCAACAAAGAGTCAATTTCAATAATTAAACTTACAGCAAAACAATAGAAATCTAATCAGTAGAACCAGAGTTATGAGTTTTTAAATTTTAAGGTTACAAATTGTATAAAAATGAGCAATGCCCCAACTGTGGGTATCTGGTTACGCCGGAACAGGACAACGTTGCAAGTTCAGGTCAACCATGATGAATGGCGGGCCTGGTACATGACCATTTTTTTTCCTTTGGGAGTTATACCCTCTGTCCTTGATGCAGGGCTGTGATGCGGTGTGAGGCTATGTGTCACTGTTAATTGTGTCCATTGAAACCAGCACTGAGGAGCTGAGAAGCTCTGTGTGTCGTTGTGCCAAATCCGGTGAATCTGCAGTTCAGGAATGCGTGGTGTTGCAATACAAGGCTTTGAGTCACTCTGTACCATTTTGTATTGGAGCTGGTCAAATCATCAGTTACACAGCGAGAAGTACACTCTGACCTCAGCTTGGGTGTCAGGAATCACTCCCACAGAGGCCACCTCAGGGAACCAGGTCAGGCTCAGTTCGGGCTGGTCCTCTGGAGAGCAGGAAAGGCCTCTAGGAGCTTGGACTGTCCTTGTAGCTCAAACAAGAGGTCATTCAACTAACAGGTCTATTCTTTTTCTGAATTGTCTCAGTTCCAGGAGTGTTCTGATTTCAGGTTATGTGGATGACACTTGTGTACCCTGTGCCTGCGTGTTGGTAGGGGACATCCCTTTGTCTAACCCTAAAACTGGTTCTGGTAATTTCATCTCTTTCCCTGGGTTTGGCTCCAGCCTGGCAATCGAAACAAAGGGCAGGAAGGCCTAAGTGTGAGAAGCATCTACAAGTCACAGGGTAGGAATCATCTGAAGTCAGGAAGGGCTAGTTATACTCTCAGGCTACCCATTGAAGTGTAATCATAACATGGACAGAGCTCCACCCCAGCCATTCTGTAAAGAAGACCCTCTCCACACCCAGGCCATTTGTCTACTGCCTGGCCCCAAAACATATTTCCCAGTGGGGAAATCATCAACAGTCCAAGGGCATCTGGTCACTCAGAAAGGCCCCTGAGGAAAATGGCAACATTCTAAAACTGGCATTTCTAAAATAATAATTTAAATTATGACTTGACTTGACTAATAAAGATAATTGTAAATTATTATTAAAATGAGTGGAAGAAGTATCTCTCTCGCTACTCACAAACTGAATTTAGCACTTATTAAATAAAATAAAGGTAAACCTGTGTTAGTACCTTGGAGGACAACACTTGTCACAGTGAAAAACGACTTTGTGGGCTTTTCATTGCCAGAACATGTAAGGTATGAAATATGTATATCCCACATTTTAAATGCAGTGCACTCTGCCCTATGATGTGTTAGGTCCTTAGGAGTGAATGCCAATGTTATCATGTTTGTAAGGGAGGAAACAAGTACTTTACCACTGGTTGGCAGGAATAAAGTGTGGAGAGTCCTTAAGGCAACAACAATGGGTTCATTAAAAATAGAATCGTGAAAGCAATTATCTGGGGGAATTCCACACAAAAGATGCTCAATTGGAATAGTCCTCTTTAACTTGGCTTGGCAACAGAACTACATGAAATACCCCCTCCAGAATCTTAAAGGAAGAGCTATGAGTTACAGAACAAGTCCAAGCCTCTCATCCATATGAAAAAGACAGTGTAACAAAGACAAAATGGTTTGATTAACGAGGATTATTATTATTTGCTAAGTTATTCACTTGACCAATTATTGCCAACCTGTACCTCCAAGCTGAAGAGTTTAGTGAAAGGTGCCTTTAATGTGCTGTTTGATAGAATTAATTCAATTGAATTGGTAGTTTCAAAAGTGGTAGAGATGGTGGGAGGTCTTAGGGATTTTATCTCTTCTCTTCACCTGGATACTATCCCTGCACTACAGGATCCACAGAAGGAAGGGGAGGACCATTGCCCAAGCTTTCAGCATTTGCCACCTGATTGGTCAATAGGGTGTACAGGCAACCATTCACAGCTCTATACAGTGGTCAGCCAGGGCATTAGCCATGCTAGAGGGGTCATTTTGGCCAGCTTTGAAGAAGTATTTAATGGCCTATTACAAGCTTCCCACCTTGACATAATTGCTCTACCTTACAGCACCCTCCACAAGCTATGCCATACATTATTTTCTTGACCTATGTGCCTGTGCTTAACATGTTACAGATGGGAGATGGGTCGCTTCTTAAAAACAAAGATTATTACTAGATTCACTACAAATGCTGGCCCAGGATCCGTGAGTGGTAGCAATGCTCTTGTGTAGATTATCCATTACATATCTAATTTGAGACAAATTGTCTTACTCCCCTGGAGGTCTTTCTACAAAGCACTGAGTTGTAGAGTGCCACACAGTTGTTACAATCACCTCCCTCTACAAGTTAGTGTACAGACTGGGAATTCATGCTTTAATGTTCAAGTCAGTAATGGTTTTTCTGCAATTCAGTCTGTGGAGGATAATGATTGACACCTGGTTCAAAGGATTGTGGGAGTTAACCCAGAAGCAGTCTTTAACCTTGCAGAGAGGACCGAGGAGCATTTGGGAAGTAATATTACTCACCCCCACATAATCATTACAGGATAGTTGTTTGAATATTTCAGGAAACAACAAGCATTTATGCTGTAGCTCTTACAATGTGCCGGGTATTGGTTCCAAGTGAGCGAATCTGATTGGCTCATGTATATCAAACATTTTGAGTGCATTTACAAGAGACATGTGTGACTGGGCCATTTTTTATTGATGGCTATTATATGCTTAGCATCCCTGCTATTCTATCAAGGTGTGGGAGAGCTAAGGGAGGCCTAGTCGTTATATTTTCACACAAGTTCTCTGGGTGAGTTATGTTATGTTATGTTATGTTATAAGAGACTTATAACGCGCACAACTACTCAGGAGTAAGCATGGGCGGATTTTGCGGATTGGCAATCCGCGAACTTGCGTATTTACGGATTCGCAATCCGCGAAGATCCGCGAACTCTAGCGGATTTGCGGATTTTTCCGTTTTTTGTGTTGGCGCGTGTTCGTGCCGATTTTGGGACAAGTTCGCAATTGCGAACTTACTTTTCGGCTTGCAACGGCCGCGACTATGTTGTTTCTACGTCTGGTTTATCATCACAGGTTCACAGCACCCTCTGTTTCACCACTGCCACCCTCTGGGACACCCATGCCACCCTCTAGTACATCCTCACTGGCACCTATTAGGTTTATTTATCACTGTAGATTATGGTGGTTGAAAAAAGCAAGCACACCTGCCCTTCTTCAACTGCCATCAATTAATTTGTGTTTCATTAATGTGTCAGTAATTTTGAAAGTTCCAGTCTGGCTGGCACCTGCTTCCTTCCTTATCTGTAATTTGCTTTTTGTTGCAGTGAAATTTTTTTTTCACAGGACCTTTATGGTGCTATTCTATGAGCCTGCTGTTTGGGTCATAGCAGGGTCATAGAATAGTTGCAAACTCTGGAGGGGCCCATCAGGAAGCACTACCTTGAATGTTACTAATGTTAAGTTTGAACTTTTGCACCTGCTCATTGCTTTCAGTTTAGCTAAAATCGTTTTTTCTGCAATTTCGCGCGTTTTTTGGGGCGCGAATCCGTGCGAGATCGATTTCGGAAGCCGTGAATACGTGCGAATACAAAATTGTTTTTGTTGCGACGTGTATGTTCGCGTGATCTTGCGCGTGTTCGCGAGGCGCTTCTAGCTATACGTTTGCCAAGTTACCCTATCGGTCGTACACGGGCGCGGCCATCTTGTTGGCGTGACGTAATTCCGTTTCCGCCCGCTATGTGTAATCTCGCAAAGTGTGCTGCTCGCTAGTACAATTTCGCGCGTACTCGCAAGGAAAATCTCGCGCGAACTTACCCACGCGGTCGTGAACGGGCGCGGCCATCTTGTTTCTCATTCATTGCTATGGTTCTGGGCATGCTTTCTCTATCCTCTCTCAATCTCTGCCATCCTTTGCTTGTTTGAAGTTTTTTTGATCTAATTTTACTTATTATCTAACCCTCTATTTTTCTAGCTCTATATTTTTGTGTTTTCTGCAGCTTTTAGTTACTTTTAAACTACTTTTTTAAACTCTTTTCTTTTCTTCTTCACTATTCTATTTCTTCTTTATCATTTAAGTTTATTTCTGCCCAGACCATGGTAAAGGGAGCCGGGAAGCACCCTGAGAAGGGGAAGGGTCCCGCACCCCGTGCCCGGCTCCCGTGCGGGCGTTTAAGGGGGGAGCAAGTGGTCCCGAGGGAGATCTTCAGCGCGGAGGAAGTGGCGGCACTGATCTTCCACGTCCAGCGCCGCCTCCCCAAGACGATCCTGGGAGGCGGCAAGATCGCGACCGGCTATGGCATCCGGGAGCGTCGCAAGCGGTGGGAGAAGGTGTGCCGGGCCATGTACAAGATCTCTGGGGTCCGGCGCACATATAACCAGGCCACCCACCGCTGGACCGATGTCATGGACCGGGAGCGGGACTTGCTGGACGCGCTCGGCGTAGAGGTCCCCGGGCTTGGTGAGTAGTAGTAGTAGTACATTTACTACTCTGTTTTATCCTGCTCTGTTATTTGCAAATCTTTGTTCTTTACCAAGAGCAATAATGCTGCCGATTACATTGAGGTAAATTATATTTCAAAATCTTCTATGCATTTCAGGTGCACTGCTCTCCTTCTCAGTAGCCTTGCTTGCTACTATGCTTCTTTGTTTTGTATGTTGTGTTCAGAAGCATTTCATTGGCCTGAGAAATTATGTATGAGTGTACTGTAAAGAAAAGAACTGCGTAATGCTAGACAGTAAGGGTCATATTTTCAATTACCGGCGCATCCCTGCAAAGTAGCAGGGATGCGGCAGTAATTGTGTGCCATGCCACCACCACCCATTGGCCCAAAACGTCACAGAAGCCTTACGCATCTGTGCCGTAAAGGCAGCGCATTGCTGGAGTTGCGTGCCAACGATGGCGCAGCTCCAGCAATGCTCTGGGGTACCCTATCTCCCCAATGCTGCATCAAGCCGTACGTCGGCTTCAAGCGCGCAAGGTTTGAGTCATGCATCATTGTCCTAAAAGTGACTGATTGACATCTTGTAGATTTCCCTCAGCCACTTTTAGGATTCGTTCCTGCGCAGGTACGCCCTCCCTTGCGCCGGAACGCCCCCTGATGGCGCAGGGCTTTACAACGTGATGCATCGCCCATATGCCCATATGTGTTTTTTTTTTTAATATATACGCCGCACCAACACCATGGCGAGTCTTTTGTTCTGCCGCTGCGTCAGAAAAGGCACGCAACAATGGAGGAAAATCAGCCGCAACTTCCGCAAGGGACTTATAAATCAGCCCCAACAGACTGAAGTCCAGTCCTTCCTTTAGACAGTCACATGGCTATCAGAAGAAATAGTGGCGGTGGTGGCGGGTGGATTGATAGTTTGAGTATTCACTGATCTGCAAGCAGGATGGACTTTGTCTGTCACGTGTTGCGCACTGCTGCCTGCAGTGCCAGGCCTAGGCAAACCTCTTTAGTAGTCTGTTTATTGAGTTACATAGGAACTTTCTAAGTCAACGTTCCGCAAATCAGGCAATACGAATAACGTAGTATACCACATGAGATAGATCCCGTGGAATAGTTGTCTATCTATTTGCTATTTTTCCAAAATATGTTGTTATTGTTCTTTTGAAATGTTTGATTTGGTTGAAAAATCTCATCCATGTTTTCTGGTTTTTCTTTCTTTCATGTTGTACATCAGCTCCCCCCAAGGGCAAGAGGACACAGGAGGAGGGTGCTGAGGATGCAGGCCAGGATCGGGCAGGCGAGGGCTCCTTTGCTGGCCCCAGTAAGTTTACATTTTAATAAACAGTACCTATTTTTTCCTAGCGTTCCTCATTCGATTTTTTCTAAATCGTCTTTGATCTTCTTGTAGACTGGATATAAATTCTTATCCTGCCTCGAATATGACTCCCTGTGGTATTACTAGACTATTCTTATTAGTCTGTCTGTGTAGCTAACTAAGATTGGACATTTGGCAATTCCATTGGACTCCCATTATATTCAGCAATACCTCTATGCACTGTCTCCTTACTGACTAGATAGTGTGGCAGAGTCATTCAGCTCCCGAAGTCACCGATTATAGATCCCCAATGATCTCTAGATTATCGTACGCAGGACAAGAGAGTAGTACGGAGTCACAGCACAGTCAAGAAGTGTCAGAGGCACTCATGCTTGCAAAAATTCCAAAACCTTTAGCTCATCCACTCTAGTCTAGAGGAACAAAAACCACAGAGTCTATTTAAGTGTAAAAGCTTTATTAAAAGTAAACACATTTATTAAAATCTACTTTGTCATAAAACTATTTAACTGTAAACGGAAAAGTGGTTAGTGCTGACGATTAATTGGACACATTTCTTGTGGTCGAGCCGAACTCTCACCTAGTTTGAACTTGATCCTGGTCGTGTTCTTAGGACTCAGGAGTCAAGCTTCTGTCTGTTAGGAGAAAAAGTGGTGCGTGTTAAAAATCAAAAGCAAGCATTCATCAGTTGTGCATAAAAGTGCAGCAAGACAACAGCCTTCCCTGGAAAATGGGACATTTTTACTATGGAGTAGACAGTCACAAATTATTACATTGTATTCTGTTTTTTTAACATTTCTCCTAGACCAAATATTATATAGTAGTGAGTGGTGTATTAACATTCTTAAATGTACTTTGTAGGTGTAACATCTGGTGACGGGGCCAGCGCGGAGGTGGCTGTGTTGGACTTGGACTCGGAGGCCTCTGGGGAGGAGGCGGCGGTAGAAGAGCTGGTGGCCGTTCCTGTGGGGGATCAAACGGTGGTGGCGGAAACAGGTAAGCTATATATTCCTTACTTATTGAGATTGAAGACTGCATAGTGTGCTTTCTGCACGGGTGTATTACAATTACAAATCAACCAGGTAGTAGCCTCCTCGAAATGTACTTCGACTTAGCTGTGAAGTTTTTGGTGAGAAGAATCCCAATAAGTTCTTAGACGAACGTGATGGATGGGATGAACGAAAAGCGAAAGAAGGGTGTAAGTAAGTGGGACGCGAACTTGTATGATAGCTGGCAAAGAAGAACGATATGTGTTTGCTTGGCCCCCGAGGTGGCTGGGAAGGAAAGAATATGGTATGGTGCATGGCTGGGTCAATGATGAAGCAAGGATGGGTGGAAGGACAGCAGCCTGGGTGGGTGAAACAGAAACTGTATGTGTGCGTATACTTTGACTGAATGGATGCCTGGAGCATGGTATTCTCTGACTCTTACATAGCACATGTGTATCTAGAGAGAGTAGATGGTCGCCAGGTGAAGTAAGTGTTACCTTGAAGAGCATGTACCACCGCACCCGCACGTCCGTCCCAGTGCAGGCAAGGCAAGGAAAAGAAATTGTAAATGTGTCCAATACTACCATGAATAGTAGCAGTACTTTGTATTGCGTTTGCATTCACAGCATATATCTGGTTATTACGGTGGACACTCCGTACCTCTCTTAATAACTTTAGTTTACTTGTAGTACGTCATTCATGTGTGGGTGTATCACTGTTCACTCAATATTAAGCAAAGCACCTAAAGTCATCTCATCTGTCATTAAATACGTCCCATGTGAAGTGATAGATAATCAAATTAGTTAGCTTCTTCAGTTTCCTTTTCTAGTACTCATTTGCACTGTAGGCTGAAAGGTAAATTAATTAAGCAGTAGCCCTTGTAACAGAGTATTCTCAGTGCCACCCGTAATGGAAAAGTAATAGCTTCACCACCTGCATGTACTGGACCGGTACAGTAACGCAAGTCTGTCTCAATCATCATGGTGTGCAACTTTTTTTCTCGGGTGCAACTTCACTGTGCTGTGTCCATGTCATTCTGCCGGCTTGCATAAGATAACGTACCCATTTCCCTAAACAAGAGAGAAGAAGAAGAATAAGACTGGTGTACTGTCATAGTCGACTGTAATGGAAGTCCATAGTGGTCGTAGAATTAGTTCATTAAACTACCACTACTGTTAGAGCAAGGATGCAGAAGTGGGAGGTTACATAGATACTGTCCTCAATAGTTATGTACTGTGCTTTCAATTTGCTACTTGTACTCTGTGACCCAACTATCGGCTCAATCACTTTGTGTTATTAATAAGGAGCATTGGTTACAGACTATGTCTTTCTTTCTTCATATAGTTGCTCCTTCCAAATCAACAACAAGGAGGGAGCAGGCTAGATTGGCCCGGCAACGGAGGCTGGAGGCCACAGTCGCCGAGTATCGGCGGCTGGTGGCCCTGGAGGAGGAGGAGGACACGCAGTCGAGCGGGGCAACATCCTCGACTGTGACCACTGCATCCTCCTCCGTGACTAAGCCAGCGGGACCGAGCCGGGCTAAGAAAGCCGACCGCCACCGCCAAGCAACCGAAATACCAGCTGCCCCCCACAGGAGCTGCAAGGAACGCCAACGCCGCCTACGAGTCCGCATGTCCAACCTGGAGCAGGAGGTCCTGAGGTATAAGAACTTGGTTAAGGGCCTCCGCTCCGAGCTTGCCACCCTCCGCAAGGAGTATGATGCCCATGCCGCATCATGCACCAGCACCCTCCAGTAGTGGAGTGTCCCTTGCCCTTTTTTTATAGACTTTTGGGGGGTGGGATTTGGGAGTTGGGATAGTTTTGGGACGTTTCAGAGACAATCGTTGGGGTTAGGGTGGGTGAGGGAGATTATTTTGTTAGGGCTAAATAAATATATTTTTCAACTTTATCTGACCATACCTGTTTTTTACTGCTTTTCAGTCTGGTGGGTGGGGGGCGGGGGTGTAACAGTAACTTTGTTTTCCTGAACAGTCGTAGGACTTTAGTAGTACAACCGTCAATCTCTTGTCTACTCCGAAATAATACTCCATTATACTACCTCCCACCAAACGCTTATCTTACCTGTAATTTGTGTTAGAAATTAGGGCTAGGCCCAGGGCTGGCTCCAGGTGAAATGGGGATTAACGTTGTCAATCCTGGGCGGGTGACATTTCCTCATTGCGGTGGTACTAGTGGTGTGACACAGTGGCAGTTGCATGCCTATGGAAAAAAAGAAAACGAAACCTTGTTTGTCCTCCTTACTGTAGCATTACAACGGTTACGGTACGATCGAGAAAATAGCAGGTGACAGTACACTAGAACAGTGCCATAATGTAGCCTAACAAATGGTAAAGTATTTGCTTGCAAGTATAACTAGTACTTGCGTTGAATTTATTTGACATTGGCTACTACTACTAGAAGATATAGTACTGAAGCTGAGTAAGTCTAGAAGATATCCTCGTATTCCTTCACCAGCCTGTTGCTGCTATCACCTTATCCTCCCCAGCAAGTGTGTGGAATTATTGATGTCATTTTAGTCAGACATCAAGCAAAACAACACAGCCCGGGGGAAGAGGGTTAGGGTTTGTAAAATGGATGGGAATGGGGGTTTCTTTTTGGGTAGGTTTTGTTGAGAGAAGAAAAAAAAAGCAGAGCATGGACAAACAATAATTGAAGATACAGAGTTTACAGACAATCTTTGGTTACAAACTAAAGGTAAGCACATGTAGTCACACTCATAGAATAAAAGACAACAATGGATACTGTATCTGTATTGCGTATGTTGTTGGAGTTGTCCTGTTGAAATTGGTAAGTAAGTTGCATGCAGCAAACAATTCCTCTTATTGGCGGCACTCCTCCATTCCAGCTGACGCTTCGTCCATCAATGTGGTGGTGACCACTGACAGAAGAGACACCCTGTCCACTGCCTGCCTGGCGGATGTTGACTGAAACCCGGCCTGTAATTATTGAACGGAAAACAGGAAGTGCTATTACAATACCACTGATAAATAAATAAAAGGTATGTACGCTGTGTGGTTCAAAAAGTGACACTTTGATTTCCCTAATAGACAGTACAATATTTTTGAAATTGCGTGCTCTGTCTGAGTCACCTTTTTAAGGATCAATAAGTATGGCCAAAATATTATAGCGGATCTTTCCCCTCAAGGTGGGTGTACTACTGTGTTTTAGAACAAAATTTGACCTTCCCAGCAATGCTCCCACCAAGACCCTTACTAAAGCCAGTCGCAAAAATGTAGAAGAACCCAATCATATCTCCAAAAACGATGCCTAGCAGAAAAATGGTTACAAAACGTACTTTGAAAGTAACAGTAGGCCCAAATACAGACCGTGGATTGTATTCAAACCACTTGCCTGCAAGCAAAAGTATCCATAGCCAGCATCGCTCCAACAGTGCTCTACAACAACAGAACCGCGTTGCAATAGAACCCCCCTAAACACATGCAATCCTGCTGCTAGGGCTAACCCTAACGAACCCTAACTTACAAAAAGTGCCAAAACTGGTGTTTCCTTATGGATTTTGTCCAACAAACTTCTAGCCGGTATTAGACCTTCCCAGGAATGCCCCAGGCAAGACCCGCCAACCCACCCGCAAAAAAACACCCGACACAACACCACCAAACAGCGAAAAAGCTAAATCTCATACTTACAATGTCTCTCGGCCTTCGGTCCAAACGCGGCGCTGTGCAGCTAGGTCGTCATCATCATCAACCATCATAACTCCTGTTTTCCACCACGGATTTCCTGAAAAGCAAATGCAATCAAGATTAGACTGTCGCAGCAGTGCTTCGACAGAGACCCCGGCCGCAACCCACCCACGAACAGCAGGAAGCCCCCCAAAACGCTACATTGAGCAAGATGTCTGAAGAAATGGCAAAAAAAAGGCTGTTCCTTATGGATTTTGTCCAAAACACTTGTATCCGGTATTAGACCTTCCCAGGAATGCCCCAGGCAAGACCCGCCAACCCACCCGCAAAAAAACACCCGACACAACACCCCCAAACAGCGAAAAAGCTAAATCTCATACTTACAATGTCTCTCGGCCTTCGGTCCAAACGCGGCGCTGTGCAGCTAGGTCGTCATCATCATCAATCATCATAACTCCTGTTTTCCACCACGGATTTCCTGAAAAGCAAATGCAATCAAGATTAGACTGTCGCAGCAGTGCTTCGACAGAGACCCCGGCCGCAACCCACCCACGAACAGCAGGAAGCCCCCCAAAACGCTACATTGAGCAAGATGTCTGAAGAAATGGCAAAAAAAAGGCTGTTCCTTATGGATTTTGTCCAAAACACTTGTATCCGGTATTAGACCTTCCCAGGAATGCCCCAGGCAAGACCCGCCAACCCACCCGCAAAAAAACACCCGACACAACACCCCCAAACAGCGAAAAAGCTAAATCTCATACTTACAATGTCTCTCGGCCTTCGGTCCAAACGCGGCGCTGTGCAGCTAGGTCGTCATCATCATCAATCATCATAACTCCTGTTTTCCACCACGGATTTCCTGAAAAGCAAATGCAATCAAGATTAGACTGTCGCAGCAGTGCTTCGACAGAGACCCCGGCCGCAACCCACCCACGAACAGCAGGAAGCCCCCCAAAACGCTACATTGAGCAAGATGTCTGAAGAAATGGCAAAAAAAAGGCTGTTCCTTATGGATTTTGTCCAAAACACTTCTATCCGGTATTAGACCTTCCCAGGAATGCCCCAGGCAAGACCCGCCGGCGCCAACCCACCCGCAAAAAAACACCCGACAACACCCCCAAACAGCGAAAAAGCTAAATCTCATACTTACAATATCTCTCGGCCTTCGTTCCAAATGCGGCGCTGTTCAGCTAGGTCATCATCATCAATCATCATAACTCCTGTTTTCCACCACGGATTTCCTGAAAAGCAAATGCAATCAAGATTAGACTGTCGCAGCAGTGCTTCGACAGACACCAAAAATTACACACAAACCCCCGGAACCCCGCCAAAGAGCACCTCAAAGGCAAGCAAGTCAGCAAAAACGGCAAGAAATTTCCACCTCATATTTGGTCCAAAACACTTTTGTCCATTATTAGAGCTTCACAGCAATGGGCCCAAAACCGTCAACTCACCCGCAAAGAAGTACAACACCCCCACAAGTGCTGAGTCTTTCTTCATTGTGCGTAATCCAGCACTCTGCTTGGAGGGAAATCGCAGTCTGGAGGAGGAGGATAGAGGAGCATGTTCTTCAGAACTTGTGAACCTGAGGAATGTAGACTGCGGCACCTTCAAATCAATAAGCAAACAAGTGAAGACAGTTCTGATGATGGTCTTGTTTTTGGGATTAGGTGATTAAAGTTTGAATTAAATTAACTGTGCAAAACAAAGAAAGAGAGACACAAAGCACACAGGAATAAAAGTGAATAAGGACGAAAAAGAAAGTTCTTGATTGATTGTCTCATTTTCAGGGCTCGGTGTCAGGGAATAAGAACAAGATTTCGTCATCATACTCTGCGAATTCAGGCTGGATGAGGTCAGTGGCACCGAACAGAGAAAAAATCCCCTCATCTACGTTGCTGTCCTCCTCGTCTTCATGCGGCGTGCTTTCTCGTACTTTGTAATCTGGTGGTATGAGGTGCTGATTCATCTTGATCATTGTCAGCCGCTCCGTTTGGGAGTTACAATGCCACCAGCAGCACTGAAAACACGTTCAGAAGACACACTTGCGAGTGGGCAAGACAAATAGTTTATAGCCAGGTTGAAGAGCTGTGGCCACAATTGTTTTTTGCCATGCCAATACTGCAATGGCTCATCATTAAGGAAGACCTCTGTTGAGTCATTCAGATAGTCCTGCACCATCGACTCAAGGTCATCAACTGTTCCTCCACTTTGCTTACTTTTTGCTGTGCCTGTGACATTTTTTCGAGAACCATACCCCATCAAACTTAGCCAATCCTCCTCCCCAGCCACTGTTAGTGTTGTCATTGTGTGTGGTGCAGATGATCCAGTTGCCGGTGTCTTTAACGGCTGAGAGGTCACTTGTGCCCCAGCCACTGGTGCAGAAGTGGATTCTTGTGACTGCGGATGGCCTGCTGATGCTGATGCTGATGTACTGGCTTCTCCTTCAATAACCTGCCATTCTTTTTCAAACCTCTTGGCTGACCAGGCTAACCAATGTTTGTACTTTTGAACATCTGCATCAGCGAAAGGAAAGAATGCGTTGTCTGCCAGCGCCTTTTTGTAGCGTGGATCCAGAATAGTAGCACAAATGTAATGCTGATCTGAGTTGATGTTTTGAAGACGTTCATCACCACGTAGGCGATGTAATAATTTCTCAGACAAAATGAAATGGTTTTTTTTTTTTCATCTTTTTCAAACTCAGAAGAAACCGCCATCAGTTGGTGCTCCAGTATGCACAACAATGGGATAGCTTTTCCCAAATTACAGTCCTCCTGGCTGACTGCACGCGTGAAGAACTCAAAAGGACGAAGCATGTCTGTCAGGCTTTTAACTATGTCCCATTGCGCCTTACTCATCCGCAGGTCCTCCTTCTGAGATGTAGCCTCTGTCAAGAAATAGTGATCGAGTACCGTAGACTGCTCATGCAGACGCTCAAGCATGTAGAAGGTTGAGTTCCAACGTGTTGCCACCTCCTGGATGAGTGCTTTCACTGGCATTCCACGTTGAAGTAGCAGTCTCCGCAGATGCTTCCGGGCCTTAAAAGAATGGCTGAAATGGTTGCACATTTTGCGGCAGGTGGCCATTACCTCGAACGCTGGACTCTCTTTATCACTCAAGAATTTTTGAACTACCAGGTTGATACAGTGCGCCAAACACGGCACTCTAACATGGTCACCAAGGAACATGGCCTTAACTACATTGGCGCCATTATCCGTGGAAACATAACCAATCTTGCGTTTTAGGGGGGATAGCATTGTCAAGACCTTTTTGTCAAACTCTTCCAAAAGGTTTTCTGCTGTGTGACTTTTCTCCAAGCCAAACATGGCTAGTGTTGCATGTTTCCGAGCAGCTTTGAAAACTTGGTCCGGGTCAACACCTGCGTTTAGCTTTGCTTTAACACCTGAAAAAGAGACCCAGTGTGCAGTGATGCACATGTAATCATCGCCTGGGCCACTGGTCCACATGTCTGTTGTCAGATGTATTGTGTGAACAGCACTCTTCTGCAAAGCTGCCCCAATCGCCTGCAGCACATCTTCATGTAGTGCTGGAACCGCAACTCTGGCAAAATAGAACCGGCTCGGAACCTTCCATTTAGGGCAGAGCGTTGCAACTAATTCAAGAAAACCTACCGCTTCTACAAAAGAAAAAGGTAGAAGGTCCACAGCTAGCATTTTAGCCAGCTTAGTGTTATACAGACGCGTCAGTGGGTGGTTGCGTTCATATGGCACGTCTGAAGTAAGCATTGTTCTAATGTTGCCCTGGACCAAGCATTTACGGGCTGATAATGACTTCGTTGACCCAATTTTGCTCGCTGGTGAACTTTTGTGCGTTGGTGTCTCACTCGCTCCAACACTCTTAGTGTGCCTCACATTGGGTGTGCTGCTGACAGGGGTACTGGGTGTAAGGGAAGTGTTTGACACGTCTTCTTCCTGCTCGTCAACATCAGATGAAACATCAACGTCTCCTTGATTTTGGCCTTTCTTGATCGCAGCTAGGTGCGCAAACCATTTGACAGCGTGCTTTCTCTCAAGATGACCACTCTGGCCGCCGGTACCATAGTTGGTACCTGACTTACCACGACTAACTGCAAGCTTACAAAGGGTACAAATGGCAAACTTTGGATTTTTAAGACAAACAGTAAAGAAGTCCCAAACTGGGGACTTGAAGTGTCTGTGGGACCTGGAGGAGGCGGCGATACTGGTGGTGGTGGTCATGAAGCTAATGCCAGATGAAGTGGAGGATCTGGATTGCCCAACTTTTGTACGTTTTCCACTTTCACCGCCACTAATTAAGGTCGAGGTTGACGGAGGTCTCTTCTTGCCAGAAAGAAATATGGAAGCGGGACGAGTTGGTGTACTACTTAACTCCAATGATTGTGGTGTTTCCACTGCCTCCTCATCGACAACATCATCATCATCATCATCACGCGCAGCAGCTCTTCGGGCTAGGGTCAAAATGTCTGTTTGCTGCATGCCCGCTGGGGCTGCAGTGACCTTTATGATGACTGGGTCGTCGTTGGCAGAGTCTTCATCAGCAGCAGTATCCGCCACTTCTTGTTGAGCCTCATCACACTCCATAAGTCTGAGACTTTGGACGAGCTTCCTTTTACGCTTAAGTACCTTTGTTGGATCATGGTGTGCCTCACTCTCAGACGGCTGTGGTGCTGGTTCCCAAGTTTGATCCGTATCATCAGAAGGAGGTGTGCTTGAAGAGGATGTAGACACCACCCTTGATCTCTTCCTTGCTAGGGTTGTGGAAGACAATGAAGGATCAGCAGGAGGAGTGGCTTCCTCAAATGATACCTCGCCTTGATTGTCGATTTCCTGATGTGCCCCTACTTCGGGAGGAACAACTATTGTGGGCACTTGTGACCCTCCATGCACCTCTGCTTGCGCATCTCCTTGCGCTGCCTCTCCTTCCACATGTACTTGGGCTTGTACTTGCACATGTGATTGTTGTTGCGGCTGTGGTTGTTCAACACTCGTCAGATGAGCTACAACAACCTGTGTTGATTGAGGGACATTGCTGCTGCTTTCTTGCGATGAGCCAACATCACTGGTCGATGGTGATTGAACAACTATACTGGCTGCCTCTGCAGCACTCAAGGGCTTGGACTTAAGTTGGCGTGGTGGTGGTGGTGGCACTGAGCCCAATGGAGCGGGGGGGGTGCTGCCAGCTTGGTCCCCAGCAGATCCCGCTGCTGCTGCTGCAGGCATACTTTTTTTTTTACTCCCAAAAAAAGGGGCGGGCGGCACACCAGTCTCCTTGGTAACTTGCTTCTTCTGCTCCTTACTGGCACCTTTCTTGCTAGAGGAGCTACGGGTTACTTTTTTTGGGGCCATCCTCTTCAGAGCAGGTCAGCAGGCAGCAGTTGCACGAGTTGCAGAGGGTTCTGTGTCCAGACGTGACGTCGCGTGACGTTATGCTGCACACACCGCTGCAGGACTTCTTCCTGGCACTGGTGGTTCTCTTGAGTCTTCTTGTGCACCTAAAAGCAATGGAAGACAGAGGAACATCAGTTCAGTTATACACCCCAAAAATTCGACAAAACACAGAAAAATGAGCACAATCCCATGCCATCCTTGATGTTTACATTGAAGACACCCCACAGAAAGACTACGGACATGCAAGTATGCAACACTCACTACCCCTGGGCATAATGGATGAAAAGTAGGCAAAATAAGTGCAGGCCTCAGACACTGCCTCTCCTCAAAATGGCCCCTTACACCCCAGGCACATGTTGCCTGTACCAGCCAGCACTCAAGATGGCCACCACCACCACCCACATGGCCAGTCCACATCAACAGTACACCCCCAAAAAACAGAAAAACAGCCAGAAATCACCACAATCCAACGCCATCCATGATGTTTACATTAAAGAGAGTGAGACCACACCACAGGCACACTCAGTCCATGCACCACCCACCACCCCTGGGCAAAAGGCCACACCAGCAGCCCCCCAAAAACGACAAAAAACAATAAAATAAGCCCAATCCCAGCCCATCCATGGCCTCAATTATGTTTAAATTCAAGAAGACACCCCACAGAAAGACTAGGCCCATGCAACACTCACCACCCCTGGGCAAAGGGCCCCACCAGCAGGCCCAGAAAAACGACAAAAAACAATAAAATCAGCACAATCCCAGCCCATCCATGGCCTCAATGGTGTTTAAATTCAAGAAGACACCCCTCAGAAACACTAGGCCCATGCAACACTCACTACCCCTGGGCATAATGGATGAAAAGTAGGCAAAATAAGTGCAGGCCTCAGACACTGCCTCTCCTCAAAATGGCCCCTTACACCCCAGGCACATGTTGCCTGCCTGTACCAGCCAGCACTCAAGATGGCCACCACCACCACCCACATGGCCAGTCCACATCAACAGTACACCCCCAAAAAACAAAAAAACAGCCAGAAATCACCACAATCCAACGCCATCCATGATGTTTACATTAAAGAGAGTGAGACCACACCACAGGCACACTCAGTCCATGCACCACCCACCACCCCTGGGCAAAAGGCCACACCAGCAGCCCCCCAAAAACGACAAAAAACAATAAAATAAGCCCAATCCCAGCCCATCCATGGCCTCAATTATGTTTAAATTCAAGAAGACACCCCACAGAAAGACTAGGCCCATGCAACACTCACCACCCCTGGGCAAAGGGCCCCACCAGCAGGCCCAAAGAAACGACAAAAAACAATAAAATCAGCACAATCCCAGCCCATCCATGGCCTCAATGGTGTTTAAATTCAAGAAGACACCCCTCAGAAACACTAGGCCCATGCAACACTCACTACCCCTGGGCATAATGGATGAAAAGTAGGCAAAATAAGTGCAGGCCTCAGACACTGCCTCTCCTCAAAATGGCCCCTTACACCCCAAGCACATGTTGCCTGCCTGTACCAGCCAGCACTCAAGATGGCCACCACCACCACCCACATGGCCAGTCCACATCAACAGTACACCCCCAAAAAACAGAAAAACAGCCAGAAATCACCACAATCCAACGCCATCCATGATGTTTACATTAAAGAGAGTGAGACCACACCACAGGCACACTCAGTCCATGCACCACCCACCACCCCTGGCAAAAGGCCACACCAGCAGCCCCCCAAAAACGACAAAAAACAATAAAATAAGCCCAATCCCAGCCCATCCATGGCCTCAATTATGTTTAAATTCAAGAAGACACCCCACAGAAAGACTAGGCCCATGCAACACTCACCACCCCTGGGCAAAGGGCCCCACCAGCAGGCCCAAAAAAACGACAAAAAACAATAAAATCAGCACAATCCCAGCCCATCCATGGCCTCAATGGTGTTTAAATTCAAGAAGACACCCCTCAGAAACACTAGGCCCATGCAACACTCACTACCCCTGGGCATAATGGATGAAAAGTAGGCAAAATAAGTGCAGGCCTCAGACACTGCCTCTCCTCAAAATGGCCCCTTCTTACACCCCAAGCACATGTTGCCTGTAGCAGCCAGCACTCAAGATGGCCACCACCACCACCCACATGACCAGTCCACATCAACAGTACACCCCCAAAAAACAGAAAAACAGCCAGAAATCACCACAATCCAATGCCATCCATGATGTTTACATTAAAGAGAGTGAGACCACACCACAGGCACACTCAGTCCATGCACCACCCACCACCCCTGGGCAAAAGGCCACACCAGCAGCCCCCCAAAAACGACAAAAAACAATAAAATAAGCACAATCCCAGCCCATCCATGGCCTCTATTATGTTTAAATTCAAGAAGACACCCCACAGAAAGACTAGGCCCATGCAACACTCACCACCCCTGGGCAAAGGGCCCCACCAGCAGGCCCAAAAAAACGACAAAAAACAATAAAATCAGCACAATCCCAGCCCATCCATGGCCTCAATGGTGTTTAAATTCAAGAAGACACCCCTCAGAAACACTAGGCCCATGCAACACTCACTACCCCTGGGCATAATGGATGAAAAGTAGGCAAAATAAGTGCAGGCCTCAGACACTGCCTCTCCTCAAAATGGCCCCTTCTTACACCCCAAGCACATGTTGCCTGTAGCAGCCAGCACTCAAGATGGCCACCACCACCACCCACATGACCAGTCCACATCAACAGTACACCCCCAAAAAACAGAAAAACAGCCAGAAATCACCACAATCCAATGCCATCCATGATGTTTACATTAAAGAGAGTGAGACCACACCACAGGCACACTCAGTCCATGCACCACCCACCACCCCTGGGCAAAAGGCCACACCAGCAGCCCCCCAAAAACGACAAAAAACAATAAAATAAGCACAATCCCAGCCCATCCATGGCCTCTATTATGTTTAAATTCAAGAAGACACCCCACAGAAAGACTAGGCCCATGCAACACTCACCACCCCTGGGCAAAGGGCCCCACCAGCAGGCCCAAAAAAACGACAAAAAACAATAAAATCAGCACAATCCCAGCCCATCCATGGCCTCAATGGTGTTTAAATTCAAGAAGACACCCCTCAAAAACACACTAGGCCCATGCAACACTCACTACCCCTGGGCATAATGGATGAAAAGTAGGCAAAATAAGTGCAGGCCTCAGACACTGCCTCTCCTCAAAATGGCCCCTTACACCCCAAGCACATGTTGCCTGTAGCAGCCAGCACTCAAGATGGCCACCCACCACCACCACCCACATGGCCAGTCCACATCAACAGTACACCCCCAAAAAACAGAAAAACAGCCAGAAATCACCACAATCCAATGCCATCCATGATGTTTACATTAAAGAGAGTGAGACCACACCACAGGCACACTCAGTCCATGCACCACCCACCACCCCTGGGCAAAAGGCCACACCAGCAGCCCCCCAAAAACGACAAAAAACAATAAAATAAGCACAATCCCAGCCAATCCATGACATGAATTATGTTTAAATTCAAGAAGACACCCCACAGAAAGACTAGGCCCATGCAACACTCACCACCCCTGGGCAAAGGGCCCCACCAGCAGTCCCAAAAAAAGGACAAAAATCAGCACAATCCCAGCCCATCCATGGCCTAAATGGTGTTTAAATTCAACAAAACAGTTGTATCATGCACCCCTAACCAACCCTGGTCCTACTGGATACTGTGGCTACCCACAATATAATTTATTTAATGTTCTGAAAAAGTTCCAAAATTTTACTTGCAGCAACTGTAATGCCCCAAACAAACTTACTTGTGAAAGTTGATTTCTAATCCAAAAGTGATCCAAAGACAGTCAAAAAGGCCTCAAATCCAAATATCCAGCAGCACCCACAAAAAGTAATCCTTCCAGCTCCAGATCCAAATGAAAGTGACCAGGAGATGGACAAAGCACTGGGAGGAGCCTGCTGGACAGGAACAGGAAGTTGGAGACTGTGGGGCACTTCCTTCCTCCCCCCCCCCAAAATGGACTCCTTGCAAAAAAAAAAGGCCATGCAAATGTCAACCTGAGGAGTGATTCTGATAAAAATCATAATTTTCTGAAGGTTTATCCTGTTTGCTGGTGATTTTCTTGTGCGAAATTGCAAAATCTCTATTTCGCAAGTGCGAGATTGTTCCTTTCCGCCGCAACTACGTGTTCGCAATTGCGAACTCTCGCGAGGTGTGCTGTGCAAGGTGGCAAGCCGCGAGTACGTATTCGCGGGCGACAAACTCCCGCGGGAACACGCAGCAAGATCTAAAATGGCGCGTCACTCGCAAAGAAAAACAACTCGGCAAACGCTAAAATGACGGAAAGTGAACGCCGTGCACCACGCCGCGCGCCGCAACCAAGCAAAAAATCCGCCGCGAGCGGATTCACGGATTTTCGACAAATTCGCGAGCGTTCGCGGATTGCGGATTTGCCGAAAATCCGAAAAATCCGTGAGCGGAGCGGATTTTACGCCCATGCTTACTCAGGAGTATCCTGGCGCGAAACGGACTCAAACGTGTGAAAGGGAGAATTTATAAGAAAGCTTGCCTAAATAGGTAGGTTTGAGAAGTCTCTTGAAGACACCGAGATCCTGCGTGTGGCGTAAAACGACTGGAAGACTGTTCCAAAGCACAGCTACCTTAACCGAGAGTGACTGACCCCCCAATCTGGAGCGTCGGAAGCGGGGAGTGGTAATCAAACGGTGTGAAGCAGAATGCAAAGAGCGTTGGGGAGTATAGAAGGCCAACCGTTTCCTAATATACGAAGGTCCCGAGTCATGCAGGGCTCTGTGCGCTAGAGTAAGGGCCTTAAACTGCACTCTCTGGGCCACAGGCAGCCAGTGGAGTTCACGGAGGCGTGCCCTTATGCTGTTTCTCCTAGAGATGTTAAATAGGAGTCTGGCCGCCGCATTTTGAATCAGTTGGAGTTTGTTCGCTAGGTAGCCCAAAAAGAGCGAATTAGCATAATCTAAGCGGGACAAAATAAGTGCCCGGGCCACCATTTCCTTGGCTGGCTGAGGAAGCAGAGGGAAAAATCGACTAAGTGACTTGAGTGTGCCGAAGCAGACACCAGTAAGTCTCTTGATGTGATCAGAGAATCTGAGATCCTCCCCGAACCAAACCCCTAGATGTTTTGCCGGGCCACCCTCTGACCATGGCCGGGGAAAATCAGAGGGCCACAGGGCCTCCACAAAGTTAGGCACAAATTGGCCGTATAGAAGGACTTCCGATTTCCCCTCATTTCATTTTAGCTTAGCCTGTTCAAGCCAAGAGAACACGGCGGACAGGCAGTTCTGTGCATCCTCTGTGCACAGGTTGGGGCCATTTCAGGTAAATAAAAGCTGGGTGTCGTCGGCATAGGCCATAACTTTGGCCCCCAGATCTTCAGGCAGGAAGATCAAAGGAGTCAGATAGATGTTGAAGAGCAAAGGACTTAAAGTCGAGCCACGAGGGACTCTAGTTATGACCCCCCTGGCCGAAGATGAGAAAGGAGGTATCCAGACTTGCTGGGTACGGGACTCCAGAAAGGACTCAAGCCAGGAACGCACGACCCAGAGATGCCAATGGCAGAAATGCGAGAAAGGAGAAGCTGGTGGGGAACCGTATCGAAGGCGGCAGAGAGGTTCAATAAAATCAGAGCCGCTTTGCCGCCTCCATCCAAGCATTCCCTGATTGCCTATGCCATTTCCACCAGAGCTGTCTCAGTGCTATAAGATGTTCCGAAGCCTGACTGGGCCGGATGTAAAGCCCCCGAGAATTCCACAAAGGCATCTAATTGGCAAAAGACCACTTTCTCGCAACCCTTCGACAGTGCAGGAAGTAAAGAAATAGGGCAATAGTTGGCAGGGACATCCGGATCCGCCGTCTGCTTCTTAAGTAGAGGTAGAAGCATAGCTTGTTTCCACTGTCCCGGCACAATTGCCTCCTGAAATGACCAGTTGACAATGGTCGTTACTTCTGTGCAAACCACATCGGCCACTTCTGCCAGGACTCTAGCTAGACACGGGTCAGAAGGGGAGCCTGACTTGAGGGATTTCAAAACAGAAAGAATGTCAGACTCCACAGCCGGAGTGAACTGTGAGAATGATGTGGTAAGGGGGATACAGCGGAGAGGTATCGGAGGGGGATTCCGCAATGGCACTGATAGATCCAGGCCTTCTTGGATTATTTATATCTTATGAATAAAAAATTCAGACAACTCCTCACACCATCCTGCAGACGCTGGAGTGACCTTAGATTCCGCACAGGGTGACATGAAGCTTTTAACAATAGAGAAAATCTCCTTTCCGTTGTTATTGGCCTTCATTATTCTGTCAGCATACAAAGTGCTCTTAGCTTCCCTAACTGCTGTATAGTAAAGTCTCTGTGCAGCACGCAACTCGGACTTAGCTGCAGAACCATAGGCCGTCCTCCACTGACGTTCCAACTTCTTACAGCCCAGTTTCATCTCCTTTAAAGCAAAGGAGTACCAGGGCTGGGAAGGAGAAGACCGGTAGACCTTGGAAGAAAGAGGTTTGCCAGAGTATTCGACCCCCCCAGCTGACCCAGGAGTTAAACCGGTCAACCGCCTCCTCCAGGTTGGCAGCAGGGTCGACCTGAGAATGCCTAAGAGCCTCCCTTAATCCTAAGGTATCGACCTTACGGGTGAGGGGGCTAGATGGAGCCGGTGGCCTACATGAAGGTTTCTTCATAGTCCAGGAGAAGGTAATCAGGGAATGATCAGACCAAGAAACAGGTAGTGGATCGTCCACATGCAATTCAAAGTTTGAACAAACCAGGTCGATCAGATGACCCCTTGAGTGGGTGGGCTTCGCGACCCACTGGGTCATCTGTGTCAGGGCCAAAAGGTCCAATAGAGCCATGGCATCGGGGGACTCATGGTTATCCAAATTAATATTAAAATCGCCCAGAAGGAGGAATTTAGGGAAATGCAAAGCTCGACCAGTGATAGCCTCCCCCAGAGTATTTAGGAAGGCACCAATCCGGCCGGCGGGGGCGGTAGATCAATGTACCACCCAGCGTGAAATGAGGCGATAGGGTGAATGAAAAATCCAGGGCCTCGCCCTCTGAGACCTCGGTAGAGGCCTCACAAACAAAGGCCCAGTAATCTCTGAACACCACCGCTGTTCTCCCACCTCTCCCCGTTGTATGGTCCACGCGGGCTAAGTGATAGCCCCTAGGAACGGCAAACTCAACCACCGGCTCACTTGACTCCCCAAGCCATGTTTCGGTGATGAACAAAGCATCTAGCTTACAATCGACAATTAGATCAAAAATGTTGTCTGCGTGTTCTTCGTGATCTGGCAGAAGCTTGATACTCCACATTAGCAGCACATAAGCTTCTAGCTTGTAGAAGCTCAAACAAGACTGTGTGTTGGTTAATCTTTTTATATATAAAGATGGTGAAAGAATCAAGGTTTTTTTATCTTGATAACGATCTATCTAGGAACAGCCATTCAGTCAGGCATAATTGGGCTAATTTAAGAATGTCTGATTTTCACATGCGTCTTTGTTAATGACCATTAAATAAGGTTTGTAGGTTTCTGAATCGTAATAATGTTTTTCTTATTTTTCGCATAATCATGTGGGGTACGCTTTAAATGGTCATTTAATTATGTTATGATACACAGCATTTGTAAGTGCGTACTTAAACAGGTTTCATCACCCTGAAAAAAAGAAGGTAACAACAAGGTCAAAAGTCTAGTCATAAGCTTGTTTGAAGAGGCAGATTTTTAGAAGTGTAATAAATGTGGAGTAAGCAGTTGTATATCTTATGTCTGAGGGAAGAGAGTTCCAAAGATGCAGGGTGATCACAGAAAACCTGGTGCCACCCAATCTCTTGCTTTTAAACGTAGGTACAGATAACAAGTTGTGGTGAGCTGATCTGAAATTGCGTTTTGGGATGTAGCTTTCAACTCTGGAGGGCACAAAAGTTGGGCTTTTCCTATAAAGTGATTTAAAAATGACACAACCAGTTTTGAAGATGGTCTGCTGGGCAATCGGGAGCCAGTGAAGGTTTCTCATCAAGGGCTTAGTATTGCAATTGTCTTGGCTGATGCCAGACCAGTCTAGCTGCCTGGTTTTGTCTGCAGCCTCTGATGCAATACTTTTGGTAACTCTAAATAAAGTGAATTTTGCCATCATTATCTTATGTCATATATAATGTATCTTTTGCTAAGGATCTATGCAGTCCCTGCAACTCCCATTTTCAACTTTTATAGGCACAGGGCCTTCTCCCATCGTTGATTTTATACTTTTATCACAGTTTCTATGTAGCCTTTTTGAGAATTATTTCATGTTTATGTCAAAGTGTACTAGTGATCATAACCAACTAATATTGGTCTTACGCTCTAATCATGTTTTAATTACTGATGGGAGCTTAGATAAAAATAAGAGGCTACTTCTTAAATGGCCCAAAATTAAACTCCCTCAAGGGTATTACTAAATTGATTCAGGTTTCTAACTCTGAGGTGTGACAGTGCCTTGACATTCAAATGATCCATCGATTATTCTAGAGGCATTCTGAGGTATTGGTATAAAGCTATAGACCCAATCTTGTGAATAGATAAAGGGGCTAAAGAGGCAGGAAGAGTCTTCTAAGACAAATTAGAGCAATGGACCATCAATCAATGCCCTAACTTGTTCCTGTTGACATGTAAATATGCAATCGCTAAAATGGGGATCACTGACTTAATATCGATGCATACAATCTCAAAACACAAAAATATCTGAAATTAAATATCGATAACAAAAGTATTGATTTCCTATACTTAACTATAAGAACCAAAAATATTGACAACACAAATATCGTTGTTAAAAATATCTACTTTTACCTATATCGAAAACAAAAATATCTAAAAAATATAGTTACCTCTAAATAAAAATAAATATTATATTAAAAATATAGTTTTACACAATATTGCCTACAATATTATTTCCAAATAATTAAATGATCATTAATAAATAGACTTTCTTTTTTTTTTACATAATACAATTACTTGAAATAAACTGAAAACTTGTTATAAACATATTAAAATCAAATAAAAATATATTACATCAACAACATATTTACCAGTCAGCCCAAAATATTATATATCAAAAATATTAACTGTACAACCAAGAAAAAACTTCTGGGCTACTTACTAATCTGGTGGTGCACGGACTGCTAGACTCGCAGGGGCTGCTGGCCACCATGTGACCACCACCACCGCCAGGTATCAGAGAACCCTGTTGGTAGTGCAGTGGTCTTGAGGCTGCAGTATTCTTGGTGGATCAGCTGTGGCTACCCTCAGCATTTTACGAGTTTCCTCTCCGCCACAGTGTTCATGGTGGTGCGACCTCCATAAAAAGTGTGTCAGTTAGGAAGCGAAGGTGGACTTAAAGGGCACCCTGGGGCCTTTGCACCTTGGGGTGCATGCCATGCAGGAGGGTACATGGAGTGTCCCACTGTCTGCATGCACCCTTATGATCCTGCACAGAACGAAAAGCACAACAGTGTACATTTTGGTCTGTGCAGGAACATGCTTTGACGTTCCCACTGTGGTGCCTATTTTAAAGGCATCCCTGTGGGAACGCCAAGGAACTGCGCACCAGCAACTTAAAAAGTCATATTCTGGCAGACGCTCTGTTTTGGCTTTGGAGGTGTGGGAGCGGGGTGGCAGCATGGCAGCCCGCTCCCAAACCGCCAAAGTCATAATAAGGCCCATAACATTAAATACAACAATTTTAAAAACAATCTAAATATTAATATATATATATATATATAAATAAATATATATAAAAAAATATCAGACTGTCTATCATACATTATATATAAAACCTAGATAAGCGTTTTCCATAGAAGGACTCAACTGATAACAAATATTTAAACTAAACTAACAAATAAAATAACTCTATAAACAATTTTAACCAATAAAATCACACACACAATTAAATCAACAATATAAAAAGCACACTCATTTTAACAACTTAATACTTCACAAACGCCAAATGGTGCAAGACGAGGAAACTCTGATTGTTTCTCTGACCAGACAATTTAAGAAGAAATACATAAAACGTAACAACTACCAAACCAAGTAAGTAAAACTGGACTGGTTTAGATCTTGTAGGGACTACTGCTGTCCTGCGGTGGTTGCAAGTACTCCGTCATGCTGACAGCGATTCCCCCGCAATGTTTAGATGTTGTGGCTATAGACAGAAAACCGCTGCCACTGCAGTCTTCTCTGCTGGCTAACAGTACTCCGCTGCCTTCATTCCGGCAGAATTGCGCTTAGCCAATTTAGATGTCCCTGTTGTGCTGGCGGTGGAGCCCTGACAGAGTGAGGTTCAACCAACAGAAAAGAAAGCACTGGCTCCACATTAGAACACCCTCAACAGAAAAGCTGCAAAACTATGTGAAACATCTAAACAGAACATTAATTTAAGTATACGTATACAAAATAGAAGTAGTTGCATTTTTTACGTGTTAATAACAAATGTGCAAAAGTTAAAACCTACAATGACAGAGGCTGCCAAATGTATCACTTCACAGCAACAAATGTAATTACTAAATCACATGGGCTACACCTACAGCAAATAAATTGCATCATCAGAAAATTTAAACTGGAAATTTACTAATTATTATTCTAAAGTGTGCTATGGCTGGGCAGCTACAAACGATGGTGTTATGATTCTTGTAAGAGAGGACAACCATCCCCAAATGTCACATAAATAGAAGTAAGAGAGATATTGGAGATTATAAGAGAGGCAAGCACTAGCTCCTAGAAATCCCCAAGGAAAATCTTTAAAAATATAGGGCTAAATATACAAGAAAGATAAGAATAGAAATGTCCTATTCCTAATGAAACTCTTCATTAGCGATTCGTAATGGGTCACAAATAGGACTCCCTTATGAATGTTAATGTGGTAGGTCACAATTTGTGACCCACTATGATTCTCTACAATCACAGGGATGGTGACCTGCTGGTTACCATGTCTATGATTGAATTTAAATGAGATTTTTTTTTAAAGGCAGCCCATTCTCCTCAAAGGAAAGCGGGATGCTTTTAAAATGAAAAAAATGAACTTTCTTTTTTTTGGCAACCATTCTCAAAGGGGAAGGGGTCCGTTGAGGACCCGTTCCCATTTGTGAATGGGTTACTACCATTTCTCAAATGGCTGTAAATTGAACATATTTTGAAACTGCAATACGCTCGCAAAATATTCATACATACCATTTCAATTCGATATTTAGAAGGGATTCTCTCAACATGCCCATTCCAAATACTGAACCGCAAAACCCAAATTGTGATCCCGTAATAAGAATCACAATTTGGGCTTTGTACATCCCATAACGCATTTTTGAGGTCACAAATGGCCTGATTCTTTACGACTACTATAATGATTCATACATCTATCCCATACTATCCAGAGTCCTGAAACACATAACAGAGGAACTACCGCTTATGCCCATATTAAGACATTTAATTGCATGAAACAAAAGTCACCATTGACACGCCATCTTCCCCCAGAAGATACCATGACATAGACTTACATGAATATTTAACAATTACACATAGGGGCTCATTACGATGGCTGAAGGACTGCCACCTCCAGCCATGCAGTGCCGGTCCTTCCGCCATCGGAGCTCAATTTTCCCACTGCTGAATTAGGATGGCAGTGGGAATCCCCATCTGTCTGCAGCAGACCGAAAGACCATCCGCCACCGGTCCACCAGAAGCTGTCAGTCTGATTGCTTGGTGGAAGGACAAGGGGGCATAAAATGGTGGCAGTGCCTAGCAGGCACCGCCCAAGAAATTATGATGTTGGAGTTAGCAGGCCTTTCCATGGCGGCGATGGTGCTATGGAAAGGTTGGCGGGGAATTGTTTCGTAGTGCTGGGGAGGTGTGGGAGCACTGAGGGGGTACCGATGGTACCGCCAACATTTCACTGCAGCAAGTGGCAGGCACCGTGTGGTGCCTGCCACGTTGTGCAGTGAAATGCACAACATGGCTTTTTCGCTTTGCGGCCGGAGCTGCTGTAAGCAGCATCCGCTGCAGTGTTAAAAAGCAAAATCCTAATTCATGGTGCGAGACTGCCGCATGTATTGCAGATGGTCCCAGTTTAGCACAGGATGGTGGACTGACTCAAGGCCATCCGCCATCCTAATGACCCCTTTAATGAGGAATCTCTCCATTTACATGGCAACCTAACTAATGAGAAACAAATCATAATATTCTCTACAGCAGACAACTTAATAAAACCTAGACAATGTTAGGCCTGGATGATGGATGGAACCTTCAAAATGTTCACCAAACCATTCACTCAGGTATACACCTTACATCAAACACAAATAACCCTTTTATATATTCACTACTACCAAATAAACAAAGAAGCACTTACTGTGACCTCTTAAACCATATAAAATATAAGACAAATAACTACTGCCCACAAAAAACATAGACTTAGAGCAAGCCATGATTCAAACCATTCTAAAAGGAGCCAATTTGCCTTTGAAATAAAAAAAATGATACCACTAGTCTATAGGGATTATTACGAGTCTGGCGGTCCACGGTCCGCCAGACTTGTGGGGGTGCAGCAATGGTGGTCATCTGACCACCATATCACAACCAGGGTGTTCAGACCACCCTGGAACCACTGCAACCACCCCGCATATTATGAGTTTTCTCCCTGCCACACTTTTCATGGTGGTACGACCACCATGAAAAGTGTGGCGGTTTGAAAACAAAGGGGGCCCTACAAGGTACCCTTGTGCCTCTCTATGATGGGGTGCATGCAGGGGGGCACATGTTGTGCCTCCCGTGTGCATGCACCCTAGTAACTGCATGTCATTGACTGCAGCAGTCCATGTCGTGCAGGTACTGATTTAGACTATCCCATTGTGGTCCCTATTTCAAAGGCCCTACCATGGGAACGCCAAAGAACAGCCAGGAGAAAACTCCTTATTTGACGGGCGGTTCAAACAGGTTTTGTGGTGCCCAGAGCAGGGCGGTCCCTTCCTGCACAGCCAAACCCATAATAACGCCCTATGTTTCAGTCAGAGAAGTAGCTAACCACTTCAATTTACTAATAGAAAGCCATTTCTACCAACAAAATGAAGACAAACTCAGTCCTCTAATGGGCTATTTTGAAAAACGTGGGTTCACACCCTGCATTGCTCCAGATACAGACGCCAACCCAATTTTCAAATACCATAGTGGAATGCCTACATCAGCACCTAGGAATAGGAAGCCAAAACAAGCAACATGGTAGAAGGATGGCACAATGCCTTCCAATCCACAGTAGGCAGAACGCAACTTAGACTCTGCAAATTTACAGAAGCATTACAACAATAGCAACGCTTCCAAGAACTATGAATGGAGCAATCTGTTAGCCAAAGTGCCCCTAAACTTTACGAACAAACCAAAAGAATATACTACATGCTACAATTTCAAGTTAAACTCTTCATAAATAACAAAGAGATAGATTACTTAGAAATCGTAGCCAAAATCACTTCATAAAATACATAGCAACCTACCAAAGTCCTCATAAACTATGACAAACTCTGAACCAACGTACCAAACCTGTTAAAACAAAAATATATATATTCATAAGATTTTAATAGATCAGTCAGTCAAATGCTTTTATTTGTCAGAATAGAATGCGATTGTAAACAAAATTCACAATACAATAATGTACCAGTGTTATCACACTCAATATTGCTATAGTTTAATCAAGGTTAAAAGTATGGTCCCTTGATAAGGATAATCTCCAGTCTGAGGTAAAAATAAGTTTCATAGTTTCTCAAGAGTCACTGCAGTTCACAGATCTTCTAATGCTAAGGGCTAGTCGGACATAGCATATGACAGCTGAGTAATAGAGGGCCTCATTATGATGACGGTCCGACTTATATCTGACTGCCATCACATCGGAGATGGGACCACCTGACCGCCAATGAAATTACAATGAAACTGCCTCCAAGGAGGTTGCAATGTCTATGTTTTGTTTTGCGGCGGGTGCTGGGTGCTGCAGCACACGCTGCAGTACAAAATATAGACAAAACGCATATCCCTGCACTATGTGGCAGGCTCCATGTGGTGTCAGCCATATGGGTCAGGGATAAGTAGGGGTACCATAGGTGCCCCCAACACCCAACACTAAGGGCCAGGGGGAGGGAGGGCCTACTATAGGCCCTCAATGTCCCTTTCCGCCAGCCTATTCATGGCAGGTAAACTGCCATGAAACTGCTGGTGGGGAGGGAAGTCATAATTCCTATGGTGGTGCTTGGCAGGCACCACCACCATTGTAGGGATTATGGCTGCCTCTGACACACCAACATGCTCCTTGAGCCTGTCGGATGTGTGGCGGTCAGGCTTTCCAACTGCCAACCATCCACCTGCCATTGTAATATTGCAGGCGGTAAACATGCTTAAAATGGCGTGAGACCGCCACCAACAGGCTATCAATGACAGTCTCACTATCATCGTAATCAGGCCCAGAGTTACAAACCTAAAAGTTGGTGGCAATGGAAGCATACATTAAATGAGCTGAAACCAAAGGTATGCCACAGGGGACGTAGGAATTGCGACCTCCGATCGGCGTAAAAGCCAAAAAACACATAAAATGCACCAGAGCTTGTTTAGTAGCGCTATCACAAGGTCAGAAGGGTGGTAAAGTATGAAAGCAGGTGCCCTGCTGGGGATGGGCTACCACAATATGCAAGGAGCTTAATCTAAAACCGGTCAGGTAAAATCTATGTACAGAGTTCAAAACCCACAAAAGATATGGTTCTGTTCCCGCTACATACTTTAAGTCTAGATGACAGGCAACTGAGGTCATGGATTGCTATTTAGCAAGTCAAGCTTCATTTCTGTAGTGCAGAAAAAGGGATTTCACCCTATCTCTTGAGCAACTATTGATTTCTTTGTGGAATAGAAGAGGTTTGACAGGTCAAGGTCAGAGAGTATCTTTTTGACATAAACTAGCCATGGGATAGAGTTCTCATGATCTTGTCTTAGGCAATCTTCAATACCTATTTGGTTAAATGAAGTGTGATGTTTGAACCAAATCTTAAGCCAGAGAAGCAGCTGAGCAGCCTGAACCATATACCCCAAGAAAGAGAGACCAGCTTCCAAATGGACAATAAGGCTCCTAGGCGTTCTGAACAGCCTACATAAAATGTATTTGCAATCCTTTGAAGAGTACTGAGGGGAGTGATCCCCAAAGGGAGGCATTTACTTTTGTACTGGGTGGTTAGGTCCTTGATGGGCTTCTGCCCAAGTTTCTTGGATAACCTGCAGATTGCATCTATGGCCCCTTCAAACTTACAGGCTCTCTGTGTCAGATGTTTGTCCCAACTCAGATCATCCATCAACAAAACCCAGAGTTTTTTTTAAAGTTTTTTTTTTTTTTAGGGAAGACACTATTCTAGAACCCCTACAGCTTAAAGATTGGCATAAGGCAATAGGTCTCCCTGTATTGACTGGCGAACGAGAAAAGATGATGGAAGCTCCAATTACCCAGGAAGAGATCAGGGGGCACAATTAAGAGAACTAGGAATAGGAAGGCTGCTGGTTTAGATACCATCCCCTCAGAAGTTTATACATTTTTGATAGAGAAAGTCCTCCCTGCCTGAGAGACCTGTTTAACATGGTCTATATGGGGGAGGCGCAGGTTCCAGAATCATGGAAAGAAGCCTCCATAGTCTTGATCCTAAAACCAGTCAAAGACCCCGGGAAAGCAGAGTCATACCGACCAATCTCCATGCTGAATGTGGACTATAAGATCTTTGTTAGCATTCTAGTGGGGATGTTAGCTAAGCTGGCTCTCAAACTTATCCATGTGGATCAAAAAGGATGTATGCCTGGGAGGCAGATCCACAAACTGACCCAGCAATTAATTGGTAGCATAGACCTGGCCACATCAAGGTTGGTACCCTTTTCGGTAGTCACATTGAATGCCACCAAGGCTTTTGACTGTGTATGTTGGGGCTACTTATAGGAAGTATTGGAGGTTATGAGGTTTGGACCATGCTTTATAACAACACTAAAAGCTTTATATGATCGACAACAGCTAGGATCATTCTTAATTGTTCTCTCACTAAAAGGTTCCCAATTTTTAGGGGGACACGGCTGGGGTGTCCCATCTCACCATTATTGTTTGATATTTATATCGAACCATTCGCCCAGATGCTGCATTGGGATGATCAGGTAATCGCTTTTAGTGCAGGTACATATAAAAAGAAAATTACGTTATATGCGGATGATCTTGTGATCTTTACACCAGATTGGGTTCTAACTATTCCCAGGGTGGAAGCTTTAGCTAAAGAGTTTGTGGCATTATCTGGCTATCTGTCAACAATGCGAAAAAAGGGATATTGTGTTGGAATGTTCCAGATTGGAAGGGAGATGTTCAGAGAGGGATCAGATATCTTGGAATCAACATCATTAACTCATTAGAGGGCATTCCCCAGCTCAATTTAGAGAGGATAGCAAAAGAAATTGACGAATCGCTTTCCAGATGGAAGGATCTCCCCTTGTCATTATACAGGAGAATTAATTTATTAAAATGGTGTTACTACCCAAGCTTATAAATCTTTTTAATTGTATCCCTCTCATGTTCCCCAAATGCATTATTGATAAATTACAGGGAAAATTGGTTAGTTTTGTCTGGGCATCTAGGGGAGCTAGGTTCGCCTGGAAGACATTGAGGTATAAGATGGAAAAAGGCGGGTTAGCTCTTCCTTATTTAAGACTATATTGCATGACCTTCCAGTTCAAAAACTGCAGAACCCTCTTAGGCAAACTGCGGCCCTTGGAATACGGTGGGCTGTTGGAGGAAATAGTAAAGGAGTGGGGCTCTAAAAGGTTCTCTACAAGTTTGGGGCAAGGAATTATTTCAAGAAAGTTAGACTGAAAACGCTTAGGGCAGCACTTACTTTATGATTAGGGATAAGGAACATACTTGGAATGGGCTATTTCTCAGATTGTGCACCATTCTGGGACTCGCCAGGTACGCCAGAGTGCCTCCGAGATCGGTTAAGTATTCCATTAAGGAGGGCAGTAATTGAAGTGTTGGGGAATCTCCTGATGTTGCAGGAAGTGGTACCATAGGAAATCTTGTTGGCAAAAATGGGTGATTCCCTCTCAAGATTCAAATACCTGCAGTTGTTTCTTGGGGTGAGGCCAATAGAAAGGAGATTGGTGGAATGTAGGAATTTGAAAAAAAACTTACAGAATGAGCCCCCAGAGGTAAGGAAGTTAAAACCACCATATGAGATATGGGAAGGGGCCATTCAGATGACGGAGCCACAGAGAACTTGGCTACTTTCAATAAAACTACTCTATAAGGTGGTTAAACTAGCCAATCTGAAGAGAAACCACTTCTTTACAGTTAGGAGGCTCTATTGGACCCCCCAGAAACTTGCAAAATGTACATTACCTCTAGCTGCAAGATGCCAAAGATGCGGTATGCTAAGTGCTGACGATCTACATATGTTTTTTGAATGCCCCCAATTACAGGAGTATTGCCATACGGTCAATAAAGTAATCAATGATATCTTGCAGCCCAATATAAAAATGAGCTTATCTTTGATACAAATAGGGCTGGGAGACCAGCCGACTCTGTCCCTATCGGCAAATAGGCGGGACTTACTCTTTTATATGATCCTCCTTGCCAGAAGAGAGATCTGAAAGATGGACAGACCCCATTCCACCGTATGGTCTTGATTGGCTCCAGGCTGTTAAAACAACCTGTAAAATGGATACAGGAATCAAGGGTGGTCCACGCAGTAAGATATGGGATGAATATTTGAGTTGGAGTGGAAGAACTTAATTCCCTTGTCCTATGATTACACCTGTATGGAACCAGTAACCAGGTAACTGGATGGACTGGATCGCAGGACTAGATGTTTAATTGCAAATGGACTGAGGTGGTACAGGTCGGGTTTCACGATTGACTTTGCAAACACTGGTGATATGAGGACACAAAAAAAACAACAAAAAGCCAGAGTAAGTTAAAACTCTGTACTTTTGAAATAGAAATCCCATCTATATTGTGAGTGTGTCAAGGGTCCTTTTACGACTGCATAACATTATGTGTGACTTCCAGTGATTTATTTTCAAATTTAGCTCCCCAAAAAATCATTAAATATATTGAGGAGGTTCCCGACTCATGGGAAGATCTTTTCCTTTGATCTCCAACTCAAGAGCAAAGAAAAGGGAAAAAAGGGAGCTAAAACACAACCCTTGTTGGAATAAAAAGAGGGGGTACAATCTCCATTTGTGTCAAAACTGCACCTGGATATTTGTTTTCATAGTGCAGACGTTTTAATAGATAAATCAAGGCAGGATCAATCCCTGCTTTCCCGATCATGGACCATAGCTTGCCCTTATCCACCAAGTTGAAAGCCATTGAAAGGGCCACGAAGGCCATATGGAGGTCCTCACCCATGGCATGGACATATTTCCCTGAAAGCAAATGGAGATTCAGTGTTTGCCCGACTGTACGCATCCCGGGTGCCTCAGAGAAAAACTTATTGTCGGCTGCCCCAGTCTTCCAATATTTAGAGAACTGCTCTCCCTAGGATCTTAGCGGGGAGCCCAGGAGGGATAGGGGTCTGTAACATGAGGGTTGATTTCAATTTCCTATTTTGAATATGGTAGAGTCCTTCCAGGAATTGGGAATGCAGTCTCTTACAACAGCGCGAAAAACATTTGTTGACAGAGGAGCCCAGAAAGTGTGATTCTGTCTAAAAACGTCAATGGGGACCCCATCTGTTCAAGGATCATTTCTGGCAGATGATTTTAAAATTGCTCTAGATACTGCACTAACTTCAATGGATTTGCTTAGGGCAAGGGTTTTAGCAGGGAAGTAGGCTGGACTTATACTTATACAGTCAGTCACACACCTATTAAATCATCCACCCAGACACTTATACTCACTCATTCTTCAATACACCTTGGCATATATATAAACATATTTAAACTTTATAGAGACACACAGTCACTGGATGATGTCATCAGTGATGCCATTTGAGATGCCATGAGTGATGTCACTGACCATGTCATGAGTGATGTAATATGTGAAGTCATCAGCAGTGCATTGCGGGGGCGCGAGTTATAGTTAGCTCTACTAACTATAACAGCCACATTTCTCTGGTTTTGTACTATAACGTCCCTGAAACCTATGTTTTTTTCAGTGAATTGCTAAGGTTTTTTAAATGCTAATTTCTAACTATAGCGTTCCGGAAACCTATACTTTTTCAGTGAATTCCGAAGGTTTTTTAAATGCTAATTTCTAATTATAATGTTCATTAAACCTATGGTTTTTCCAGTAATTTTAAATTATCATCCCATTCTCAACCTGGTGAAAACTGCCGATATCGGCAGTTTTTGAGTTATAGCTTCCGCAAAAAACAAATGAGAGCGACAACTAACACTAATGATATGCAAAGTAGGAGTTCCCGTGCAAAAATAACATGAAAACCCCACTTCCCAATATTTTTAACATCCAGCCAAATCTGCGATGCAATCCAAAAACAGGTGAAAAGCCACATTAGCAGTAAGAATTTAACATCTGCCTTTTACTGGTGTAAATCTGGCTGACTACCTACAGTATGAAAGGGAGCCCAGCCCAGAACAACATCTGAAGACCAACACATGTCATAGAGATACTGATCATGCAGCTCCGACACCCAAGAAGGCAACAATGACCACCGCCATCACCCTAGGACATCCCCCCAGACCACCCCCTACTACCACCGAGGCAGAGCAGAACAGGACAGCAGACCTTCCCAAAATGGCAAGGCCCCTCAGCTACACAATAGCTGAATGTTGGGAGATATGACAACCAAGTATGTGTGAAGGATGCAAGTCACCCATCAATAACAAAGCACAAAATGCCAGGTGTAGACGTGATGTGCTGGACAGACCTCACTATGCAGAGCACAGACCTCTCCATGTGTACATATACTGCTGGTGCTTGTAGTGTTGTGGACAGTGGACGCAACCTTGTTACCTCATGCAGTGGGGAAGATCTCAGTCACGTAGCTGTGTCGTGTCCCCCCTGTAAGCGGAAGTGGAGTGAGCTGATCTAACGAGCGCCACTCCAGCGTAGGCGTGTGAATAAATAGGCCGGGACTCTGGGTGTGGTTCACTTCTGGGAAGGCCAACACATCTGCCAGAACGGTGGCCCTCACCTTGCCACGAGGCTACCAACGTGACCGCCTGCCCCTCGACACAGGCTCCCTGCGAACCCAGCTGCACAGCACTGCAGAGTTATGTCTGCACAGACTACTGGCTTCCATGTACACTGTGGACAGCAGGGCTCACAATTCAGATCGAGTCGCAATTGCAGATGACGCAGTCCAGTAGGCAACTGACAATGCTACAAGTGCAGCCCGTCCGGATCACGCATCATCGCAGGCCGCACACACGCTGAGTGTTTCAGGTGCCACTAGTCCACAAGTGTGCCACAAGTCATTGCCACATTGCCTCATTAAGGCAGAATTCATTAGGCAGAAGACATTGCTACCAGTGCGGCCCGGCTGGACCACGGTTCATCGCAGGCTGCACACACGCTGAATGCGTCTGATGCCACTAACTTGCTTCAAGAACTGGTTTCATGTCAGTTATAGCTTTAGTACAATGACCAAATTCAACTTGCAAGTCCAACGGAACACTGAATGGCAGTCTACACTGCGGACAGCAGAGCTCACAATTCAAATTCCGTTTTGATTTATTAATTGCAGAGTGAACTATACTTTATGTCCTCGGATTTTGTCAAGAGGAAGTGACAAAAAGCATTCCTCGATGTCTGTGCTGACTACTGCCTTCGATCTACACTGCAGACAGCAGGGCTCACAATTCAGATCAAGTCGCGATTGCAGATGATGCAGTCCAGTAGGCAACAGACATTTCTACCAGTGCAGCCCGCCCGGACCACGCATCATCACTGGCTGTGCACACGCTGAATGCTTCAGGTGCCACTAACTCTGTGCAGCTCAAGTCAATGCCACATTGCTGTGGACCCTTCCTGACCGCTTCCTCCAGCCTACACTGCGGTCAGCAGGGCTCACAATTCAATATTAGTACAGATGCAAATTGTGTAAGACTATAATCGGTTAAGAAGACCAAATGCTCCCAATCTGTGCAGCGTCAGTCAACGCCATGTGGTTGTGGGCCTTTACTGACCACTGTCTTCAGCCTACACTGCGGTCAGCAGGGCTCACAATTCAAATTCTGTCTTGATTCATTAATTTCAGAGTCCAGTAGGCAACTAACTCTAACGTCCCTGAAACCTACATATTTGGACAATGTAGTCCATGCAAATTTAATCTTTTGTTCCAGACGCCTACACTGCGGTCAGCAAAGCTCACAATTTGAATTCAGTCTTGATTTATTAATTGCAGAGAGAATTTCACTCTATGTCCTCGGATTTTGTCAAGAGAAAGTGACAAAAAGCATTCCTCGATGTCTGTGCTGACTACTCCCTTCGTTCTACACTGCGGACAGCAGCACTCACAATTCAGATCGAGTCGCGATTGCAGATGACGCAGTCCAGTAGGCAACAGACGTTGTTACCAGTGCAACCACGCATCATCACTGGCTGTGCACACACTGAATGCTTCTGATGCCCCTACCTCAGTGCACCACTACTCCTCGACCCTTTATGATAGAATCTTTTATGTATGATTTCAGATCTGCTGCCCCTACCTCAGTGCACCACAAGTCATGGAACCGTTACAATAGAATCTTTTGTGTATTATTTCACATCTGGTGCTCCTACCTTAGTGCAGGACTAGTCATAGACCATTTATGATTGAATCTGTGTGTCTGATCCGATAATTACTGTTGTACTTGTTGCCATCACTAACCATTCCCTGAGGGCTGGCTTACACTCACCCCACACGCATCCAGCACAGACGTCACTGGACATGTGACCCTGGTAATAAAAAGGGGCCGAGCACAAGTGCCCGTACCCAGTTCCACTATCTATCTAACTGTGTGTTCATGATGTATGCATGATGCTGCCCCTGGGGCCTACCACATTACATTGTGCTGTGGACAGCGCACGCAACCATGTTTCCTCTGGCAGTGGAGAAGTCTTCGGTTATGTAACTTTGTCTGGTACATTGTTTAAGTACATAGGTAGACACTGGATCATTAGAGTATTGCAAGGAGAATGTATAGTGAATTTATAAGTGCTTGGGGATTGGCAGAGTGATTGGATAAGTACATATGTTGGTGGAGCCTAACCCCCAAGCAGGAGCTTGGCTCTAATTGGCTGCCCTCCATGTGCCCTCCATGTGCCAAAAACTAAAAATTTGGGCTTTGCATGGCCCTGTGATGGTGTCATCAGTGATGTCATGAGTGATGTCACTGACCATGTCATGAGTGATGTAATATGTGACGTCATCAGCAGTGCATTGCACGCGCAAGTTATAGTGAGTCCAACTAACTATAACGTGGGAATTTCAATGGTTTTATGCGAGTAAAATTTCCAGCTAACTATAACTGGTGTAAAACCTATGTTTTTTTTCAGTGAATTTAATAGGTTTTTTAAATGCTAATTTCTAACTATAACTGGTGTGAAACCTATGGTTTTTTCAGTGAATTTCAGTGAATTTCAATGTTTTTTTTCTTTTAATTTCAAAAGTTTTTATTGGTTGTTTCAGCATAGACATATAAAAAGCAAATCCATTAGCGTAATATGAGTCATAAATATACGAATCAAAATTACTGTACGGTACAATATATCATAGTAAATGTCAGTACAAAAGTACATGGCTGGCAACTAGCCTAGAACAGTAGAGCACGTATCACATACTCAATAACAATTTAGTAACAGACATTGTATTTCAACAGCATTTTACTCATTCATTAAGGACAATTTTCTACGATAGTTAATAGTGCAATGAAGGCAGTCGGGGAGCATATGTTGGTGGGTCGTGGACGGTGTGTGGGCCAGTCTAAGGTGGCTTATGTGACGTGAAGTAGTTATCAAGAGTCGACCATAGTTTTCTCGTGGGAGGGCGCCACGGTGTCTGAAGGAGTGTAATATTGTCAGCTCCACGTAAGCTGATTATCCAATTCAGCCACCCTGCGTAATTGGCCTTGCTGGTATCTTTCCAGTTGCTGAGGACTGTCTTAACCGCCGCCGAGAGGAGGAGGTCAAGTAATGCCCTATCATCTGCATCAAGGGATGGGTCCTGGGTGAACCCGAAAACTAGGTAAGGGAGCTCTTTTACCGGTGAGATGTGGAATAGCTTTGAGATCAATTCGAATATCTTCCCCCAGAATTGCGCCACGCAGTCGCATTCTAGGATGATGTGTGACAAGTCACCCTCCGCGCGTTTGCAATTCCAGCAAAAGGCATCTGGGGTGAGGTTGTGTGCAAATAATCGCGCTGGGGTCCAGAAGGCCTTATGTAAGAGCCAGTATTTTGTCTGTGATAGTGTAGGGCTGATTTTGTGTCTCGTGCAAGATATCCATGTGTTGGTCCAATCTGAGTCTGTGATTGGCCTGGATGAAAGGTTATTCCAGAATTGTGTAATTGGGGCAGTAAGGCCAGATTGTTGGGGACGGCTGAGTCTATAGAGAAAGGCAACCTGGTGTCCTAGTCTGTTTAGTCTGGCAAGGTATGGCGGGAGTGAGGGTGGTGTCGGGGAGAGTTTGGTTTTGGACAAAGCCGTTTTTACATTTAGGAAGTTATAGAATTCAATTGGTGCAAGATCGTATGTGATTTGTAGGTCACTGAAGGGAATAGGGTATGCCCCCGCGTACAGCTGGTGTGGGAACAGTATGCCTTTTTTGATCCATGTCTCGTTGTGCATGGGTTTACCCTTGTACATAATGTTACAGTTGTCCCAAAGGGATTCCCATCGTGAGCCCCGGATGCTGTTTTCTAGGATTCTATCAAACTTCAGGAGGGCAGATTTCGTGTTGTGAAATATTGATTTAGAGTGGGTCAGCTTGTTCAGGTTAGATGAGAGGGCCGCGCTAGGGGAGATACCGTCTAGAAATTCCTCCTCAATTTCTAGCCATACTGGGGTATAGTCAGGTGAGGGAGCGAGCCAATGGGCTCCTTGTTTGGCTAGGAATGCGGCCTCATACCTTTTAAAGTCTGGCAAAGTGACCCCACCCGCGGATTTGTCTAAGCGAAGTTTTTTTATGCTGATTCTTGCCCTTTTCCCTTTCCATAGGAAATTAGAGATGGCCATGTCTAATTTGTGATAGAAGTCAGATGTGAGGGTTAGTGGGAGCATAGATATGAGGTAATTAACTAGAGGTGAAATCATCATCTTGATGGTTTCCACCCTACCCCACCAAGTAATGAAGCGGGGGGACCACCCCTCTAGTTGTGTCTCGATTTTATTTAAAGTGATTTTTTCATTTCGATGGAGGGTCTCCATGAGGGAGTCACCAAACTCAATACCTAGGTATTTCACAAACTCTGGTTGCCAACATAGCCCTGAGTCTCCCAGCACCTCTTTGGTGGTTAAAATATTGAGTGGTTTGACCTCAGATTTATCCCGGTTGAGTTTGTATCCTGAATGGGAAGAGTAATTATCTATGGTGGTCATTAGTGCAGTGATGGAAGATTCTGGTGATTCCGTTATAATCAGGATATCGTCCGCATAGGCGGCAAGTTTGACGCACTTATCTCCGAATTTCACACCTTTGATGTTTTCATTTTTTTTATATGTGCAATTAGGGGTTCCATTGCCAAGAGGAAAAGTGAGGGGGAGAGGGGGCAGCCCTGTCTTGTCCCTTGTTCTAAGGGAAAGGGGTCCGACAATGAACCATTTATAGCAATGCGTGTGGAAGGTGAACGGTATAGGGCCATAACCAAATCAGTGAATGGTTCTCCCAGGTTAAAGGCGGACATGCAGCTCTTGAGGAAATACTAGGAGACTCTGTCGAACGCCTTCTCTGCGTCGAGGGTAATGGCTACGGTCGGGGCTGCGAGCATTCTGGCTTTTTCAATGACGTGACAGAGGATCCTCGTATTATCAATGTTTTTTTAATAGCAAATCTTTATAGGTATAGAAAGTGAAACATTTTAAAACGAATTTTATATTGTATAAACATGTAAAAAAAAAATATATATATATTTTTTTATTTGTAACCCGGGGGCGCTCCCGGGGCGCGTACCGGTGAACGAACGGGTAAGCGCAATGTTACGGCGCGCCCTGGGGCGCGTACCGGGGAGCGTCCCATTAGCGCTATTCTCATGAACGAAAACAACATCGTGACGTTTCGCGTAACCGCGTGATGCGTCATATGACGCACAGCGTAATCGTAACCGAAAGCACGCGATCGCATACGATCGCGAAACGTCCTGACGCGCTTACGCTACGCACCCGCGGGCGCGCCCCGGAGTGCGACTACGGGCCCGCCCCGGTGCGCGTAGCGTAAGCGCGTCGGGTCATGTGACCTGAAAATAACACTTTCTATTGGTGCAGAACAGTTTTGGTTTCCAAATGAGTATAGCCTGGGTCTTGTGACCAGCCTGAGTCTTGTGACCTGAAAATAACACTTTCTATTGGTGCAGAACAGTTTTGGTTTCCAAATGAGTAAAGCCTGGGTCTTGTGACCTGAAAATAACACTTCTGATTGGTTCAGCACAGTTTTTTTTTCCAAATGATAAAAAACCCCACCTTTCTTCCTCACTCTGACTTTGTCTTTTGACTGAGGAAGACCTGTTTCATCTACAGAGACAATTCTTTTGTACTTTGAAATGGCTACTGTAGCAGCAGCTGGAGCATCTGCACCACCACTACCACCACAACCACCAAGAGGACCACCACAACAACACATTGCTGGTGGAGAAGAGGAGGAGGAGGAAGAGGAAGAGGAAGAGGAGGAGGGGAGCAGATGGCTGCCGGAAGAAATTACCCCATACAAGCCAAAAGAATACATTGTATGGGAGTTTTTTTCTCTTCCAGAGGGCAAGAAAAAAGTTAATGCGGCCAAGGTAACGTGTCGAATCTGTGGTGCAGAACTCTCAAGGGGCAATCCAAATAAAAAATATTCATTTGGGAATCATACCATGATTCGGCATATGACCCGGAAGCATCCTGCTAACTATTCTCGTGCAGAGATCAGGGAACTGGCCAGTCACCTCCCCCAGTGTTCAAGGACCAGCTCATAAAGAAAGCAACCCAGTCAATCGGACTCAGAAACAACTGAGACGATGCCTTGCATTCAGCAACAATTTGGTACTTTTAGAATCACTTGTACTGAATGTGGCAAGCTCATTGCCTATGGTGAAAAGAGCGTAAAGCTGATTGTCCTTGCTGGTCAGAATCACATTTGCCCCAAACAAAAGAAGTAATTTTTTTTCGTTTTTTGTTTTTTGCTCCAGTTGAGCCATTTTCAATTCCCTTTCTCTTTGTTTCTTCCCATAAAAAATACAAAAAAATATAAAACTGTTTTGAAAAGCCAAAAAAAGTACAAAATGTTAAAAAAACATTATAAAAAATATAAAACAACAAAAAGAATTAAAAAAAAGTTATTTTCAGAACTACCTTTCATTTATAAAATTAAACCTATATTTTTAAAGGATCTCTGTCAATTGTTTGTCCTGAGGGTACGCGTACCGGGGCGCGCCCCGCAAAAAAATAGAATTTTTTTTTTATGAAGCAGTTAGCATGAGGAAAGGACACAAAGAGAGTTATGTTAAGAGAAAAAGAGCTACAAGATGACCACAGAGGGATTATTTATTACATAGTAAAAAATAGAGAAGGTGTAATTGGATGAAAGTGAGAAAAGTAAAATGAGTAAAGGAGCGAAAGAAAGGAAGAGAGAGGAAGAACACTAAAGTAGAGATAGTGTGAGACTGTGATTGGCTGTTAAAAGAAAAAAATGGACAGTAAAAAATGGACAATGAAGGGTAGTGGCGGAACCACGGTAAATGAAGAACGATGAGGGAAAGTGAGAAAAGACCAGGTAGTATAAGTAAAGAGGGATGAAAGAGGGAGAAAAATTTAATTAGGATAACACATGGGGAGTGACAAAGAGAGAGGACAAAGAGAGTAAAGGAAACAGTACCTGAATGGACTTGAGTAAAACAGTAAAAAAAGATAAGTAATGCAGTGTGTGTGACTTATAGGGAGTCAGTGTTTGTAGGTCGGAGTGTGGGTGTGTAAGGTGTGTCTCTGGGTGTGGTTGTGTGCAGTGTTTTGGTGTGGGTGGAGGTGAGGGTGTGTGAAATATGTGTGAGAAGTGTATGAGTGTGGGGAGTATATGTGTTCGATGTATGTGTGTGTATGGAATGTGTGTGTGTTTTTGAGGAGTGTGTGTGGGAGGTTTTTTTGTGTGTATGAGGTGTGTGTGTGGTGTGTGTGGGGGGTGTATGTTAGAGGTGTGTGTATGTGTTGGGAGGGGGATGAGGTGTATGTGTAGGAGTAAGGTAAATAATTAAGAAAAAGAGAATGAGTGAAGAAGCAAAGGAAGGGAACAGAGGGTAAGTGAAGTAAAGAATAGGGACCGAATTAAGTTGAATATGAGAGTGTAAATAGGGAAAGGGGAGTAAACATGTAGAATAAGAATAAGTGAGAGAAGCAGAGTAAAGACACAGGAGTGAGGTAGATTGAGAAAATGTTAGTGACCTTAAAGCAAAGGGTGATGACAAACTACATTTTTTTAGTCATACTTACCATATAATAAATGTCAGTTTAATTAATTTTTTTTACTACAGTTTGTATCTGTGAAAGAGAGAAGAAAAAATATGTTATAATTAGTAAAATATGTATTTTAAATTAAAAGATACAAATGAAGAGGTTAAAAATCATAACACTCTATTTACAAATAAAGTTAGAGTGAAGGACACAGAAAGGGAAATAAACTAAGGTAGAAGGACAAAAAGAGAGAAAAAGAAATAGAATGAGAGCAAATTACCAAGAGTAAGGCATATAGATTCACTGACACAGAGGAAGAGAAAAACAGAGAAATGAACTGAAGGGAAGAAAGATACTAAAACAATGTGAGTTAGCAAAACTAAATCAGGAAACAGTAGTAAGTAAAAAGATAATGATTGAGACAGAAAACAGTCTAATTAAGGATGCATTTAGAAGAAAAAGGAATAGAAGATAACTGAGAGTAAGTAAAGAATAGTCATAGAGTGAAAGGATGAAGGGAGTGAGGATAATTTACAACGATTGAGGGAAATGGACTGAGGAAGTTAGAAGGCAGACACACTAAGAGAAAAACTGAGTGAGGTGGAGTACAATGAGTGAGAAAAGGAAATGAGTAAGGGAGCAAAAAAAGGAAAGAGAGGAGAAGACGACTAAAACAGTGGTACTGAGAGAAAATAATTTGGTGATGAAAGTAAAGAGAAGGACATTGAAAGAAAGAAAATCAGGGATAGTAATAGAATCAGAGTAAAAGAAATGGGATGAAGAACGATGAGAGAAGAGCAGTGAAGTTGTTCTAAAAGAAATGATAGAAGGTAGATAAACACAAGTGAACATAAGACAAGGACAGTGAGGCACTGAGGACATAGAAGTAGTGAACGAAAAATAGAGAGAAGAGGTCAAAAGTAATGATTAAACAAAGATAAGCGAGGAAGAGTGGGTGATTTATAGTGATAGAGTGCGACAATACTGCTGAGTGACTAAAGAGGAATTACTAAAGAGCAAAGGAGTAAAATACGGAAAAGGGAAGTAAAGCAGAGAGATTGAAAGCTGAAAAGTTATGCAAGGGAGAGAGGGGATGCACACAGTTGAAATGAGAATGAGGGGTTGTCAAAGAAGTGGAGTAAAGGAACGGGGGTTACAGACAGTGAGAGAAAGACATTATAAGTGAGTAAAAAGAGCTGAAAGAGGACGGAAAAAGAAAAGTGAGTGTCAGACAATGGGAATACAATTTAATTTACACAATTCAAAGTATACAATAACTTGTACAACATGTTACATAGATTATTTTTGCTGTTCTCAGAATATATTGAATTTCACTTAAAACAGTGAGTTCAAATTACTCATCATATGACAGCGGGAAAAAAAAAACACAATCTAAAAGATTGTGTTTTAAAAAAAAACTTAGATACTGACAAATGACAAATGTACACTAATCTTGGATTGACTTACTTTTCCTTGAGGCCAAATAGTATATCATGGAGGTCCTTTTCTCATTGCAAAGTACTTTGCTGTTCACTTAAAAATCCATTTCATCGACTTTCTATAAGAAAAGCTCCAAGAACATCTGAAATATTTTCATTATTTTCATATACTCCTTTTTTTTCAGTCATGACTCTTTACTCATTCCTGCACCTTTCCATTTGGCCAAATAGTATCAGATGTATGAGTATATATGAGTACTCCTCCTGTCTTCATAGGCCAATTACCTTTACCTAAATTTTGGCTGTAAAAACACTAGGTATGAATTTATAAAGGGGAGACGCCTTACTGTTTAGAAGTGGGAGAGTCTTTTGTTTGCCGTTCTGCTTCTGACTGCTTCCACCACCGAGAAACCTCGCGGTACCCGCTGCGCGGGTCCCGCATCGCCCGTCTGCCTGGGCGCTTCGCTTTGCTGGGGCTTGGAACTTTGGACCTGAGACCTGTGGGCTGAGAGCGGACTAGCAGGGCTGCGAGCGCCAGGTGAGGGACAGGGACTCCATTGCCCAGGAGTCCCTGCGCTGTCATCACCTGCACCTGGACGCTCTCCCTGTTTGCCCCGCCCCCGGAACACCTCCCTCCTATAATAGGAGCTGTTTTCCCCGCTGCGCGGGAGCGCGCGGGAGCGTACTGGGAGAAGCCCGGGACAAGGGCGGGACCGTCTGTGGCCGTCAGGGGCCAAAGGAGGCTGGGTCGGGCCCCCCCTCTGTCATCTTGCAATCGCGACATTTAGGTCTCCTTTTATGCGTTTGTGCTTACAAAGATCGTAGGTACTGTCACTTGTATATCATAGTACTTTCATTAAATACTTAGGTCACTAAATATGTCATTAACTGCAACCTCCACCGCCGGTATCCCTTTTCAGGCTGAGGTGGGGCCAGCAATCTCGGGCCCTTTGGATAAATATTTTTGTCGGGTAGCCAACGACATCGACAAAGAGATTGCATTGGCGGAGAGACGCGCTGAGCGTAGGTTGTCTATCGAACTTCTTAAAATATCCATGCAAAAAAGACAACCGCAGGTTTTCCCGGCATTGGTTCCCCCCCGGTCATCCTTAATTCTGCCAGTGGTAGCTGAAACTCCTTATGCTTTCCCCCCTACGATGGAGTTGTTGACTGATTCGCTTGTGGACTCTGATATTCGCTCTCCCCTTGTAAGTACACCTCCCTTACCTATTGATCCACTAATAGGGCAGCCGAACCCGGCCCACCGGAGTGTGTTAAATCAAGTGGTAAGAGCAAAGCCATGCTCCAAAAGGAAGAGATGTCCTGCTCCAAAGAAGTGCTACCTGCCCAAACCCCCGAAAAAATTAAGGAAAGTGGTAGCATATTCCCGCTCTTCCCAGGAATCTATCGGGGCTGGTCCCAATGGGGAAATGACATGCGAGGAGGGGGCTGCTCCTGAGGTGGCTAGTTCTGGCTCGAATAGTATCGACCCATTAGTTACGGGATTGTCAGAGCTTCCACCTGCAGTCCCCCTCCTGCCTCTTGAGGAGGGTAATGTGCCAGTTAGTCCCAGCTCCAAGACCAACGATCTCCCAGAAATGGGAGTGGTTGAGTCCCTACACGTCACCCCCACCTTGTTACTCGAGTTGGAGAAGTTAATGAGGTCTCTCTTGACTCCGCTCGAGGAACAAGTCAAAAAACTAGCGGATAGGCTAGACCACTTTGAGCAGGCAACCTTGGACAATTTTTTCACTACGAAATCATTAATCAAGTCCCACACAAGGATAGGGGAGTGTAGTAATCGTCACCAACCTAGTGGGCAGGGGAAAGGTGTGTCGGCAGTTGTATCCCTTTTACCTGTGGATGGTACCCCAAGTAGGCATCAGGAAAAAGGAAAAATGAAAAAGACCAATTTGGAGCTAACGAACAACCCAAGCAGTAAGACCACCAAAGAAGCTAAGCTCCCTGCCATAGTTGTTACAGGTACAAAAGATTGTTCTAGCAGTGTTAGTCCCCCATCCAATGCCCTTCAAGCCTCATCGAATAACCTAATACCCTGTAATGGTACTGCAGTCAGCAGTAGCAGAAACATCTCTGGGAACAAAAACACTCTATCAAATAGCTCCCAACCACCACATGACATCTCTTCTTCCGGATCTGTTGTTCCTGCCAATAGCCTGCTCAAACCATTTCCAATGAAGGCGCCGCGTAGGATACCTCCCATGAATCTCACTCCAGATTCTTTTCCCTACGTGGCTGTCCTTATAAATGTGCCACCGCTATTGGCTGGGCAAAAGGAATCCTTCCAAATTTTAAAAAATAAGGTAATGCACTGGTTAAGGGTAAATAGACCATTGCCCGGGGAAGTTGATGGTTTGATTATTGGAGTACGAAGGACGGAGTGGATAGGTTGTACTTCTAAGAAACTGGGGGGTGATTGTATTGTTGTCAATTTTCAAGATCCTAGGGTGGTAAATTTGATAACGAAACACGATGGGGGTACAAGTTGTGGGGGAATTGGTATCGTAGATCTTACTTTCTTTTATCCGAGACCAGCGGGTGTTGAATCTGTTATGACAAAGTACCCAAGATCCTTAACCAGTGTCCCGCTTCTAGGGTTTGCTCCCTTCACTGTATCAATTCAACCGAATAGTTACTATGGTGGCACAAATACCAATCGCTTTGGAGTATTGAGGGAGCCGGGGTGGGGGAATTGACAGATGTTTGACAATTGTACGAACAAAGTAGAGGGCATGACTAGCCGGAACCCATGTGGGAATTTTGTTAAACTTGTTAAGGACCAAAATGTGGAACCAAATGGAAGGAACACCGGTTTGGGGTTTGTGACTTTGGAGAATTTATGTGGGGAATGTAACCAAATATCTGGGGGTGAGGATTCAACTACTTTAAGCACCTTAAGTAATCAGGGGGTTGAGCATAACAATGTAGACGTAACAAGACATAGGATGGGAACAGATGCAACTCTGAAAAATCCGCCAATGAGGTCCCCTGTAGGACCAGTGCCCAGGGACGGCTCAAGTATAGGGAAGTTCTTCTCGTGAAATATCGCCGGGCTGGCCGGCAAGCTGATGTCCCAGGATTGGATAGATTTTGTTAATGGTTTTGAAGTCTGTCTATTCCAGGAGACATGGGCATGTGATCCTATTTTCCTCCACGGCTATCTAAACTTCTCAATCCCGGCAAGTAAAGGTGCCAGGGGTCGACCAATGGGTGGCCTCACAATTTGGGTGAAACAAAGCTTACAAATTGAAGCAAAAGTGGTCGATCTGGGTTGTAGGGATATTCAAATGCTAAGATTAGCTTCAGAAAAGGGGGGAGTGATAGATATTTATAATACCTATGCTAGGGGCACCAACTCAGGAAGCTCCCCCACTCTAGAGGCCCTGTCCACTTTCCTGGAATCGCAGTCCTTGGGGAACAAAATTATAGTAGCTGGTGACCTGAATAGGACTTTCGAGCCACTTGATAGTATGGATGATCCCCTGGGGCAGGATGAGGACACACAATGGGGTGTCCCGACCTTAACCTTGGCTCCTGTCAAACGGTGGATGAAAGATATCCTGTTAATGAATGCTATCTGCCTGGAACATGGGTTGAGAGCTCTCAACGGGAGAACGAAAGGTGATAGGGAAGGTGCTTGTACCTTTGACAATGGTCTTAATCATAGTAGGATAGACTATGTCATTTGCAGCCTTAGTCTATGGCAGTGGGTATGGGACATGAAAGTTGAGGGTAGATTGGAAAGTGATCACAATCCCCTCTGTGTGACCCACAATTGGTGGTCAATCATGCCTGGTAGCCAGCAATTGAATGATGATTTAATGCCCATAATGACTAACGATATGCGTAGACTTAATTGGCCAAGTGTTTTGGAGAATGCAGATTCAATGGACTTTATAAGTTCCGAGTTGGATGCTGCAATCGCTGCAATGGAATCTGAAAATTCCGTTAACACAGGGTCTAGGGAAATAACGGATATACATAACAAGCTCTTTCCCCTTATAAGACCACATTTTATGAGAGCACGTAAGACAAACAGGAAACAACCACCTAAACCAGCTAGGTGGTTCAACCACCAGTGCAGGGTAGCCAGGTTAGCCTTAGGTAGTGCTATTAGGAATAAGGACAGGGAAGCTACTAGTAAGGCCAGGAAGCACTACAAGGCTAGTATATTACTAGCGAAAAAAACTTGGGATGAAGAGTATTGGGCAGAATTGAAGGAAGCGTCAGGGGTCAAGGACTCCAGGTTATTCTGGAAATTATTAAAGTGGGGTAGAGGTGGCACTCCGAACAAACCCGATAACAATGTCGCCGAGGGTGCCTGGGTAGAATACTTTAAACCCCAATATGCAGAGTCTAAGGAGGTTGGGTTTGTGAAAACGATTTCAGTAGTATTTGCAACTGGGAATTTATTCTCTTTTAAAGAATCAGAAGCTGCAATATGTGCTGCCCAAGGGGGAAGGGCCCCGGGTCTTGACGGGATACCCTCTGACGTCTTTAAAAATGACATGGGTCGGTGGGTCAGGTATGTTTCCCTTCTCGGAAATTCTATTGCTAAAGGAGCTGAAGTCCCGGAAGTATGGAGGGGGGCGATCATTATACCCATATATAAAAAAGGGGATATGTCCCTCCCGGCTAACTATAGGCCGATTTAAGCTTGATTGCCACCATTCAAAAAGTGGTAGGGAGAATGGTGGTAAACAAGCTAATGGATTGGGTTGAAGAGAATAGCGCATTGTCCCCTTACCAGGCCGGTTTTAGGCGGGCCACAAGTACGGTAGACCAGGTGTTTTGGTTTGTTTTACTCCAATGGGGAACGGTGGTGCTTGGCGAGGGCAGCCTGTATGTCGCTTTTGTCGACTTGCGGGCTGCCTTCGACTTGGTCCCAAGGGGAAAGCTTTGGGCAGTCCTGAGTGAAATTGGCCTTCCGGCCGAGTTACTGACCCTGATTATGAGGCTGCACAAGGCTAATTTTGCCAGGGTCCAATGGGGCACGAACGGTGAATCTTCCGCCGACTTCCCCGTTGAACGTGGTGTTCGCCAGGGATGCGCAATGGCACCCTTCCTCTTTTCGTTATTTATTAACGGATTTGTGGCTCGGATGTTGGATGCCTGTGTCAATGCACCCTCGTTGGCGGGCCTCAGGGTCCCGATCCTGATGTTCACCGACGACACATTAATTCTGTCCAAAACACCGGGTGGCCTGCAGCACGCCCTACATATCTTTGACCGCTTTTGCGGGGAACACGGCTTGGAAGTGAATGTGGGCAAGACCAAGCTGATGATTTTCTCGCCTAAGCGTAGAGCCCGCCCAAAAATACTTTTGAATAATAGTGAGTTAGAGGTAGTTAGTGTATTCACTTACCTCGGGTTCAAATCACTAACAATCTAAAGTGGTCCTACCATATAGAAAAGGCTGTCCTGAAACACCAACAGATCGCGGGAGCATTAAGGGTTGAACACAAAAAGTCAAAATCTAAACCTATTAAACCAGTCCTGGCAGTTTATGACGCAAAGGCCATTGGGTCTGCCCTGTATGGGGCGGAACTATGGGGCTTTGACAAGGTTCTCCCCTTGCAGACATCAGAGAACAGGTTTATTAGGGGTATAACGGGACTCCCCCAGAGCACCCCACTAATCCCGCTTAGTCTTGATCTTGGGAGAAGATCAGTCAGTGACCGAGTAAGATTGCGCCCAATCCTTTATTGGCGACGCCTCTGGACCACCCCAGAGATACGGCACTATGCCGATGGGTTCCTTGCAATAATCAAAGCTGATGTTTTCCACAAAATAACATGGCTTAAACACCTCAGGGCTGCTCTAGGTGACCTCGGCCTTTCCAATCTCTGGAATAATCCCTCTGGGGAAGTTTTTCCCATTAAAAACATCATCAAAAGTTTATATTGGGATAGGATTGATGGCAGACTCTGGAGCAGAACGAGATCTGACACGATGGGGGGGCGCTTCTTGGAAATTAAACAGTGTCCATTGTTAGAATTATACTGGGACAGTATCACCGTCCCAGGAGACAGGAAGCTAATGTTCCAATTAAGATCTGGTTCTCTCCCCCTGAGATCTTTGACGGGCAGGTGGAGGAGTACGACCACCTCGTGCTGCCCGGTGTGTGGTGCAGCCAAGGAAAGCATCGGCCACTTTTTATTCCTCTGTAAGGCATATGCAACCCCTCGAAGAGTATGGCTAGTACCCATTTGTAGGAACCTAGGGACATCTAGTGGTGTTGAGGCGCTAAGAATTATTTGTACCTCTACTGATTTGCCAATTGTTTTGGGAATAGCAAAATACCTGGGGTGGGCATGGTCTATCAGACGGAGGGCTATCTCTGTTAATGTACATTGATTTTTGTGTAAATGTGTATTTAACTGTTTTTATTCTTTCCTGTCACAGCTTGCACAACGGTTTTTACTATTGAATGTATAAGAGGGTCAATTTTATGTCCTGTATTTTCTAAATGTATGTTGTGCTTTTATGAGTATATTGCTCGAATAAAGCTTTGAAATCTGAATCCGAATTTATAAAGCCAAAAGGCAAACGTTTTTTGAAAGTCAAATGAGTGTTGTTACATTGGGTCCAACCTTTAGTAGTTTTTAAATAGCATGTGTAATGCCCTGATGTTGTAGAAGGACCGTCATGAAAAATAATAGCTACAGTTGTAAAGGTTCTTCCTGATATCGATAACTGAGAAGCCACGACATTTTTAATAGAAGTTGTCAATTTAGTTCCATCAGGTCTACATCGTTGGAACATTAAAATGACATAGTGACCATAATTTTGTAGAAATAATGTGGACAGCATTGCAGACTTACATTGGGTACACACCATATTGTGATCCGCTGCTTTAACTAGATTATTAAAAGGCACTGATTTGCAGTCTGGTAAAGTCAAATATATAAATCTTTCAGAGTCTATTCTAGTAGTACTTGATGAAGCACAGTTATCACAGTCATGTTGCCATTGATAAGAAAGGTTAAAAAGATTTTTTATATCTACTCCTTCATCTTGCAATACATCAAACATATACATTAAAAATTCCTGACAATCCTGCTGAATATTCTGTGAAAATTGATTTTGACCTGAACATATGTCTAGAAGATTTCTAATTTCTGAAACACTTTCTATTTTTGCTCTATCACTACTACATTACTCACAGAATTCAATAAACAGCACAATGTTTGTTCCCGATTTTCGACAATCTGTTTTTGTAAATTTTGAAGAAAAAAAACAACATTAACTACTACATTAGCATAGCAGTTGACACCAGAACTGTTTTCAAACTGAAATCCAACAACATCTTCAACAGAATCCTTTTTCTTTCTCTTTACAATTACACTTTTATCTACTTTATGCCTTTTTTCTGATACCTCACTGCAATTACTCACATTTCTTCTTTTTCGGCCTACCACACGTTTTTCAATCAGAGGATATTGAGGCAAATGTGGAGCATACTCTCTTCTTAACCTATTGTATTCTTTAACACAATCTAGATCTGCACAAATCTTTGTTTCATCACACTCAATCAAGTACAATCCTGATAAAGTTCTGACTCGTGATAATGCCACATATGCCATACCCTCTTTAAACACAGAACTTCCAATGTTCACCAAAGCGCTATCTACACTTAAACCTTGAGACTTATGAATTGTCACCGCATATGCCAAACAAATAGGAAACTGTTTTCGGCGAACATATAAGTCTTTCACGAGCAAAAATCTAGCTGAACAACGACAAATTTGTTCTATTTCATCAATGCCATCAAATTTTATTTTTAAAATTTTAATTCCATCTCTATTTTTGTAATTCACAAAACCAACAACATGACCCATTGCTCTATTTACCAGACCTCTTTCAACATTTAAATTCCTTCTCAAAATGATACGACAATTTAAACACACATTCAGAGTCTTTTCAAAACCAGCAGTTTTAGATATAGTCTTCTCTAATGAATCCAATTTTGATTTCAAATTTTCAGACAAAATAATTGTTGCTCCCATATGCTCTATTTTATCTGTAGCTTCCAGTTTCACTATCTCTTCATTTTCTAACTGTAACATTTTGTTATTGAACATGGAACATTCTTTCAGAGTTGGCATCAAACATATGCCAGATTTCTTCTCGTTAATTTTCTTAAAAATATTCTCTGGAAGAATGTTTTCATTTGGGTACAAATTTGAAATTAATCGTCCATGTAAAGCTTCTTTCCCTTGCTCACTTAGTTTTCCGATTCTTACATCTTGTAAATATTTTTATAATCTTCATCCTTTGCCTGCCGCATATTTTGAAGCAGTTCTGCATATTTGAAGTTTAACCATATATTAACGTTTCCAATGCTCCCTAAGCACTTCCTGGTATCTTCATGCGTGAGCATTTTGAACACAGGTTGTCCTTTCACTGGAGTCAACTGCAGAAGATCTCCAAAAACAATAATATGTTTTCCTCCAAATAAGACATCATAGTCTGTTCCAAGAATTTCTTGCATTCTCAAATGCACAAAAGCAAGCATTATATTTGACACCATGCTTACTTCATCAATGATAAGAAGTTTCATTTTCTTCAGGACTCTCAAAACTTCGGAACACGCATCTCCAGATAGCTTGTGATACTCCAACTTGTTATCATGCTCCACTGGCATCATCAGTAAACGATGTAAAGTAATCCCTTTAATGTTATGTGCTGCCAGCCCAGTTGGAGCGGTAACAACACAAGACAGCGATGATTCAGTCCTTTTCTGCAGATAAGTTGCAATTGCTTTAATCAGAAAACTTTTTCCAGTTCCCGCTTCTCCACTCACGTACAGTTGGACAGCCTTAAATGATGTACATGAGCACTCTTTTTTCTCATGACTGAATCCATGTTCAATCTGTTCTGTGACTTCATCATATATCTTTTTCTACTCAAGGTTTAGTTGTTTCACCAAATCTTCTAAGTTAACTTCATCATCTTGAGCTTGTTCCATAGCTCTTTCCACCTCATCCATGGCAGTGGCAGCTTCATTTTGGATAATTGGTCCTCCAAGTGGATCCTGACTCAATGAAGCAGAACTCTGACTGTCTTGAGAACTGTCTCTAGCAATCTCTGCAGCAATTGTGGCTTCTTGCTCTATTTCTTCGTTCAACATTTGCAGATAATTTGGAAAAACAGGACATTCTATGGTATCCTTGGTTGCATTAAAAGAATCTTTGTAACAGAGAAAATCTCCAAGTAGTTCCTCTTCTGTACTCCATGGCTTAAAGAGTTGCAAAAGAGCTAAATAGTAAAATTCCCTTTTCTCTGGATTTTCGCAACTCAATTTTCGATGATTAATCAAATGCCCTTTTTTCTGTCTCACTAGACATCCTTCACACCCAATGATAGTATATATTCCATTGTTAATATCTTCTCTGATGGTTCTCTTATAAATATAGTTTTGGAGAACTTCATACAAACGAACGTTCTCAAGATGACTTCTTCTATTTGGATAGTATGTATCCAACATGTTGGTCTTCAAAATATCTGTACTTTCTGGTTCTTTCTCCGCCAAATACTTGTACAGATTTCAAAACTTGATTTCGTGTTGCAGCAAGACCTAGACTCACCCAAATGATGGTTCTAGATTTGGCATATAGACTTGCTGATGACAATCGATCAGAACATTCATATGCTCCAATTTCTCGATGCGACAACATCTTCAGACTGTAACTGTATCATTTCTTGCTTAGACTCTTTTCATGTGAAATGTCCTCCCACATTTCCTTCAGTTCTGTCTTTTCTTTTCAATTATGGAGCTCTTGCCTGTACTAGTAAAAGTGGGCTGAATGGGATCATCTTCTTTAAAAAAAGTTTGAGCTAAAAAACATAGATTAAACTTCATAGCACTCTGCTTCTGGGCAATCCTATTTGGGTGTGCAAAAAGTGTGTTAGATTTTCCTCTTGCCGGTCAGGGACCCTACAGATCTGATCACCTCTGAGGGAACACAAAGAAATGTTAAAGTCACCCATACAGAGGATGGCCCCTCTATCCGGATGTCTCATACTATAGTCCGCTGAATTGGTCAAGTTCCCTTACCAGGTCAGTGGGATGATTAATAAAATAATTAAAATAACAATTAATAAAACATCCTGGATCCCTGGGGTTGTCAGGCATACAATTTGGGAGCAGGATATAAATAAAAAGAGCCTTATTATGATGTTGGTCATTATGCAGTCACATACTCCCATTTCTCAATGACCATAACACAAGCTGCCATTGAAAAATGGGAGATTGGGTTCATCCCTGCGCCGCGTAGCAGGAACTTCAATGCGCCTGCCATCCAAGGCAGGGATGAATAGGGGGACAGCATAGGCGCCCCTCTCGGCCCCCAATTGGAGGTCACAAGGAGAATGGGGCCCTGCTGGGGCCCCCCAAACTCTCTTTCTGATAGGTTTTCCATACCTGAAAGCCCAGCATGGAAAGCCTGTGGAAAACCGAGCATCGGAATCCGAACGGCGGAAACGCCGTTCATTGGGATTACAGGCCGGTGTCCTTAAGCCTGCCGGAAGCCAGCAAGTATGACTAGCCAATTTCATTTCCGAGCGCCTAAATTGTAATTAGGTGGTCGGAAGTGAAACCGAGTGTCGGAAAGCCTCTGACCTGAGATCAGAGACTTTCTGACACTCATCGTAAGCACACCCTAGGTTTTCAGATTTAATGTTACCATTCCTTAGGGAAATAAGAACCCCCAAATCCCCCATTTGGTCAGCCTGATGAGGATGGTGAAGCTGCTATACAAAAGGTTTGAAACCTGTCTATGTGAAAGTCCTCAAGTCTCTTGGCAGCACACTAAATCGCAATCCCTAAACATCGCCAAAAAGTCATTTTTGTCCATTTTATTCTTTTTGCTTTATACCTGCAATATTCCAGGACAATAACAAAGGCTGTCTGATTTGGTAGCACCTTCCAACTTCAGCGGTTTGCTGGGAGCTTCTCCTTCATAAAGTTTAGGGCTAGAACTAGACGGCAAAGGAGAAATTACCATAAGTTAGTTCAGTCATTTTACTCCTGACATATCCGTGAGAGCCACATAATGCAAAAGAGAGCAGAGGGCGTGGCCCTTGACCCGGGGGCTTATAAGGCAGTGATGTAATTGAGGAAGGTCGATAGATAGATCAGTCAAACAAAAATATAAAACCAAAATGTTAATAAAGACTGATATCATAAAATTATATATAAATTATTAAACAAATATAACCATCATCAACCAAGATAGTTGAAAACAAACTCAATCCATCACATAAAATAATTGCAGACACATCAACCAAAAAATTCCACATAATCACATAATTTGGCATACGCAATACATGATCACATTTCCCACCCAAAGGACAAGAAAGAAAACTTACTGTTTTGCAGCTGCAGATCTTTCTCTGTATCCCCATAATAAAAATAGTAATCCAACAAAAAATTAGGTAAATAATATCCCAAAACCCACTCCCAAAAATGCAAAAACATAACAAATCCAAAGAAATCCCTCAGAACAATCCAAAGTATCTAGGATCCATAAAGAAAAACTGAATAGTGTTTTCAGAATAACAACACTCCAGGGAACCTGAAAAAAATGAAATCAAACGAAAAACCATTGGTTTATTGTAAACCAAAACTAATTTCCTTAAAAAGAAAATTGGAAACTCCAAATGCCCACAGGACATGTTTCTAGCCAAACATTACATTCCCAAAAATATAGATACATAACAGTTAATCATCAAAATATCACACAATTTAACATAACATTGTGACACATAACTAGAATAGTTTACAAAAACGCAAAGTCATAAACTAGTGAAAACACAAACAGTAATACATCTCAATTCAATTCAAGAAGCTTTATTCGAATTTAGTAGAAAAATTCATAAAAGCATACAGGGTAAAAATACAATAAAAACAGAAGTCAATTATGTTCAATACAAGGACATTATCTGTACAAAGTTAACAACAATTCATACTACTAATAAAATCATTTTAACAATTCATCGTAAACAAAACCTAGCAGCTTTATTACAAGGGGGCAGGTATCTAGACCTGGGGTAAAAGTCATGCAGTTCCCATGTACTGATTGGGCCATCTCCCAAATATGACTGCCAACTTCGGAGATGTTGAATGACTCGAGGGTCCCTAAAGTTGACCAAAACCAGGTCTCCCGGTATGTCCTTGGGGATAGATCCCAACCACCCTACCCTTCTAACATTTAAGATAGTTCCATCAATGTTAGGTGGTAAGGGTCTATTCTTTGTCAACCAGAAAGACACCTTGTTTGCCAGGTCTGCTGGTCTTTCAATTTTGCTATTAGTGAGCTCGGGCACGCCCGAGAGGATGGACACAAAGGGTGCTGCCTCCGGCGGTAGATCTATATGTTTAACCCTTCTTTGCGTGTTACAAAGAATTTGGGACTTCCCCTTTTTTGGCGTGAGTGGTTTAAAATGCCTGTCTCTGAGAGCAAAATGCTGGGTTAACGGGGGGTTTGATGTGACTAATGTTTTAAATGTTTTGGGAGCAAGTGCGTGAGTCTGTACGATATTACTTTGTACTGGGAGAATTGGGATATCGGTAGTGACTAGGGTCTAAGCTTGATTTTTCCCTTCAATACTTTTAATGATTGTTAGGTTCGCCCTGGTGGATTCCTCTATGATGCAGAGCTTTTCCCCTATAGCCTCGATTCTTTTTTCCAATGGGGAAATTAAAGCCTTGACCAGGAGTTCAATCTGGGCCAGTAGTTCAGATGAAGTAGTGGCTGTGGTCGGCTCCAGGTTTGAACATACCTCAGATGTTTTAGGGTTGTTCTTAGTGCCTAACAGGAGGCTTTGATGCAATCTCTGTATTTTAGCTACTTTTCCTCTCTGTTTAGGCCCTTTGCGCTTTCTGTTTGGATAAGATGCCTGAACGTTTACTGGACGTTGTGTAATATCTGTAGGTGTTGAGGGAGAAAGAGTACCAGAGTGGCTTGAGTTTAGTTCAAAAGTGGTAATAGATTGGGGGCTGGTATTTCGCAAAGCGCCTGCAGAAACATTAGTTAAGTCATTCCCGTTATCAACACTAATATACACAGTTTTGCAAAGCAAATTTAGTTCATCCAAAAAAGAAAAGCTTTTTGTTTGTGTTTGGTCTTGTGGCTCCATTACTGAGAGGTTGTTGGATGCGGTTTCTATACAGAGGTTGCAGCATCTCTATGTGATTGTCACCATATTTGTGCCTGTGATCTTCTATACAGCATTCGATGGCCAATGTAGTCCTAATTAAATAATTGTCCAATGTCCCTTTCTGTGGCCCCCCCCGGGGGTTGTTGTTCGTGCGAAGCCCTTTGTCAGTCATATTATAGGTAACTTTGGGGGGAGAAAATGTATGACAGGGGGCTAAGCTAAAGCACACATGCACCAATAGTCTGACAACGGGGAGGTAAAAGGATAGTTCAGTTAGGGATACCAACCAAGGGAAGTATGAAGACAGTCGCTTAGATGAGATATTTAGTTATAGCACCTCTTTTTTACCTTGAGCAAGCGGCAAAAATCGAAAGGGGGTGGCCCGTCCCGTCCTCCTCTGGCCTCCGAGGGCCACAGAGGGCCCGCCCTTTGCCCGGGCTTCGCCCGGCGCTGTCCGCGCGCGTCCCGCGGGGCGGGAGGCAGTCCGGTGCTTTGTAGCCCCTCCGGTCGCTGGTGGTGGCGTGTGGAGTGCGCCGCGGGTCCCGGGGCACCTGGGGCTTGTAGTTTCTCGCGGCCGTTTCCCTCACGGCGCTAAAGTGGTCCCGCTGTCCCCCGACAGCAAAGAGAATGCTCCGCCCGCTAAGCCGTTGCCCTCACGGCTGGACACAGTCACAGGACCTCAGGTAGGTCCTCCCACGAAGCACCTGGCAGTCCGGTGCTTTGTAGCCCCTCCGGTCGCTGGTGGTGGCGTGTGGAGTGCGCCGCGGGTCCCGGGGCACCTGGGGCTTGTAGTTTCTCACGGCCGTTTCCCTCACGGCGCTAAAGTGGTCCCGCTGTCCCCCGACAGCAAAGAGAATGCTCCGCCCGCTAATCCGTTGCCCTCACGGCTGGACACAGTCACAGGACCTCAGGTAGGTCCTCCCACGAAGCACCTGGCAGTCCGGTGCTTTGTAGCCCCTCCGGTCGCTGGTGGTGGCGTGTGGAGTGCGCCGCGGGTCCCGGGGCACCTGGGGCTTGTAGTTTCTCGCGGCCGTTTCCCTCACGGCGCTAAAGTGGTCCCGCTGTCGCCCGACAGCAAAGAGAATGCTCCGCCCGCTAAGCCGTTGCCCTCACGGCTGGACACAGTCACAGGACCTCAGGTAGGTCCTCCCACGAAGCACCTGGCAGTACGGTGCTTTGTAGCCCCTCCGGTCGCTGGTGGTGGCATGTGGAGTGCGCCGCGGGTCCCGGGGCACCTGGGGCTTGTAGTTTCTCGCTGCCGTTTCCCTCACGGTGCTAAAGTGGTCCTGTTGTCCCCCGACAGCAAAGAGAATGCTCCGCCCGCTAAGCCGTTGCCCTCACGGCTGGACACAGTCACATGACCTCAGGTAGGTCCTCCCACGAAGCACCTGGCAGTCCGGTGCTTTGTAGCCCCTCCGGTCGCTGGTGGTGGCGTGTGGAGTGCGCCGGGGGTCCCGGGGCACCTGGGGCTTGTAGTTTCTCACGGCCGTTTCCCTCACGGTGCTAAAGTGGTCCCGCTGTCCCCCGACAGCAAAGAGAATGCTCCGCCCGCTAAGCCGTTGCCCTCACGGCTGGACACAGTCACAGGACCTCAGGTAGGTCCTCCCACGAAGCACCTGGCAGTCCGGTGCTTTGTAGCCCCTCCGGTCGCTGGTGGTGGCGTGTGGAGTGCGCCGCGGGTCCCGGGGCACCTGGGGCTTGTAGTTTCTCGCGGCCGTTTCCCTCACGGCGCTAAAGTGGTCCCGCTGTCCCCCGACAGCAAAGAGAATGCTCCGCCCGCTAAGCCGTTGCCCTCACGGCTGGACACAGTCACAGGACCTCAGGACATCTCAATATACAAAAAAAAACACAAACAACACTACGAAAAACCCAAAAAATAACATAAATAGATGAGGAAATTGAAGGTAGCCATGAAACAAAGAGGGCACTAAATGAAACAAAGGAAAGAGTACCCCCCTCCATAGAAATTAATGGGAAATAATGTAGAAATGTAGATTAAGTTTAAAAAATACAATAAACAATTAAACATGTAAAACATAATAAACAATGGTATAAAAATATGAAAAGCACAATGTATAAATTGTACCAAAGTATAAAATAATTACTATTATTTAATGTATACTAATTAAACATATGTTAAAATAATGAAAATATGTATAGAAAAAAAGTTACTTTTTTTACATTTGTTAAACAATGGAAAATAAAAGTTGGAAATGTACAATAAAAAAATGTACATAAATACAATTTACAATTTTTTATAATAATAGATAATAATAAATATTAAGGGGCTGATTAGGATGGCGGTGAGACTGCCACCAACAGGCTGTCGTGGAGCTCTTCCCACCATCCTAATCAGCTTTTCCGCCTGCCAGATCTTGCTGGTGGGTTGTGTACCGGTGGTCTGAAAGCCCGACCGCCACACATCCGATGGGCTACTTGAGCCTGCCGGTACTGCGGAGGGCCTCCCAATCCCTACAATGGTGGTAGTGCCTACCAGGCACCGCCATAAGATGAGAATGGTCCCTTGCCGCCAGCCTTTCCATGGTGGTTCACCCGCCATGGAAAGAATGCCGGGGATGGAAATTGGGGGCCTGTAGTGGGCCCCCCTTTACCCCTGGTCTTTCAGTGTGGGGGGCACCAATAGTGCAGATCCCTGTACCAAGTGACAGGGACCGCATGTTGCCTGTCACATAGTACAGGGATGTGTTACACATGCCTTTTTTTTATTGCAGCGGATACTGCAGCCAGAAGCACCTGCCGCAATGGAAAGCCTGTACAATGCGACCGCCACCGTAGACACTATAGGGGTGACATTTACTGTTCCCACTCTAATCTAAACCAATTTGGAGACAACGTTGGACTCTAAAGGGGGTAATTTGCTATTCCCACTCCAATCTAGCCATATTGGAGGAAGGAGTAGAACTGTAAAGGGGTACAATTTACTATTCCCAGTTCAATCTAATACAACTTGGGGAAGGTGTTGATCACTAGAGGGGTGACATTTACTATTCTCACTCCAATCTAACTATACTGGGGGAAGGTGCTGCACACTAAATGGATAACATTTATTATTCCCACTGCAATTTAACCATATTGGCGGAAGGTGTTGGATACCAAAGTGGCGACACTTATTATTGCCACTCCAATCTAAACCAATTTGAAGAAGCTGTTGGACACTAAATGAGTAAAATTTACAATTATCACTCCAATCTTACCCTATTGGGATAAGGTTTTAGACACTAAAGCGGTGATATTTAGTACACCCACTCCAATCTAAAATCAGTTTTTGGAAGGTGTTGGACACTAAAGATCTTACAATTACTATTTCTACTCCAATCTAACGATATTGGGGGAAGGTGTTGGGCACAAAAAGAGTGACATTTACTATTCCCACTCCAATCTAAACTAATATGGGGTGGTGGTTGGACAGTAAAGTGGTGACATTTACTATTCCCACTCCAATCCAAACCAATTTGGGGAAGGCGTTGGACACTGGGGTACTGTTACTATTCTGACTCCCATCTAATCAAATTGGAGGAAGGTGCTGGACATTAAAGGGGTGACATTTTCTCTTCTCTCCAATCAAAGATATTTGAAGAAGGTGTTGCACGCTAAGGAGGAACATTTTACACAAAGTAATAAAAATCAAACATTTTACATACGCAATCTATGCTCCATATTCACACTTTTTTTAATATCTAGAAACACACTAATCTAAACTACCTTTATATACATATTTAAATTGTAATATATACAGTTAATATTTTAATGACTATTAAAAATGTATATGTTGCTGAAAATATTTACTACCATTCATAAACTTTAAACAGTAAACTGAAAATAAAATAGGAATACAAAATTAACAATCATAAATAAAATAATAATTAAATACATTTTATATACTTTAACAATTAAACCAAATTACAATTGTAAATAAAAAAATGTTAACTTTGTATACAGTTTTAATTAACTTGGAAAACATACTAAGGTTTACTTTTTAACGTAACATTATTTCTAAATATTCTCATTTATTAAAGTGTTTTTATGTTTTAAAATATGATTTATTTATTTAAAAGATAATGTAATACCAGTGATATATATCCTAAATAACATCAAATACAAATACATAAAAATGTGAATATAACAAAATTAATAAAAAAAATCTAAATGAATTTACATATCTTTAACAATGTTTACTTAAAATGTAAATTCAAATCATACATCTTTTAAAAATCTCCTTCCACTTACCCCTTAAATATCCACTATCCCTCTAATAAAAAAACTTTTTAACAATGAATTATGTACATTAATACAAAAAAATCCATAACTAAAAAGTAACCTACTAAATCCACAAATGAAGAAACACACATATACAATCAAACACACTACAATAAATTACATACTAATTGCAAATGATATTACATACAACAATATTTTCGACATTGATATTTTTTACAATGATATAATAACCAACACTAAAAACAATATTTTTTTCCTTTGATATTCCTGTGAACAATCTTTTTATAGCCCGATGTTAATGACACAATATTTTCATATCTCAAAATGGGTCCAATATTTTTTCCGTACACTTGGCCTTTGTGATTTACTCGAGCGCATTTGATTAAGTCAATCAGAACAGGTTGTGCCCAAAATACTGCATTTGGTTGCTCATCATCATCCTATTGTTCATTTCTTGTTACAGCTACATACTAGCATGACTGCTTGCATAAGATAAGGGTGAGTGCACAAGTCACTTTAGGATAAGCAGTTGGGTGGGGCAGGGGTGTGTGTTGGCCTCCTTTCTCTCCACATTATACATTACAGATTTGGAAGTATACCTCAGAGCAAGGAGACAGGACCTACCCGAGATAGGGACTCACCTATTGTCCACATTCTTATATGAAGAAGATGCAGTTTTAACGGCCCAAACAGCCAATGGCTTGCAATGTTTGTTAGATTTGTTTGCCCATGTAATGGCCGCTTTGGAGCTGGGAACTTGATACAGTGCTGTCTAAATTTATTATGATGACCCGATTTCTGAAAAATAAATCTCATTTTGTCCAAAGTATACTAATTCATAGATTAAAAATCCTCCTGTACCTTGGGGTCCCTTTTGACTCCACAATGAGATGGGGTAATTTATGCTCAGTTAGAGGACCACAAATAAAAAGTGCCATCAACATGGCTTTCAGGTTCTCAAGCAAACTGGGATCTAGACCGCCCAAGGAAATGTCCATGTATTCAAACAAATGCATTTCCAGTGCAAGTTATGGGGCAGAATTGCGGGCATGGAAGGAGTGGAATGGTTTACCTCTTCTTGAGAATGCCTTTCTAATCAGACTTCTCTCTGCCCGGAAAACACTTCTAATTTTATTTGCCATAATGACAAAATAATTTGGGATTTGGAAGAACATATTAGGTTGTGCCCACATGCTCACTGACTTTCAATTTGGACCAAACAAGCAAATTAACTTAAATGTTTCATTATTGTGGACTGTGTGGCCCTGGAGCAAGTTCCCTGGTTCAAATATACAAAGTAAGGCTTTGATTTCATAGGGAACCCTGAGAACGTTCTCATGCGAGGCAGTGGTAATCATTGTACAAAAGATATGTTGAAACAAAATAGTTTTTGGGGAAACACCATGATACAAAAATGATAAAACCCTCGGTTTTTTCCTATGTGTCGATTTCTACAGCTAATATATTTGAAAATTACCTACTCTTTGTGACAGGTGCACATCATAAATTACCCGACATCAGATTTAGATTGACTTTAGTGCACATCCTGGTGTCTCTTCTGCAGTAAGGCTTATGATGAACAATCTTACCCCCTTGTACTTGTGATAACTCTGCTACTCAATGTACTATGCACTTCATTTTATCTTGTCATGTTTTCAAGGAACCGAGAAACCATAGTGATTATCATTATTGCAACTATAAGATTGTAGCTTGCACAAAACCGCCTTTTCATATTCACAGAATTGTCTACATATATTATCAATACTTCTGTGGTAAGGTTTCTACAACAATGTATTGTAATGAGAAATGGCATATCACAATTGTGATTCAGAAAAACTTTGTATTGTCATGATGCCACAATTAGGTGATAGTATTATATTGCCTTATATATATATATATATATATATATATATATATATATCAAGAATCTTATACTTTTTGCATGTATTCTAATGCATTGTGTATATTTTATGGCAGAGTATGCCCAATAAAGATTTCTTGACTGACTGTGTGAATTTGAGGATCTTGTGGTCAGATTTACTGACTGGCATGGATGATTCCGTGTATCAATCATCATGCTTAAAATAGAGCTCACCACAAGGATATGCTACATACTAAGGGCCTTATCATGAGGTTGGGGTGCATGAGCAGGATTGCCCCATGTTTGAATCACCCTGTCTAGCGGGTTGTTCTTTGACATTTCCACTTTGGTGCCTGCAGTCCATGCCATGCAAGTTATGTATGCTGATTCAGGATCACCGTACACCATTATTAGTGAGGATATATGGAGAAGGAAAATTGTAAAATACATTGGTATGAAATTATCCCCAACTAACATTAAACCAGAAGGGTTTTCTGGAGAAAGGATTGAAATGTTAGGATGTAGGACCTTACTATTTAGATTCAAGAATAGGGCAAGCTCAGGAAAGTTATACATTGGAAGAAGGGGTCCCCTACCTCTACTGGGGTGCATGCACTTAGGGGGGCACATGTTGTTCCCCCATGTGTGCATCCACATAGTGGGAGGCATCAAGGGGCCCTGTAATGCCCCCTCTTGTTTCCTCACCGCCACACTTTTCCTGGTGGGCGCACCCACATAAATAGTGTGGCAGCAAGGAAAGAGCACTGCGGAGGGCCTCCCAAACCCTACAATGGTGGTAGTGCCTACCAGGCACCGCCATATGATCAGAATGGTCCTTTGCCACCAGCCTTTCCTTGGTGGTTCACCCGCCATGGGAAGAATGCCGGGGATGGACATAGGGGGCCTGTAGCGGGCTCCCCTTCACCCTGGGGCCTGGTCTTTTAGTGTGGGGGGCACCAATGGTGCAGATCCCTGTACCAAGTGACAGGGACCGCATGTTGCCTGTCACATAGTACAGGGATGTGTTACACATCCCTTTTTTTTTTATTGCAGCAGATGCTGCAGCCAGCAGCACCTGCCACGATGGAAAGCCTGTACAATGCGACCGCCACCGTAGACACTATAGGGTGGGGTGACATTTACTATTCCCACTCTAATCTAAACCAATTTGGAGACAACGTTGGACTCTAAAGGGGGTAATTTGCTATTCCCACTCCAATCTAGCCATATTGGAGGAAGGTGTAGAACTGTAAAGGGGTACTATTTACTATTTCCAGTTCAATCTAATACAACTTGGGGAAGGCGTTGAACACTAAAGGGGTGACATTTACTATTCTCACTCCAATCTAACTGCACTGGGGGAAGGTGCTGCACACTAAATGAATAACATTTACTATTTCCACTGCAATTTAACCATATTGGCGGAAGGTGTTGGATACTAAAGTGGTGACATTTATTATTGCCACTCCAATCTAAACCAATTTGAAGAAGCTGTTGGACACTAAATGGGTAAAATGTACAATTCTCAGCGGCCCGACAAGAACATTGTGGCCTCGAGACTGCCGTGCCACCTCCCGGATTCAGTGGTCCCAGGATGCGCCTACTGACCTTGTCATAATAGGGTGGCCAGACCACTGCCAAAGCCGCGCTCTTACAAGTCTGGCAGTCCTTGGATCACCAGACTCATAATAAGGACCTTACCTACAACAGAATACACTAACATATTACTCACAGCTCACTTCAAACATAGCCAAGAGATACCATTAATTTGCTAATGTGGTGCTCAGCAGCACTAGGTAACTTCAATTCCTTGACGTGATACATATCTTGCAGGCAATGGGCATGCCTACTGACCTAGGTGATCCATATTTGATGTGGTCCAGCCTTCTGACATCCTCCATGAAACACTGAAAATGTACACCCTCAACTCCTTTATGTTGAAAGATTCACCTAGCACAGGACTGTACGCACTGAAACTAGCAGTTACATCAACATTGCATTGCACGGCGATGTGTACGTTTTACAAAGGCCATTGACATACTATAATACTGCAGACCTCATTGCTTCAGGTTGGGCAAAGTACTGGAGTTATGTTTTCTTTCTCATAAAAAATATAAAACAGATTTGGTCCTCTAGTAACAAATAAAACATATTTGTAGGAAGAAAATGATGCACACTGCAATTATGTTTCATAAGCAAAAAGGTAATAAGTGTCTTACTGAAAAGCAAGTTGGTTCCCTTTGAAATGGATTTCTTTAGGTTGACATAACTGAGTCCAGCGGATTACAGGGAATATTGTCTTGTATCCTTTTATTATTAGCCTTGTTTTGGTGGAATGGTGTAAATCATACATTAATCCTGTTTTATAATGGTGTGTCCTACTGTAAGCACTGTGCAGTATTAACAGCAACAACATCACCTTGTCCATTGAGTGAACTACAATGGAAATATTCTTCTGCAGAGCTAATCTACAAATTTGATATTGATCCAGTACATACATTTCTTTAAAAAAATCGATTCTCTGCCCTTTCTCTTACTTTCTCATTTTCAAACCACATTGCATGTCATTTTCTCTGTCATAGTTTTTGTTTATAGAAACAATCACATCTCTGTAATGTACGCATCTGCAGGTGTTATTTCAACAGATCTATGCAGCGGTAAGAAAAAGCAGCATAAGGTGTATGCTGAAAAGACTGAACATACTTAAGGAATTTCTTATCCAAGGTTTCCTCTACTTGACTACCTCAAACTCTTAATCCTTGCTAAACAATACACAGGGCATGGTATATCTAAGTTTATATTGCCCGCAAAGAGAATCATTATGATCAATCCACGAACACTTTAGCCCTGATTTCGATGGAAGTCGGTCAGACCGCCGCCTGCTATAGTAGTGGCCAAGAGAAGGCCCGACAATCAGGCAGCAGTCGAACCGCCACATTTCAAAGTGACCACTGTGCTAGCGGTCAGAAAGTGCTAGTGCCATGGGGGCTTGAGCTGCGGCCATGGAAAAGGGCTGCAGCACAAGTCACCGTGATGTTGAGCACCTCTTGCATGTCCAGGGACCGTGTGCCATGCACTATGTTTTACATGGCCCAGAGTGCATTGAGATGAGAGGAAACACTACATGTGCCCCCAGGGCAATCTTGCAGTGGCACATGACAGACGGGGTCTCTGTTTAGGGCCCCCAGTATTCCTTTCCGACAGCCTTTTCATGGCAGTGATCCTGCCATTAACAGGCTGTCATAAAGTGATATCCACAACCCGACAGCGGTGTTTGCCTCGGCACCGCCGCCATTTAGGGCCACAACTCCGAATGCCGCCTCGTTTCAATCTGAGATACAGGCAGAGGCGACGGTCTGGACGCCAATTGCTGTGGTCTGACCACCAGCATTGAATTGCGGCGGTCAGACCGAAGGGCTGTCAGCGGTAGGACCGCTGTCGATGGCATGTTGGTGGAGGGCTGATCGCCATCATAATGAGGCCCTTTTGGGTATGTTTCTGTGTAAAACATAGCCCAGTTTGATGCCTATTGAATGCTTGATCTTACTAAGGCATGTGGTAAAGCAGGAAGACATACGAAAAAGGTGTATCTGATTTCAGAATATCCATTTTGTCACAGTAAACAGAGTCCTGAGTGTTAACAAACAGTAGGCAGCCAAAATACATCGGGCCTCATTATGAGGTCCCTTGCACCACCGGAACGGCACTTTTTGGAATGTTCCATGGCGCAGGAGGATGCTCCATATTTAGGAGGCAGCATTAAGCCACTTTTTTTGGCTTAATGTTGCCTCATAATATTGCACACTTAAAGATGACTTAAACATGATAAAGAATCAAAAGCAAAAAGCACTGGCACAAACAAATGATTGTTCGACAGACTTGGCTATTAACTGTTTTTTTCAGCGGGATGTACACATATGATCAGGTAGAAAGCTGCAACACACAGTGCAAGAAAGACAATGGCTAAAGTGGGCTGACTCTTTGCCACAGTCTGCATAATGGTGTGACTGGATGCAAAAAATGAATAACAGTTAAATGATCAATGGAAGAGGAGGGATGGCCCAAAGCACCTCTATGTTTGTATATTTACTCTGTATATGAGATTTTAAGTATAGGAGTCTCGCAAGGCAGCTAATGCTGTTCAGGCCTGAAATATAAATGAAGCAGAGGATTAGCCACTACCCATTAGTGAATGTTGTCATTGTGACAAAATTGTTGATTTCCTTTCTCAGAAATTCCAAGGAGATGCTCATACTTACTGTCTCATTTGAAGGTTCTCAAATCCTAAGGAAATGTATGCACACTCCTGGTCTTTCCTAGTTTGCAATTTTGTTAGGCACAGCCCTTCCGGCCTCTTTGATACATTAATCTGCTGGACAAAATCTCCACATTTTCTGTATAAGAAGGGTGTTTATGCTTGGATGAGGAGTAGGCAGAAGTCACCCCATGCAAAGATGGAACTTGTATTTCATGTATTGAAATTCATGGAGACCTGTTGAAAGGTAACAATTGTTGTACATGGAGGTGGTATGCTTAATTGAGGTGTTCTCAAACTACAAAGTATTTGTTGCAGAAAAGTGTTACTATATCTGACCCACTCCACCACTCACTGAAATGGGCTGGCATGCCTCATGAAGTTTTGAGGTCTTGTTGTCTACAGGCACATTGCTGAAAGTAGGGAAGGGCAGCAGAGATTGATGGAAATCATGCAAAAGTGGGGTTTGCTCCTAGACAAATATGCTACATAAGTGCCTTACAAGTTCCAAAAGTTCTTTCAGCAGAGGCAATCCTAGTGTTGGCCATATTGGATCACTGACACAATATCTAAAACAACTATATTGTGATACAAAAATATTAATATTGATTAGAAATATATTGTGTCCATATATTTATACTGGTAAGTACAAACATATTGAAAATAATATCTCTGCACACTGATCTCGTTAAAAAACATACAACAATATTGCTATTAATATATATATATATATATCAGGAAACAGTCGCCTCCATCAGGAAGACAACAAGGAACTCAGCGGGCAGTGGAAGGTAATTGTGAACAGCGATTCGTAAGGCATGACGCGTTTTGGGATTCGTCCCTCTTCAGATGCCTGTGCTCCCCTCCTGACTCCTTGCTGCAGTCCCTTTTGAATGTTGAATGCATCCTCCTCATTGGGGGAAAGATGGTGGACTGCAATTACCAGCATCCCTAGTGGTGGGATGTTTGGACAGACTGCCAGGATTCGGAAAAGTTCTGCTTGGGGCTGTAACAATTCACCCCCACTGCCCAACTCCTTCTGCAGCCTCCGTTGCGGGCAAATACGGTGAGTCCGTGGCAATACTCCGGGCTACACCGCGAAGTCGCAGTCCCAACAGGGCCCAGTATACGTCCTCCCATGGCTTGCAGTGCTCCAAGCACACCATCGCTACCGCGATACTCCCCAAGTGTGCCACAAAAGGTGCTTGGCTCGTTAGGGCGGGTTACCTCCATTGCGCTGAAGGAACCAAAATATTAAGACCAATGGAGCTATACTTACCAATAGCCCCCCCCATTACCAATTACCAATAATCAGTCAGTTGGCAGTGAACAAGGGTCAATCATTTATTATACAAAGTACTCTGCCCAGAGGAGCCTCTCCCATCCTCACCCCTCGAGGTGCGCGGAGAAGACTGCTGGCTTACAGTCAAAACCAGACAGATATACTTTCAGTGAACACATGAAATCACCACACATGGAACGTTACAAGTTGGTTCAGAGAGAAGGAAGGACCATATATGGCACACATGATTAGCTCAAAGCTTAGTTATTCATTACTGGGGAGGTCAGGAAGGGTGACTCCCTTTTCATTCTCAGGCAGAGTCTGCAAGAATGTGTTCATCCCACACGAAGGGCAGATGTAACCTTGAGGTTCCCAAGTTAGAATCAATGGTCCATTCATAGCCCAGGCCGACTTTTCAGATTCTCTCTTTACACAGTGGCAAGTCACATGTTTTCCTAGCAAGAGCAAGAGGTACGGGGAAATGAAACCAACATGGGGTTTCTTCAGAAAAGGCCCGATTCTTAATGTATACATAATTCTAGTATATTCACAATGGAGGGATTAACCTAAAATATTATGCTAATATATGGGATACATTAGGCCAATATTATATGATATCGATTTTATATTCCTTCAGCGCTGTGGCCTCGCAAAAAATATCAGGAAACAGTCGCCTCCACCAGGAAGACAACGAGGAACTCAGCGGGCAGTGGAAGGTAACTGTGAACAGAGATTCGTAAGGCATGACGCGTTTCGGGATTCGTCCCTCTTCAGATGCCTGTGCTCCCCTCCTGACTCCTTGCTGCATTCCCTTTTGAATGTTGAATGCATCCTCCTCATTGGGGGAAAGATGGTGGACTGCAATTACCAGCTTCCCTAGTGGTGGGATGTTTGGACAGGCTGCCAGGATTCGGAAAAGTTCCGCTTTGGGCTGTAACAATTCACCCCACTGCCCAACACCTTCTGCAGCCTCCGTTGCGGGCAAATACGGTGAGTCCGTGGCAATACTCCGGGCTACACCGCGAAGTCGTGGTACCAACAGGGCCCATTATACGCCCTCCCGTGGCTTGCAGCGCTCCAAGCACACCATCGCTACCGCGATACTCCTCCAGTGTGCCACAAAAGTTGCTTGGCTTGTTAGGGCGGGTTACCTCCATTGCGCTGTGGCCTCGAAAACATATCAGGAAACAGTCGCCTCCACCAGGAAGACAACGTATATATTTATATATATATTTAAAATAGTTAATCTTTAAAAATGTAATATATATCATGAATATACCATAAATTAAATATAATATTTAATTCTTTCTATAATTATGTTGTTATAAAAACATGTATGTTTATATATACATATAAATAATGCAACACTATTAGTACAAATTTATACTTTATATTATTTTACATTTTTGGGGCCATTTTATATAGATAGATGGATAGATAGATAGATAAATAGATAGATAGATATAGATATTTATAGATATTTAGAGATATGTATACTGGAAAACATTAATTAAATTAGCAACCTAATTAAATAAAGAAGAGATAAAATGCATAACATTTATTTTTTTAAATATTATAAACATTTTAAAAATATATAAATAATAATCGATTTAAAAAAACAAAAAAAACAATAGTTATATTCAAATAATAGAAAGAACATTTTAGAATTCTGGGACTAATAGCTATACTGCTCCCACTCCAGTTTATGCAACAGTAGTGAAAGCGTAGGTTTTTCAGAGGAGTTACTTTTACCGTTCCCACTCAAAACAGGTCAACAGTAGGGAAAGTACTGGAGTCACAAGGGGTAATATTTACCCTTCCACCTCCAGTCTGTGCAACAGTAGGAAAAGTGAAGAACTTTGGAGTGGTTAAATTGACTATTCCCACTTTAGCCTGTGCAACAGTATGGAAAGCGTTGGTCATCAGAGGGACTAAGTTTACCATTCCCACTCCAGTCTGTGCAGTTGTAAGGAAAGCATTAGACTTCAGAGGGATAAGAGTTACTAGTCCCACTCCAGTCTCTGCAACAGTATGAAAAGTGTTGGACTTTGGAGGGGTAAGATTTACTATTTCCTTACCAGTCTGTGCAACAATAGGGAAAGCGTTGAACTTTGGAGGGATTACATTTACTATTCCCACTCAAGTCTGTGTGGAAAAGTAAATTTTGCCATGTTCTGTGTCCCTACGTGTCATCCATCATATGTTATGTGTGCATGATTAAATATGCATATGTATTCCCTATGTTCGATTAATGACGCAATTACAGTTGTGTCCACCTCTAGTATGCCAGTTTCCAGTTCTCGTGAAAGCTACGAATATCAGGCCTATGTAAAGTTACGTTGCCACGTTTCTCAGTGTGCACGTTATTTCATTGTAAAGTCCCCGTTTCTAGGCCTCAAAAGGGCCCGGACATCAGATTCAGCTCCTGTCTCCTAAAGCCTCGCTGAGGAGCGATACAGCCCCCACCTGTATCCTCGACCCTTCACTTACTTCCTGCCTCACAGTGCCCGGTTCAGCCTGGCTCTGCCTCTGAGTCTGCCAAAAGTATGTTATGATTCCAGTTATCAGTTCAGTCCTCCTTCTCTGCATTCCTAAAGCTACTGAATCGCATCAATAGTTTCCGTCATTGTCTAGCCTTCACGTCTCCACGTTAGAGAAATACTGTATTTAATGGTCATTTCATATTCTTCATCACGCACTACATGTAGAATAATGCATGGTCCAGTCTTAGAATCAAGTCAGCCTTTCCCCTCCTAACTTCTAGTTTATATCAACATGTTCTCTAAACATCAGATACTAGATACTGCTTAGGTACATGTCGCCCTGACTCTCCAGACTTCAGTCTCTGCTCCTAGCACAGAGTTCATAGCCCCCAGCTTCTCCTAGTGATACGTCATTGCTAGTTTGCGCGCACCATCAGGTTAGAGGTCCCGGCTCCTTAGGTAGCCCCCTCCATGGTTTCCGCCCCATTCATGACATATTCTGTTACGTTTGCATCACATGTCTATGTATACGCCCTGTTACACCTCTTTTTCACCCTTATCTTTCGCGACTGCTACGCGTCACACCTTCTGCTCCACCCACTGCTACGCCTATTGCAATGTAATGCTATGTGTTTGCGTTATGTATATATGCTCATGCACTGTTATTAAAAAAGTCATCCTTTTCCTTGTCCCGATCCTGACACCAGCAGCGCTGCTGGGCCCTGCCATCCTATTCCTATGCAGGTTGTCCTGTTCCTGTCCTTTATGCTGTAATAAACCTGCGAAACTCCTACTACCTCGAATTTTGACTCTTATTTATTGAGCTATCTGTTATTCATTTATACATTCAAAAATAGGGTATTATTTATTTATTTACCACATAATGGCGCCCGAACAGGGACTTGCCCTTTCCCCACGCGTCGGTGAAGCCACGCCGACCCCCTGACCCTCTGCAGTCGTGACGGAACTCTTCTGCGCACCGGCAGATATTTCTGCTTCAAGTATCCCTCAGGCCCACGGAGGAGACAGAGGAGGCGGTCCAGCATCCAAACGAGACGGTGGAGGAACGCGGCGAGTCCCGACCAGAGCCCAAGCCGAGAGTTCAAGGTCCGAGGTATCCGGAGGCCCACCCGTAACAGAAGTCCGAAGTTCGTCCGTCCAACGTCGAGGCAGTCCAGTCCAGTCTGAGGCCTTCCGTTCTTGCTGCCCGGTGAGTACCGTTACTGGGGTGGTATCTAGACAGGGTCAATCTAATTGACTCTGGTCCGTGGGTTGGTGGTACACAGACCCACAAACGAAGTGTCCACTTCGGTGGATGCGGGTCCTGACGTGTCTCTTTATGAGACCGGTAAGTTTCGTACTGTTTCAGCAGTGCATCTAGTTCCTGTTCTAGTCAGTTCTGTTCTCGAGAAAATTCATGTATTCTGTGTTCCGTATTCCAGGTAGTATTCTGTTCGAACTGTTATTTTTAAATGTTCTTCATGTATTTTAATGTCGTGGTATGAATGGGGAATAAGTATCGTGTTTATTGTGTATTGTATTGTGTCTAGATTATAGTTCAGTCATGCCGCTCTTTTCGAAATTACGTCAGTTAAAAACCAGAAAGGGTCTGCTGGAAGCAGCAGTTCCAGTTCCGCCTAGGGACAGTCCAGGTCATTTTATGTATCAGAAGCATGGCATAAGCGCCATACTGTATCTAGATTTATGGGTAGAGTATACCAAACAGTTAGAAGAAAAGTATAGATGGCCCGTATCGGGTACATGGGATGCCGAGTGCATCATGCGAGTAGAAGAGGCATTATGGAAAAAGAAAGCCAGACAGTCACAGAAAGATGCCATCGAGTTATGGCGCAAAGAAGCTCATAAAAGAACTGAAAAGGAAATCAGAAAGTCAGAATTAAGTAGAGAATCCTTAGAACGAGCACAAGAAAAAGAACTAATCGAGATAGGTGAACAAGTCAAAGCCGAACAGTCAGACAGACAGAGGCATGCCCTTATTAGGGGTATGTATCCTCTCTTTGCCGAGGGCAAAGCGACCCCAGAGGCATCCAGTAATTTCCCGCCACCATTAGTTCCGACCAAACTACGTCACAAACAGACCGCAGCTGATATTTTTATTTCGTCCTATTTGGACGACACAGTCCCAGAATATGCAAATCCTGTTCGCGCTCCGCCAGTCCCTGTAAATCAGGCACTTCCCGCTCCTCCAGACACCGGAGTACCTGTTACGGTACCCCCGGTCCAGCCCGCCATACAAGTCCAGCCTACATTTCCATTTCCCACTCTGCCAGGACGAAGAGCCTCAGTAGACGACTCTAGTTTAGGGGCCGCAGGGGGAGGTACTCCTCAAACCCCGCCGCCACACAAGCGTTTAACGTCAGCCGAATTACATGCACAAGCGTCACAGCGTACGCCCAGACATCAGACTGTAGCAGAAATAAGAAAATCCCTTGCCGAATGCGGCTATGATCCAGTCCCAGGCGAGGATAATATGGTTTTATATTCATTCCGCGTAAGAAAGGTGGCCGAGTATCTAGTCACCTTACCGAATATGAAAGAAGATCTAGACAGAATATATTGTTTCATCCGTACAGGGGATGATCCAGAAAGCATTAGCGAGGCCATGTCTCAAAGGAAAGCCGAGATCCAGCTCATGATATTAAAGTTTCTGATTAACTGTCTAATAAGAGAACAAGATTACCCGTCTAAAGATCAAGCCGAAATGAGAACCCTGACAAGGTGGAGTGATAATATAGCCGAGGGTAAGCACAAGACCGTCGGTGCTATGGAGAGTATGTACAAGAAAATCCGTAGAGAAATAATAAAGATACACGAACAACGTAAAGCAGCACAAGTAAGCGAGAAAGAAAGTAATTCTGATACTGAAGAGATAGACGACGAGAATCCCGCCAGAATAGCGTATGTAGGAAAATCTAGATTTCCAGATCGCCATTTACGCCTAGAACACAAGTCTATTTTTCATTCTCCAGCACCAGAACAAGGTTCACTAGAACAAGTGTTTCAAGCTACCGATCACATTCTGAAATCACGAATCGGTTACAGTGAGTTAAGTACTATGCATGAACAAGAACTAGCCCGATCAGCAGTCCGATGGATTACTGATTCTACCACTTTTCCAGACGAAATAGTGGCACAAATGTTTCTGAAACTGCCCCCAGCCGAACAACGACTGGTGGGTATGTATATGATTCAGCACCTCATTACATTGTATGAGGGTCAGCACTCTGATCCAGGCCCGTTACATGATGTCCTGAACGAGTTACTCCAGTATAGATGGAAAGGTCTAGGTACCGATTTAATTAGTGTCATTCTAGAACAGCGTCACAAATATAGAACGTTTTTGAATCCGCATTTTGTTCATGTCTCACCCCCAGAAAGTAAACCATTTTACATGGAGAGACAGAATCCGTTACGAGAAGTCCACCCAGTCAGAGGAACGGGTGGCGAACTAGAACGAGTGTTTGTTTACACTCCGATTACAAAGATGGAACTCCTCGAGATGAAGAAATTAATTCCCTGTCATGACAAAGACCCAGCAGGGTTCCATAGAGAATTAAAAGACATGCTCCGTATGGGAGAATACACGTATCCAGATATAATTAAAATGTTAAAGGTTCTGCTGCCCGCAGGGGTGTATGAAAAGCTCAAGGAAAAAGAATGGGAGGTGGGAGAGAAAAAGATCGATTGGGCAGTTCTAGAAGCTGAAGATAAGGCACGAGTACCAGGTACCGGTCTTGGAGATAAATGTAAAGAATTACCGGAATTATTAATACAAGTTTTACCCAGATTATTGACAACTAGAAAAGAAGACTGGGATGCAATCTCAGCCTGTAAACAGAAACAAGACGAAGATATTAGTGATTTTTATTCTAGATTTGAAAAATGTTTTAGCATCAACAGTGGCCTCAAGACGAGTAGTGAGTCATACCCTCACCTTTTTGTTACTAAATTAGTCGAGAATTCAAGTCCACAAATTAAAAATCGAGTTTTGAAAGTCGAAAGTACCTGGCAAGCTAATACCCCGTCCCAGATGTTGCAGATGCTTCAATACCACCAGAACAGAATCAGAGAAGAGCAAGAACACGAGAGAAAACGTATGAAAGACACGAAGATGAAAGTACTAGTTGCACAATCTGTTCCTCAAGACAGTCAGAAGAGGGGTCCGAATCAAGCCAGTCATCCTGCAGCTCCCGTTAAAGGGAACTGCAATTATTGTAAACAGCCAGGTCATTTTATAAATGAGTGTGCAGTTCTGAAACACAACATAGCTACTGGTAAGACTAAAGAAAGACCACGTCCGCCTAGACAAGAACAAGTTTCACAGATTCCTCAGCCACAGAATGCGCCACAGACAGTTACAGCTCCGCAGCCTATCGCTGCAACACAGCACGTCACACAGCAGATGTACCAGTATGCACAGTCTGAGTATCCAGAGTACCAGCAGTATTCATGAAATAGCCTAGAGAGGGAGGTAGGCTTGCCTCTCATCGAGATACCTGTAGATCAAGAAGGTCCCTATGTTCATAGTCAAGTATTAGGGAAAGACAGAAAGTTTTTGATTGATACAGGGGCAAGTAGGACCACAATTAGTCACGCCGAAGTTCCAGGGGCTCCGCTCTCAGGCTCAAGAAATGTTTCCCTTGGATTTTCAGGAAAACCTATCGTAAATGAGATTTCAAAGCCAGTTTCTCTAGAAGTAGGTCCATTGTCCCGCACTACTGATCTGTTACTTACTAAGTCATGTCCAGAAAATCTATTAGGCATTAAAACACTGAAAGAGTTAGGTGCAGTTATATGCTGTTCCCCAGAGGGAATACGATTGTTCCTACGTGACTTTAAGGGTCACTACGTATTACGAGATTTTGATTCAAGACTGTCTAATGTTCCGCAGCACTTATGGGCGCAAGGTCCAACTGATGTAGGTTACATGCAAATCACACCCTATCGTGTGACTCTCAAGCCAGGTGTAGTGTTACCACGGATCAGACAGTACAGATTGCCACCTGAGGCTGTAGCAGCCTTATCCAAAATTATTGACGAGCTCATGGCTCAAGGAGTGGTTGTAGAAACTGACTCCAACGTATGCAATTCTCCGATCATTCCAGTCATGAAACGTACTGATCCAAATGCACCCCCAGTATATCGATTAGTGATTGACCTACGAGAGCTTAATAAATGTATTATTCCGCAGTACCCAGTTGTCCCAGACATCTCTTCCCTATTAACGGCCATTGATTCCGAAGCGACGTTCTTCACTGTCATAGACCTCAAGAATGCGTTTTTCAGTGTCCCTATTCATCCAGACAGCCAGTTCCTTTTCGGATTTTGTTTAAATGGAAGGAGCTATATATTCACACGAGCTCCTCAAGGTTTCACAGAAAGTCCTAGTATTTACAGTCAAGCACTTAAGAGACAACTAGACAACATTCACATGCCAACTGACACTGCCCTGCTCCAGTATGTCGATGATCTCCTGATCACAGCCCGTTCTGAACGTGCTTGCGAGCGAGCATCCCTTACAGTCTTGTATTTCCTAGCCGAGATGGGGCACAAGGTGTCCCCTTCTAAGCTTCAATTCTGTGTCCAGCAAGTGGTCTACTTAGGACACTTACTGTCCAAGAGGGGTAGGCAGTTGACACCAGACCGTATCCAGTTAATAGCGAGTCTTCCTCAGCCCAAGACCCAGAAGGAGGTACGTGCTTTTATTGGCCTTACTTCTTACTGCAGACAATGGATTCCCCAGTATGCATTTCTAGCCAAGCCACTGATACAGTTAACGACACAGGAGGCAGCCGTACCGACTGTCCTCCCTTGGACATCTGAACATACACTTAGTTTCAATGAGTTAAAGAAAGCTCTATGCCAAGCTCCAGTTCTAGCGACACCGAACTACAGTAAGTCTTTTACACTTTTCGTAACTGAACGGGAAGGTACAGCATTATCTGTTCTCACACAAGATCAAGCAGGACAATACAAGCCCTGTGCTTATTTTTCGAGCACATTAGATCCTGTAGCCCAGGCTCTGCCTGCGTGCCTCAAGTCAGTTGCAGCCACAGCACTAGCTATCAGACAAAGTGATTCCATAGTCTTAGGACACTCCTTGACAGTACAAGTTCCACATTCCGTGGAAGTTCTTTTAAACCGAACACAAACTCAGCACTTGACAATTGCACGTTTAACAGGTTATGAATTGACACTGTTCCAGCCACACATAGAAATCAGACGCTGCAACGTTTTAAATCCTGCTACACTGTTACCATCAGTTAATTCAAATCCAGCCACACATGACTGTGTGGAAGTAGTTAACATTACGACAAAGCCAAGACAAGATCTGACAGATACTCCGTTACCAGATCCCGACCTGACACTTTATGTGGATGGTTCATGCATGAGAACTAGTACAGGAGAACTAGTCGCCGCGTATGCAGTGACTACTGACACCGAAGTTATTGAAACACATCGTATTGATACCCTGTCCGCTCAAGCAGCAGAGCTAGTTGCTCTGACACAAGCCTGCATACACGCCAAGAACTTGAAAGTTAATGTTTACACAGATTCACGTTACGCATTTGGAGTTGTACACGACTTCGGAGTGCTCTGGCAGGAGAGAGGTTTCATGACTTCTCATGGAACCAAGATTCAGCATGGTCTCCTTATTCAAGCTCTGTTAGATGCCATACATTTACCGACATCTATCGCTATCATAAAATGCAAAGCACATACGAAAGTTACTGATATTATTTCTCAAGGTAACGATCTAGCAGATCGCACAGCCAAGCTCACAGCACAGACTCCAGACATTCCAGTTAATCAGACACATACTCCAGATCCGACCACATGTATGACAGTTAAGGACCCTACACAAGATGTCATAGATATCCAGTTACATGCTACTCCCGAAGAAATCAAGAAATGGTCCGAACAAGGAGGGGTCCAGACAGATCAAGGATGGTTAACGAAGGGTAGAGCCACATGGTTTCTCCCCGACTCTATGGTTCAAGTCATTATTAATACCGCACATAGTCCAGCACATTTAGGAGAAAAAGCTATGTTAGACAGTATCCAGAACATTTGGTTCAACAAGCATTTACGAGCTGCAGCCAAGCAGAAAGTCCGTACCTGTATGATATGTTGTCAGTTTAATCCAGGTAAAAGTGTCCCGGTGGAACAAGGTGGATTCCAGCCCCCTGACCACCCTTTTGAAGTCCTCCAGATGGATTATATTCAGATGGAGCGATGTCGAGGTTTCAAGTATGTCCTTGTAGTTGTATGCGCTTTGTCCAGGTGGACAGAAGCATATCCAGTCCCAGATTACACAGCCGCGACCACTGCTAAGCAGTTGGTTCGTGAGTTCTTCCCCCGTTATGGACTCCCTAGAGTCGTATATTCTGACAACGGTCAGCCATTCTCATCTGAACTCATGAAGCATGTTTCCCTGTTGTTAGGGTACCAGTGGAAGTTCCATTGTGTACGCCATCCTGAAGCAGCCGGTCTCGTAGAGAGACATAACCAGACTCTGAAAATCCGTATCGCCAAGGTATGCAAAGAAAAAGGTGTGGACTGGCTAGTAGCTCTGCCAGTCGCTTTATTTTATATACGCATGGTCGCACATTCCAGATCAGGTCTGTCCCCGTATGAGGTCGTTTTCGGCCGCCCCCCTAACATGTGGGGTACTCCTAGACCCCGAAGTATTACCGATGTTTCAAGTAATATGCTGACAGATTACCTAGCTTCCTTGATGTCTGCCCTCAACTCATGTCGTTCACAGGTTGCCGCCGCATTTCCAGACAATACCGAGGTGGCACCGCATGAAATCGTTCCAGGAACCATGGTGTTGGTGAGGAATTTTGACAGATCAAGTCCGCTGGAGCCTCGCTGGAAAGAGCCCCGACAGGTCCTCCTCACCACCCGTACAGCCGTGAAGTTGGAAGGTCGCAAAGGCTGGGTGCACCTTTCTCATGTAAAACAATTTAATGGACTGAAACCCGTCTTAAAGAACATTTCCCAGGATTTGAAGGATTGCCAAAGCATTGTTTTCAAGGACTGTCCCGCAAAAGACATTGCTACAAACCCTCCCCTGTTAGAGAAAACTCCGCAACAGGAGTATAAGTTAAAACTCCGGTCTAGTAAAATAAGTCAGTCAGTTTGATTGTCTAAGTCCTCCCCTAGGTGAAACGGTTAGACTGTTTCTGACATGTATAAAATAGACCCCCATAGTGAGAGAGTTAGTCAAAACTCAATTCGATGTATCGTTCTTCTATGTTTCATATTGTTTCTCAGCATTATGATTTCCTGCACCAGTTATGCATTTTTCTTGTATTTCTCAGTTCTTCATGTAAATAAGTCTGCTAATGCTACAGTAGAGCACACGTTTAGTGATCTGCCTCCTCATGAACTCTCTTACCGCCTCGCTATGCGAAATAACTCATTCATCCGCATGTTACATTACTCACACCAGTCCAGCAATGCCACTAATTGTTGGGTGTGTGGTCGACTCCCCCCTTTCCAGACACCGAAGGGAGTTCTGCCACTTTTTCCTTATCCATTTTCACATAATGGTTCGTGTGGAGCATGGTCCACGTTAACGTCATCCTCAACAGATATGTTTTTTCTTAACAATACATGCTTTCCAGACAAGCAAGGTCTCCCCCACAGAACAGGTTTAGATCTAGAAAATGAAGTGTATAATTTAGGTAATTATTCTTCGAATTTCATGGTCTTGAATGTTCAGTCTGATACTACTCCAGACTTACCTGCTATTTCAGTACTGCCAGTCAGAGGTGAATTATGTGTCCGAAATAATGGTTCCGTACATGTAGGACATAGTGATTGTACTACTATTGTCAAGTATAGTGACAGTGGGAAATCTATCTTCAAAGCTTCACGTCATTCTTATCTTATTTGTGGTCAAACTGCATATGTTCGTCTGCCCCTCGGTTGGGAGGGAACCTGTTACATTGCCTTCCTACTGCCACCTGTTTTCCTAGCCCCACCTGATTATCATAGAAACACACATCTAGTACACGTTAGACATAGAAGGGAGTCCCCAATTGTCGATTATACTGAAACTGCTCTAGAACAGTATACAGATTTCAACAAAGGTTTCTTTTTCTTTATAGGACCTATCCAGAATAGTAAGCTAATCCGTAGGTTAACCAGAACCCTCGAAGCTGTAGTAAATGAGACTGCTTCTGCTCTAGGTAATTTAACTGAAGAGCAATCTGCTATGAGATTTGTCGTTTTACAGAATCGTCTCGTCCTTGACGTCATACTGGCCGATAGGGGCGGGGCCTGTAGAGTCATCGGATCTAGTTGCTGCATTTTCATTCCAAATAACGCGCCGTCTGTTTATTCAGCTATAACCAGACTCCATAAAATTGCCCATCTGTTACACCAAGATCCAGGCACCTGGACATGGTCCGGTTGGTTCTGGAATATAATTTCCGCATGGGGATGGAAAATATTGTCCTTCCTAGGTATTGCAGTAGCGATCATATTCAGCTGCTGTCTCTGTATACAATGTGGCCCTGCGATTTGCGGCATTTGTGCTACCTCTTGTATTCCTAGTCCCAAGCCCCGTTCTAAATCCCGTTCCAGGATAATTCGAGACGAGCAAATGATACTGTATGAAATGATAGATGGTATCATGAATATTGATGTTTCCTGATGGAAACGTAGTGACAAGGAGGGAATGTGGAAAAGTAAATTTTGCCATGTTCTGTGTCCCTACGTGTCATCCATCATATGTTATGTGTGCATGATTAAATATGCATATGTATTCCCTATGTTCGATTAATGACGCAATTACAGTTGTGTCCACCTCTAGTATGCCAGTTTCCAGTTCTCGTGAAAGCTACGAATATCAGGCCTATGTAAAGTTACGTTGCCACGTTTCTCAGTGTGCACGTTATTTCATTGTAAAGTCCCCGTTTCTAGGCCTCAAAAGGGCCCGGACATCAGATTCAGCTCCTGTCTCCTAAAGCCTCGCTGAGGAGCGATACAGCCCCCACCTGTATCCTCGACCCTTCACTTACTTCCTGCCTCACAGTGCCCGGTTCAGCCTGGCTCTGCCTCTGAGTCTGCCAAAAGTATGTTATGATTCCAGTTATCAGTTCAGTCCTCCTTCTCTGCATTCCTAAAGCTACTGAATCGCGTCAATAGTTTCCGTCATTGTCTAGCCTTCACGTCTCCACGTTAGAGAAATACTGTATTTAATGGTCATTTCATATTCTTCATCACGCACTACATGTAGAATAATGCATGGTCCAGTCTTAGAATCAAGTCAGCCTTTCCCCTCCTAACTTCTAGTTTATATCAACATGTTCTCTAAACATCAGATACTAGATACTGCTTAGGTACATGTCGCCCTGACTCTCCAGACTTCAGTCTCTGCTCCTAGCACAGAGTTCATAGCCCCCAGCTTCTCCTAGTGATACGTCATTGCTAGTTTGCGCGCACCATCAGGTTAGAGGTCCCGGCTCCTTAGGTAGCCCCCTCCATGGTTTCCGCCCCATTCATGACATATTCTGTTACGTTTGCATCACATGTCTATGTATACGCCCTGTTACACCTCTTTTTCACCCTTATCTTTCGCGACTGCTACGCGTCACACCTTCTGCTCCACCCACTGCTACGCCTATTGCAATGTAATGCTATGTGTTTGCGTTATGTATATATGCTCATGCACTGTTATTAAAAAAGTCATCCTTTTCCTTGTCCCGATCCTGACACCAGCAGCGCTGCTGGGCCCTGCCATCCTATTCCTATGCAGGTTGTCCTGTTCCTGTCCTTTATGCTGTAATAAACCTGCGAAACTCCTACTACCTCGAATTTTGACTCTTATTTATTGAGCTATCTGTTATTCATTTATACATTCAAAAATAGGGTATTATTTATTTATTTACCACAGTCTGTGCAACAGTAAGAAAACCGTTGGACTTCAGAAGGGTCAAATATACTATTCCCCCTCCAGTCTATGCAACAGTAGGGAAAGCGTTGACCATAAGAGGGGTTACATTTACTATTTCTACTCCAGTCTGTGCAAAAGTAAGGAAAGTAGTTCACTTCAAACACATTATATATTTGAATAACACTATTAATTTAGAACAAATATAACAAATCTTAATATGAATATTATTATTAAGCCTCCCAAAATGATTCATAGTAAATAATAAACAACTAAACAATGTATGTGATTATTAAAAATGTAAGTATTAATTATAAGAGAAAAGAAATTGTCATTTATTTATCTTCCCACTCTATACCCCCACAAACCTAGCAGCCCACACTTAAAATATTACTAAAATAAATAAGTATGACACAATTCACATAGTTGGTAATCTATTAACTAATGAATTACCAATTAATAAATATTTATTAATGAATTATTTGTTATTTTGCACCCCACTCTATACCCCTACAAACCTGGCAACTTACAACTAAAATATAACAAAAAGAATTAATATCACATAATGTACATCATTTTAAAATAAATAATGAACAATAAATACTGTTTAATTAATTATTACTTGATAAACGTCCCACCCTATATCCCTACAAACCCGACAGACTACACCTAAAATATAAGTAATATAGAAAGTTATTACACAATCTACATCATTGATAAGCAATTAAAAATACTGATAAATTAATAATGTATCATTAATTAATTATTGCTTAATTAACTTCTCACCATGTACACCTGAAAACCCAACAGCCCACACATAATATATAACTAAAATATATAATTATTAGACACTTTACATAAATAATATTCAATTAAATGCAGAATATTACATTAATAATTCATTATTAATTATTAGTTATTTAACTTCCCACCCTATAACTCTACAGACCTGGCAACCCACTATGACATTATAAAATACTATTTGGAATTAAAACATATTTTATAAATCACTTAATTTTGAAAACTATATTTACAAATATTATAAAAAATTATGCAAACAAAAACACATACAATTAATGCATGAACCTAAACACATTTAGATAATAATAAAGCGATATTTTTGACAACTGTAATATTGAAAACAATGTTAACAATAACAATATTCTTAACTACTAAATTGCTTACCTGAACAAATTTATTATGCTTGACAGCAATATTTCTACATCACAATATTTTTGTATCTTATCACTTTTTTCCAATATTTCTGTATCCCGATATTTACACTCAATGTTTTGTCCAGACATTGCAAAAAAAACAATTGATGGACAGAATGCACCAGACATTGCAAAAAGAACAATTGATGGACAGAATGCAGAACAATGTCATACATTCACCCCAGTACAGAAATCTGAGCCTAAATCCATATTTTTTTGCTTCCTATGCCATTCAAGTTTAGACCCAGCCATATGCAAATCAGTCTTGACCATGTTCTCCATGGGAACAGTCCGGTTCTCTCTGGACTGGAAACAAGAATCCTAGGACTGGTTTCAGGGAATCACCTCTCATCAGCAAGGCTAGCTTGAGTCCAGTGGCATGAAGAGCACAGGACCCACATCTGGGCATTCCCGTCCCACTTGAGTGCCAAATGCAAAAAGAACAATTTATGGACAGAAAGCAGAACAATGTAATACATTCACCCCAGTACATCGATCTGGGTTCTAAACCCATCATTTTTTTGCTCCCGAAGACATTCCAGTTTGGACCCAGCCATGCGTAAATCAGTCTTGCCCCAGTTCCCCATAGGAACAGTCCAGCCCTGAACTGCCAGGCCAGGCTAAAGTTGGGTGGCATTGTGAGCAAATGAATGATAAATTTAGCCCAGATCTCTTGACTAGGAGTGAATGTTTTGATTTGTTCTGCATTCCATCCATAGCTTGTGTGTCTTTTGCTTTCTTGTCCTAAGTTTGCCGGGTATACCCAGACGAGGGTACCGGGCTCACTGTGCCACTGGGTTCTAGTTAGCCTGGCTGCTGAGCGGTGAAAACCTAAACCGGTCCTAGGATGCTTGTTTCCTGTCCAGGGAGGGCCTGGTTGGCAGTTTAGACTTGACTGCTCGCATGAGGAACATGGGCAAGATGGATTTGTATATGGCTGGGTCTACACTGGGATGGCATGGTGAACAAAAGAACAATGGATTTAACCCAGATCTCTTTACTGGGGATGAATGTTGTGATTTGTTCTGCATTCCATTCTTCTCTTGTGTGTCTTTTTCTTTCTCGCCCTAAGTGCGCTGGATATGCCCAGACTTGGGTCCCGAGCTCACTGTGCCACTGGATTCAAGCTAGCCTAGCTTATGAAGGGTGAAACCCAGCAACTGGTCCTAGGATGCTTGTTTCCAGTCCAGGGAGGACCTGGCTCAGCAGTTCAGCCTTGACTGTCCCCATGAGGAACACGGGCAAGACGGATTTGCATATGATGAGCAAAAGAACAATGAATTTAACCCAGACCTCTTGACTTAGGGTGAATGTTTTGATTTGCTCTGCATTCGTCCATCACTTGTGTGTCTTTAGCTTGTCCAGATATTGGACATTATTTGAGGATCCATTGAGGTGTTAGACAGCTTTTGGTTATTTATTAAAATGAGTTCATATACCTTAAATGCAAGTAGTACACATTAAAAACAAAACAAGTCACATTCAGGCATAATAACATATCCACACATCAAAATAATATAAGTGAGCAATGCATTTTCAATTTTAAAAACATAATTTATTACATTGATTTTACACTCATACAGCATCAAGGAGGGTCCGGGACCCTCGATTCTTTGGGCCTGATTTAGAATTTATTGGCAGGGCACTCCATCACAAACACGACTGATATTCCATCTGCCTCATTACAAGTGCATTACTACATAATGCACTTATAATATGGCAAATGGGATATCCGTCATGTTTGTGATGGATTACCTGTCCCCCAAACTCCAAATCAGATCCTTTATGTTGTAGAAATATTGTTTGCTATATTCCATGATATTATTCATTTGGTGCTGGGCAAGTAAGTACATGAGCCAGTTTTTGTATATGAACAACCTATGATTGTACATTGAGTGTATTACAAATGTGCTTTTTTATAAATTGGCACCAGCCACCAACTGCTTAGAGTGTAATAAGCCATCAGTCAGTTTTAAAATGAATAAAATAATAAATACATCAGGATCTAACAATTTCCCTAAATTTGGTTGCATAATACTAGGTTTGCTATCTATAAGTTCCAGTTTGAGACGATGTCAGACAGTCAGGATGATATATGCTCTAATTCTAGCATTTTGTCATTTTTCTTTATCATATAGTTCTTAGTGATTGTAGGTGTGTGTATTTTATGATTGTAAATACAAGCCCCATTTTTAGAGTGCATAACAAAGTTTTGTTTAAGAGTGTCAAATGATATCTGCGTTATGGTTAAAAAAGCTCCACTCTGCAGCAAAAAGAAGTTCCGTGTTTGAAATATGTATTATATTTATTGTCTCCTATGCCAAATTCTACCAATAATGCCTCCATTGTAATGCAAGGTCTCAGTTTCAGGTACCGCTTTCCTAATTTGCTATCTGTTGCTGCAATGTTTGGTAAATTTGCAGAGATATAACTTTCATTTCGAGCACGTAGTAATATCGGAATCTTACTTCCGTCGTTTGTTTTCAAAATGTGTTTCATTTCAGGCTCTGTGGCTACGAAAAATGTAGAATTCAATTTCTATTCCCCACTGCTCATACTTCTCATGACTGAATTTGTGTATAGATTAAACATTTCAATATTTCACAATCTATGTAAGCAATATGTTTCCTAATAGATCATCTTTGATTTGCTTGAACTCTCTATTTTTTTTGGGCAAGGATCGTTGTTCTGAAGATTTACTTGATAGTAATAATGTAGATTTTCTCCGCCACACTTGACACCAATGGTGATTAGGTTACAAACAAATCCTTGTTTAAAAGAAATAGTGATTGTAAAAAATTAACCAACTCATCTGATACACTGGTATTTGAATAGCTGTTCGATTCACTTAGGAAGAAATGTTGATTTCTGTTTTCTACTACTAGTGTGATCAGCTAAGTTAAATTGAAAATGCTAAGCATCCTTACTTGAATACTTTTGCATATATATATATATATGCCCATCCAGGGCCTGATTGTTTCTTTGGGAGATGTATGCGCATTTTGATTTAAACACTCCTATCAACTGTTGTGAATTATCAACAACGTGTGCTGATTATATTATTCTTTTGCTAGTACAGAATTTGATGATGTATTTACTCTCCGTGGTGCATCACTATAGCAGCTTACAACACAACTGTCTATGTTGCCTCCTATATTATGATTGAAATGTTTCTGTTCTGTTATTGCACATTTGTATATACACATGAAGACATTTTGATATAACTGAGTACCATGTAATGAGGATACTGCATTATCGCGATGTAGTAAGTGATAATCTGGCAGCCCTTGGTTGTTCTATTCTTATGATTCCACCAGCACTGTTGAAATGGCCGCCATATATTTGTGTGCATTGTATGAGATTTTGCGGGACATCGCCCACAAATTGAGACCACTCGCTTTCTCCTAGTAGAAAAGGCCACTTTATTCAGGATATGTAATTCATAAATTTCCCAACAGATCATCAAACATGTAAATTTGGCATTTGAACCGAAACCATTTCTTTATTTATTTATTTCCTTTCATTATAAATTTAGACTTTATACCGAAACCATCAAATAATCTCTTTTCTTGTATTGAACTCATCATAACTTCCCCAACATTTTCTTTCCATTTTTTCCCCTCCATTGTTCTGTATAATTCCCCCTATCTAACTAATAACTGGAGGAGCCCGCTCTAGACTCCTCCTCCCTGGGGATTTTACGCCTCAAGCCATCTGTAATGGGAAACGCATCCTGAAGTGGCAAAAGCCTATATAAATATATATATATATGCAAATGCTCCAATATATGCTCGTAAACTAAGCGATACCAATGCATATATATACATACCGTACTCGACACATATAAAGTTTAGTTCTTCTTCCAAGAGTACATCCTATGTGTCTCCCTCTCTTGTTTTTTTTTTTTGTTTTTTGGGAGGGTGGGTGGGATTCCGCTAAGAAAAACTAAACGCCCTCTCTACACTCCCTGCGCCTAATCTCCTCAGCAAGCTACGCAATGCTAACTTCCCTGACGCTCCCTCTAACGCGCTCCTGGACCCTACCATTATGCGCAAAATCCGCAGGGGGAGACGTCTCGCGCCGCTCACCCCTGCGGAGCCATCGCCCACAAATTGAGACCACTCGCTTTCGCCTAGCAGAAAAGGCCACTTTATTCAGGATATGTAATTCATAAATTTCCCAACAGATCATCAAACATGTACATTTGGCATTTGAACCGAAACCATTTCTTTATTTATTTATTTCCTTTCATTATAAATTTAGACTTTATACCGAAACCATCAAATAATCTCTTTTCTTGTATTGAACTCATCATAACTTCCCCAACATTTTCTTTCCATTTTTTCCCCTCCATTGTTCCGTATAATTCCCCCTATCTAACTAATAACTGGAGGAGCCCGCTCTAGACTCCTCCTCCCTGGGGATTTTACGCCACCCAGGAAAACCAAAGAGTTTTCCTGGCCCCACCCCAAGAAAACAGACCTCTTTTACAATTTTGAACTGCACCAAAGATTCGCTTGTAGCTCTTGCGCTAGTATGTCTCTGATTTCAACTAAATAGTAGGCCATGCCTAATTGAGACAAGTGGACTCCGTCATCTCGAAAAAGATGACTCTCGCTACTCGAGATGTTGTCATGCTGTAAAACCCCAATCTTCATCACTTTACAAAATACCCTCATAGCTTTATTTAGTTTCCGCCTGGCCTTCTCCAATGCTGCATGTGACCTGGCCTGTCGCCAAGATTGTCTGTATATGAACTCAGTCCAAAACAAGCGAGTGGTCGACCAATTCATCCTCAGCACCGTCAAATCAAGTTGCATGCGTTTGATGAGCGCTAGTCCTGACATTCTAACTAAATCATTCTCACCTACATGTACGATAAGGTGGTCCGGACAACCTCGCATATGAAACATTTGCGTTAATGTTGGAATTAAATCGTCCCACTGCATGCCTCCTTTACCCTTCCAGACTACTTCGTGATGCGCACTAGGAATACCCAGTGATCGTCCATAAATCTGCTCTTCTGCAAACAGGGCTGCCCACTTTACAAACGAATGGCCTACTATCCAGGTCTGCCGTTTAAACTTCGAATTTGCACCCCGCACAGTACCTGAAATGAAAGAAAAATTAGACCACGCACCCCCATCCAGATACTCAAACAACAAGCTTATTTGCGCACATAACATTTGTAACTGTTAGACTTCCACCTACCAATGCGTTTTAGCACGTCCAAACCCAATCCCAATCTAACCGCCTCAGTAGCAGCCCCTATACGAAAAGAGTGTGTGGCAAACGATTTTGGACTTTCCCCCAAGCATGTCAGAGCCCTTCTCAATACTGCTAAAAATTGGGAACTTGTAATTTTCTCACCAGTTTTATGAATGAAAATGTGGCCTGTTGTCATCTGTTCCCTAGAAACAAAACAAACCCACTCCTGCACCGGGCAACAGTCAGCCATCCTACTACTATTTAGAAAAACCCACGTGCCTCGTCCTAGTTGATCTGTTTTAGACTTCCTCACCCATATCCCCAGCCTATTCTCTCTTAATGCAATCTCTGCACTGGACAGACCTCTATCACTTCCAACACCCAAAACCTCAGAAACCCTAAAAGCCCCAAAAAACATCCAAATCATAGCTAACCTAAAACGCCCAATCTCCCAAAGATCATAACAAAACAAACCTAATTGTCCTAACAACTTCTGCAACAACTCAAACGTAATGGTAGCTCTTGGCCGCAGTAAACCAAGTGACCCCTTCTGTAAACCCCTCAACATTTTCTTTACCCGCTGATCATCCACCGGGTCAAAACCCCACAACAATTGACCATAAAAGGATAAACCAGACAATTTTCCTGCAATTGTGGTGTGCGACAAACATTTATCTATTAAAGTCAGCACGAAATCGCAAATACCACCTGTAACTTTCCCCACTGACTCAGCTCCTCCCAAACTCTGTTTGTAATGTAAAAACTCCTGCCATGCTTGCACATAAGTTCTTCTAGTCGAAGGGGCAATGGACTGCTCGACTAGCTGAACGATCCTCACTCCCCTAGGGCCCAAAGGTTGTGTGGCACTTCTGTTTTGTAGAGATCCGCCCCTGGCGCCAATTCGCGGAACTTCTGCCACTGAAATCGGGAAAGAGCATCAGCAATGCAATTATTAACTCCTGGGAAATGTCGAGCTTTGAACATCATGTTGAATCGTAAACTTAAAAGCATGAACATTCTCAGTAACTGTAAAACTCGAACATCTTTCGCTTTCTGGTTGTTAATCAGGTTCACAACTGTCATGTTATCAACATGAAATAACACCGACCTGTTCTGAAATTCTTGGCCCCACACTAGTAATGCTACAATCAGCAGAAAAAGCTCTAAAAAAGCGATGCTTCTTCCATGGTTCTTCCAATGTTCTGGCCAACCCTCTGCGCACCACCGTCCTTCCCAGAAGACACCAAAGTCACTGGACCCCGCAGCGTCAGAATAGATTTGAACTTGCCACACAAAATTGTCATGCACAAATTGTAAAGGAATGCCATTAAAGTTGTCCAGAAAACACAACCACACTCGTAAATCTTCTTTGATGTTTTTTGTCACACGAACTCTGTGGTGTGGGAGATATGCACCAGATAAAGCCATGCCTAGACGTCTACAAAACGTCCTTCCCGCCCTCACCACTCGACAAGCGAAGTTTAAATAACCCAACAGGCGCTGCACCTGTCTCACCTCAATCTTAGTTGTGTTTAAAACTGTGAGGATAAAAACCTTAATCTCGCTAATCTTATTTTGAGGAAGGCGTGCTGTCATATGCGTGGTGTCTAGTTCAATGCCCAAAAAAGTTATTACTGTGACCGGGCCTTCGGTCTTGTCTGCTGCTAAAGGAACCCCCAGAGCCTCAGCAAGCGTCTGGAAACGCGTCAGCGCTTCTTTACAGTGTCCCGTGTTTGCCTTTCCTATGAAAAGGAAATCATCCAAGTAATGACAGCAGACACCCATTGTACACGTCTGAGAGAAAATCCATTGTATGAACGTGCTGAACATTTCAAAAAGCGCACAAGAGGCCGCACAGCCCATTGGCAATACCCTGTCCACAAAATAGTGCCCTTGGAAGAACATCCCCAATAAATCAAAGTCAGTAGGGTGAATTGGCATTAACCGAAAAGCAGACTGAATATCACATTTCGCCATTTCGGCTCCTTTTCCCATTTTTGTCACTAGTTCCATTGCCTCATCCACTGTTGTGTAAGATACTGAAGTGTCTAATTCAGATATAAAATCATTTATAGATCCCCCTTCTGGCCAGGATAGATGCTGAATCATACAATATTCACCAGCAGTTTTCTTGGGAATGACCCCAATAGGGGACACGATCAAGTTCGGCAAAGGGCAATACCTGAAATGGCCCGCTATTCTACCTGCTCCAATTTCCGTGTTCAGTTTTTTACTTACTACCTCCGGCATCTCTTTAGCTGAACGCAGATTGTCAGCCCACCTCTGTTGTCTAGGCCCTTGATACCCTAATTTGAAACCTTCCCGAAACCCCCAGAACAAATGGGATGCTGCCTCAGTATCGTGATATCTATTCAACCAAGGCACTAAGCTATCCAATCTAATGGGAGTAGGCGCCTTTTGGGAAAGGAGGGAAAGGGGCGCCTCTACCTCTCGCTGCCCAACCACTCTGCTCTGGAAACCGCTGTTGATCACCGCCTCTATGCCCACTGAAACCTCCCACTGGGGCATTACATAGCGTGAGCGGATGACGCCCCCCGCAATGGGAACAGTCGTGTTTAAAACGGCACAATGGTCTGGTGCACATTCCTCTGTTATAATTCCAACAGGCTCCTGTACCTGATGAAACACCTCTTCCCCATGTACCCGCTCCATATTGAGCGGGGCGCCATAGAAAGGGCCGGTAGGGAACTGGCAAGCCGCTTGCAGTGTGTGTCGTAGCCGATGGATGTGATGTGGACATCCATTGAAGCCAAAGCTCCGAGTCTACGTCACCCCAAGGCTTCTCTACGCAAATACTAATACGGGCTCGAAACTCCTCATCGTAATTAAGCCAGGAGTATCCCCCAAAGTGTAACTGAGCCTTCCTTACTATGTCCATGTATTTGTAAAGAGCGACGGACCTTTCGGGGTACCGTTCACAATAGATGCTCGCGTAGATCAAGAATGCTGAGGTCCAGTTCTCAATCGTACGAGGCACCCTGGGACGTCATGCTAACTCCCATTCCTCCTCTTTGGAACCCTCTTTGGCCTGTAAGTCTCGATGCAGCAATTTGAATATGTCCACAAACTCGTGATTCCATATCCGCTGCTTAGTTTTTTCTGACAAATGGGACCCCAGCGGCATCGCCACACCCATATAAGGCAGCCGCTGCCTAACATTGAGAACCTGTTCCGATGCTGCATCTCGAGCCTTCCCTCCTGTTATAACAGGCAACTCTTGAGGTAAAACTCCTGCCTGTAATGCTGTCCTCGGAAACAAAGTACCAGCAACTGCCAAATCACCTGACCCAACCTTCCTCCCGCCTTCCCTTCCCCCAACAACTTGCACCACAGGTAACTCTCGGACAGTCCCCCTGTCATCTCTACCCTCCTCCCACACTGTCCACCACTGATGCTTACCACTTGGTAGCTGTCCTGCCCGCTGCTGCAATTCAGTCTGAGACATCCGCTCTTGATAGTCTCGTGGGGCTACATTCGAACCAGAAAAATCCGCACTTGACTTCTGAAACAACAAAGAAGAATTTGTTGCCCCCCCCAACCCTGACTTCTTTACCCACCATACCCCTTACACTCTGTTTGGAATGTATACTCTTTCTGCCCTTTTTTGCGCTTCCCACCTGACCCTCTGCTGATTGACAAAACTCACCCCTCACCTGACACCCACCACTAGAACCTGGGCAAGCTCCATCCCCCACTCCCCCGTCAAAATTCGACCAAAACAGATCAGCGCTCCGCTCCTGAGACCTGTCTGCTCTCAAAAAATCCGCTCTAGATTCGCTGGCGCATACTTTACCAAGCTCCGCAGTATACCGTGACACGGTAGGGGCAGCCGCCTGAACAGATGGCGCATTCCTGACACCAACCATCTGCGCCTCAACCATGTCGCGTGGTACTCGTGAGGTACGAACAACCTCCATGGGAGTCTGAACTCTAGCTGGAATTTCAGTGCACATGGGGCGCTCAACCCAATGCGACTGACTGTCCCCACTTCCAACTTGTCTACTCCTCTCGTGTGGTGCATCATACGGTGAAGGGCGGGCACGCGGAAAGATATATTGAGTGTCCCACCGCCTGCCTTCCTGTTCTGCACGCAATGTTTCCTGTCCTTGCTCTTGTTCGAAGTCCTCGTCCGTGTCCGAACCCACAGAACACTCCTCCTCCGCCTCAGACTCACTGACCTCCTGTGTCCCCTGTAACGGTGCGTCATGCTTAAACACTGGAGGACCAACTACTAAAGCCATGGGAAACTTCGAAGTATTCTGAGGTAGCTGTATCTGAATCTTTTGACTATGGAGGGCCTGCGGGGGTTGTGAATCATAAACCTCTTCGTCCTCCTCACTGTCACTCGAATATGCCACCAACGACCCCGACCCCCCTCTCATAATGAACCTCTGACTTGCGTTATTCTGCCCATTATCAAGCCCCATTGCCTCACTGACAGGAATACAATTCAAGGGGTGAGGAGATAATGTCAAACACTGCGCCCCCAAACCATCCTGTGTAACGGCTACCTTCTTTACCGACTTTTCTTTCCCTTTTCTCTTCAGGGAAACCTGCGCACTACTCGTAGCAGCTCTCAAAGGGGATCCCGCCACCAGCATATTCGCCTCAGATCCGCTTTTTCTGGTAGCTAAGGCACTCACTGTCTTCTGGCGTGTGAGGGACAACGCTCTTCTTGCTGTCACGATCTGACTCCTCTCGCCAGGGCGCAAAGCCGCCTCCGCCCCAGCACTCAAAGAACGAGAACGCCCTTTTTGTTTCCTGACAGAAGCCGGTTGACAGGCTTCAATGGCGTACCTCACTCCTTTTACCGCTTGCCTCTGTGGTGGGCGTTTTGGAGGTATCATTTCGTCGAGCGCTGCCTGTGTCAGCATGTCTGCCCTGCCCTCCTGCTGTATCACTCTCAGCGCCGCTATAAGCTGGTCACTCATTTCCATCTCCAAAATACACGTACACTTACTAACTATCCTCCGCTATTATCGCACCAAACAATTAAATTGCCTGATTCCGCTAAGAAAAACTAAACGCCCTCTCTACACTCCCTGCGCCTAATCTCCTCAGCAAGCTACGCAATGCTAACTTCCCTGACGCTCCCTCTAACGCGCTCCTGGACCCTACCATTATGCGCGAAATCCGCAGGGGGAGACGTCTCGCGCCGCTCACCCCTGCGGAGCCATCCTCACTTTCCTTTGTGCATGCCAATGTATTTTCCTTCCGGTATGGTTAAATACTGTGCTGTTTGAATTGGTAACTGACATTGAAAAAGGCGTTGTTGCCGGTCGAAACGCATCTGTCAGTCTTCGAGCGGTTTGCCGAATAAACCCTTTATTATTATTTTCCCTATCGAGTGCCTCCAAATTTGCCCACAGGAGTGTGGATTGTTTGAGGCTATGTGACGCAACTCACCATCGCGCTAGAGTGCACCCTGGACGTGTGGTGCGGCATTGGGTGAACCTTGTTGAATTATATATATATATATATATATATATATATATATATATATATACATATATATATATATATATATATATATATATATATATATATATATATATATATATATATATATATATATATATATACACACACACACATATTACCTACTGGCAGTCGCCATTAGGTAATTATAGTTAGGAACAAGTTTCCATAGGAAGAACATTTATTGTTTTGCTTATAACTTTGGCGTCGTTTGATGATTCTTATGAAATTTTTCAAACAAATTCTTTTTTCATATCAGCTCTTATGTTGAATGTTTGGGGGTGATTCGTCAAGGGGGCTGAGAAAAAAGGGTAGTCCCAAAACGTGTTTTTTCCATGCAATCTCCATAGGAAACTTTAGACAAGGCTACAGGTCGAACGGGTGAACGGAATTACTCCAAATTTGGCAGGGAGAAGGGTCGTGGTCTAGGAAGCACACATTTGTTTATTTGGTGTAAATCCGTTTAGTAGTTTAAGAAACATCGAAATTTACAGATATTGATATTTTGGAATTCTGCCATCTGATTGGCTGAGGAGTTACGAGCACGAGCTTGCTGCTTATTGGTTGCGAGCGCTGCGAGCGGTTGCAACTAGGAAGTGTTGGCCGCCATTTTGTGATTCTGTTGAAGCAAGTAAGGGGAAAAAAGGACAAAGCAAGTAGGAAAGCGGAGGGTAGGAGCACTGTAACCTCTGTGGGGTGTTTAGGGTGTGCTATACAGGCGGTGCCCAGTGCACTACTCATACCTACCAGTCTGAAAGTGCTGGGCTACGGAAATTAAGTGAGGTATTGCCTAGAGTCTGATGCTGCTAAGGTGAGCTACTGCGGGACTCCGGGATTAAAGCGTGAGCCGAAACTGTGTGTCTTATGCTGTGACGTCATGAGCCCTGGCCACTGCACCACACCTGTGGAAGTAGTGTCAGCATGTGTTTATAGCTACTAGGACGAACTACTGACCCCTACTGGTCAGAAACTCTTGGGGTACAGAAAATAAGCGAGGTATTGTCTAGAGTCTCATGCTGCTAAGGTGAGCTGCTGCCGGACTCGTGGATGAAATCGTGAGTCCAAACTGTGTGTCATATGCTGTGAAGTCATGTGCTCTGGCCGCTGAGCCACATCTGTCCAAGTAGCGTCAGCATGTAGTTATACCTACTCGGAGGAACTTTTGTTTTGAACATTGTAACTTGTGTATGGTGCTTAGGGGGTGTTATACAGGGAATTTGAAGGTAAATTTTCGCATATCAAATCAATACAGTATTTGTAAAGTGCAAACTACTCAACTCTATGGGTCTGAAGACCCTCGAGGCCGGTGTGGAAAATATGTGAGCTATTAAGTGAGTTATTGCCCAGAGTCACATGGTGCTGAGCTGAGGTGCTGCCAGAGCAGGGGAATAAATTGTGAGTCCTGTGCTCTGAACTCATGTTTTCTGGCCGCTGCAGTACACCTATCGAAGTAGTGTCAGCATGTGTGCATGCGTAGTAGGAGGAACTTATGTTTTAAACAGTGTGACGTCTGTAGAGTGATTGTGGGGTGCTACAGAGGGAGTGTGAAGTTCAATTCTGCCGTTTCGAATCAATCCGGTTCTTGTAAAGTGCAAAATCCTCACTCGTACTGGTCTGCAGGCGCTGGGGACCAGCGTGGAAATTAAGTGAGCTATTGCTGAGAGTCACATGGTGGTATCCTGAGCTGTCGCTAGAGCTGGTGATCAAAGCGAGAGGTCTGTGCTGCAAAGTCAGACTGTCTGCATGCCGTTACCTGGCCCTAAAATAGCGGGCCTAAGTTGGCAGTTATAGGGTTGCTCTAAAAAGAGCCCTTGTGTTCATTAGTTGGAGCTACATGTAGGTGCGGATGCACAACTTCAGGTTATTCAGAAAATCTCTGTTTCCTTGATTTGTGAAGTTTACTCCATCAATTTTGTAGATATCAGGCATATCAAAACGTATGTTGTTGTAGTAGATCGACCCCATTCTATGGTCTCTGAGGTATGCAGACACAGCTTTGTTGAAATTCTTCCTAGATTTTTCAATCTGAGGAAAAAAAAATTTGACCACTTCCACTTCTGTCTTTGGGATATATTGGAATATACAAAGACAGTTTGAGCCAAAAGTAACATCAATTATCCAAAGGTGTCCTTCATAAGCATTTCCAAACCGACTCCAGTCAATGTGCCTAGGTCATTTCCACCACAATGCACAATCATGAGGTCAGGGTGTGGAAGATGCAAAGAGGTTTTAACTAAAGGTAGCAATTGGTGCCAATTCAATCCTCTCTGTGCAAACCATTTAATGTCCACATTTTGTAAACCTAGGTCTAAGTCAATATGTCTGTGTTCTGCATACCTCTTGCACCAGAAAATATAGCTATGTCCTACGATCCACACTAGCATTTTGAAGATATGGCTGGAAGGTATGGAAAGATGTCTGTAGCTCATGCAGTTCCTTCGTAGAATAAGAGATATGTTTAAAGATGGGGGACCACTTTTTTTGTACTACAACAAAAGTGACTGTGGGTCTAGAGGAGAGGAATGTCTATGTGTGCCTTAATGATTCTTTTTCTTTTTCACTTTATGCAATGCTTCCAGTTACATTTACATACCTACTACTGGTCACTTGAGTCCTATTACCATTGTAGTTAACCATTTCACAATAATCTCTTGAGGTGGTTACAACATGGACTCCCCACTCTGTGAAATGGTCCAGATGATGAAAGGGCGGTACAGGAGAAGTAACTGATGGATACTCTTTCACACTGTGTAGATATCCGGTTGTATGCCCCATACTTGAGGCACACACAGAATCATTAAGGCACACATAGGCATTCCTCTCCTCTAGACCCACAGTCACTTTTGTTGTAGTACATATCTTGTTAAGGGGGCTGTGACTGTGTTGAGGTCATTAAACATTCCCTTGGACCCTCCACCTATCCGTTTGTTTTTGTTGAACTACTTTTTTTGCCATACAAAACTATTCCTGATTGGGAGATGAAAAGCATTGTTTTTTAAAAGTAGGGTGCACATTCGTTTTGTTGAAAAGCATCATTGTGATTGGTTAAGAAAAAGCAGTTTCAACGTGGAGTACATATCATAGGATAAAACTTGCACAACTCAACCACACCTGCTACTTGCATTTGGAAGACACTGTTCGAACTTAAAACAATTGTGAACTTTTAACCTGCACATGCCGTTAAATGTTTGAGAAAATGTTGCAAAAAAAATCGTTAGGTTTTAAAAAATTGATGAACTTTTAACCTGCACGTGTTGTAGAATGTTCTAGAAAGTGTGTTGATAGAATACGTTGCACTGCTGACTTCTATGTGTCGTTAATTATGAAAAAAACTGTTTATATGGAAAATTAAAAAGAAACTAATAGAGAGAAGTTTTGAAACCTAAAAAAATCAAGGAACTGTTCTAATTTGGTCTTTACATGTATTTATGTGGCGCAACAAAAGTATAGACACAACAGCACCAGGAAGAGGAAGGAGCAGGGAGTGGAGGGACGGGGGGAGATGGGTACAATAGCACCCATGTACAATTAAGTACAGCACAAGTATAGACAAACAATGCAAAAATGAAACACACCAACAAGGAGACCAAGTCACACAACCCGCCAACATCACATGACTGAATGAGCATAGAAGTGAAAGCCAAGCTGCATTCATACAGGATGTTTACAAAGGCCGGTCGTGGGTGTTATGTGATGTCTGCAACCGTTGTCATCATGGATGAGAAGCCCAGCACGTGGCACATGGGTGGGTTCACTGTGTGTTACATTGCCAAACAGCTGCTCTTCCTTCCCACGATCTCACACACTTTTGTACGGTGCACTGTTGTATCCCGTGTACTCGTACGGCACACCATTGTAATGCCTATTCCTGCATGTCCAGCTGCCTTCCAACTACACCATGACAGTGCCATTTGGAGGTGATGCATGCCACTTTACAACATTGACTGCTGCGGCCCTCGTGGCAGGCCACACCAGAACACAGAGACACACTTCCCGCACTTCCTGTATACGGACATGTATGAGACACCCCATTCCCCTTGCTGGATAGGCACACCCCTGCGCTGACCTTTGTATGCCGGACCAGCACACGCCGGTTGTGCATGCAGGAGGATACGTGCATAGCTACATGTCCAGGGTCACTGCCAACGCTGAGGTGACAGCACACTGTGATGTTGCAGGGCCCGTGCCTATCATGCTAACACATTGACACCAGGGACACACTTGCTCAGATGTGGGTTTGGGGGCGTTGGCGGTCCTGGGGTTGTTGCAATGAGTCTTGTGGCCCTCATGGATATCCCTGTATCATGCTCTTTGACTCTATGGCACCTGTGGGTGTTCTGGTGTGGCTCTTGGCTATGTTCCCTTTCATGCTGCAAGTAGTCATCCTCCTTAACACCAGCAGAAAGCAGGTGTAAAATCCCTGTTGCTAACGTGGCTTATCGCCGGAATTTGTTTCGCATTGCAGTTGTTGTGAAAGTTGTGATGAGATTTTTCTGTGTGCAGAACAATATACGAACTGGGCAGTGTATCCCATCAAGATCCAGCACCTGACGCACTATTCCCAATCAATACAAATACAATGAGATTTCTTCATTGATTTTGTGTGTACACTGTAAGTGCAGCCACTACCTCAGTGCAATTCAATACAGGATTTTGGCATTCAGAATAAATCGCAAAGGTGCACCTCGTCTCTTTTTACACGGGAACGGCTAGTCAGCATTTCATTATCAGCACTTTAATGCAAGAAAAGTTGAGATAAATCTAACACACTATTCAGAAGTTGGGGCAAACTGCAGACATCACCAGTATTCCCGTGATAAGTGCCCCAAAATGTACCACCATGGTGGACATCATCAAATAACAGCAGTTAAGAAAACAACCCAAAACGTTATTAATTTTTTTTTCAAAACTTTATTTTTTATAAACATATATGTATGAAAGATGAACTAATAAACAAAATGTAACAAAACTAATACAATACAACAAGGCGGAACACTCCTGTGGGGACCATGGATGTCGACGACAGAGCCTGGAAAATAAAGCACAAAATAAGGACGTGTGTAATGCGCATATCAAAGGAGTGAGACACCGAGAAACAGAGAAGGAAAAACAGCCAGAGAGAAAAAGAGAGGGAAGGAAAGAAAGGGAGTGAGAAAGGGGGAAGGAAGAGAGAGATAGAAGGAAAGGAACGAAGAGAGGGAAGAGAGAGAGAGAGAGAGAAAGAGAGACAGAGAGAGAGAGAGAGAGATACACTGTGTCCCCTGCGTATCCATGAGCAAATAATTACCTGGTGCCACCGGAGTGTGCAGCAGTTTGCACTCCACGTGCCCGTCTAAACTCTGCGAATCTCAGGGATGTCTCTGAGTCCTGAATCATGAATGGCGAAGACCACATCAGCTTCTCCGCGGATCTCACAGATGTCGCTGAGTCCTGAGTCATGAATGGCGGAGACCACATCATCTTCTCCACGGCCCGGCAGATCTCACAAATGTTGCTGAGTCCTGAGTCATCAATGGCGAGACCACATCAGCTTCTCTGCAGCCTGGCAGATCTCACACATGTTGCTGAGTCCTGAGTCATCAATGGCGGAGACCACATCAGCTTTTGGTACCCCCAAGCCTGTGGAACTCAAGTCCATGCCAAATGGTGGTAGGCCCCTAATGGCCACATGAGCTTCAGATGGCACTAACACTGTGCATCTGAAGTCCACGCCAAGGGGATGGTAGGCCCCTGACGGCCATACAGCTGAAGGTGCGACTAACCTTCTGCGCAACATTTCAAGGACTCTTTATGGTTGACACCCATGTAGCATCTGCCATCCAGTCAGCACCGATAATAAAGGATGTGACATTGTCGATCTATTATATTTGCGTGCACCCATGGCCTGTGACGCATGTCATGTGCCTGATGAATGTGGTGTGTGTGCAAACCTGCCCTCAGGGAGTGGCTGTGAGATGCTGAGCACTAGACCACTGACCTGCACACCAACAGCGATTATGCCTGCGACAGGTAGCTATGTGGGGCCAACCCCAAAACGTAATCGGAGTGGCGTGGCGTGGCATATGACAGAACAGTGCAGGGATAGCTACAATGATGCGGACGGCTCATAGTACTGCGTCTGTGAGTCAAACGGACAGGCCACAGCTGTCCCTCTGTGAGGCTGGGTGCGAACTGTTCATAACTCACTCTACTTAAGTATTGAAGAATCATTTTGTGATTCAGTCCATCATCTGGGATCTGTCCGAGGCATTTGTGAAAACATATCGGAGTTCTTTCTGTGATAGATACCCCTTTGACGCTGCCTCACCCCACATCAGAAGATAACGCACCCTCTACCCACATTACTAACATGCCCCCAACAACCTTCTTGGGCCCGGAAGTGTCCCTGTGTGGTTGGACAAAGAAGAATCTTAGTCATGTATAGGTTTACATATAAAAAAATTATTTAAAGAAAAGAACAACAAATAAGACTGAAGGGAGTCTGGTGCTGGTAATGAAGCTCAGCCGTCTGAAACTGAACTCAGACAAGACAGAAGTCCTCATCCTGGGACCATCCCCCTCTGCCTGGGATGACTCCTGGTGGCCCCCTGCCCTGTGCACCGCCCCAAGCCAACAGACAATGCAAGCAACCTGGGCTTCATCCTGGACTCCTCCCTCACGATGACCAAGCAATTCAACGCCGTCTCGTCATCCTGTTTCAACACTCTGCGCATGCTCCGAAAGATCATCCGGTGGATCCCCATCGAAACCAGGAAGACGGTCACTCAGGCCCTCGTCACCAGCTGACTGGACTACGGGAACACCCTCTACGCTGGAACCACAGCCAAACTCCAGAAAAGACTCCAGCGCATACAGAACGCTTCTGCATGACTCAGCCTGGACATCCCCTGCCACAGCCACATCTCCGCCCATCTGAAAGACCTGCACTGGCTCCCCGTAACCAAGAGGATCCCGTTCAGACTCCTCACCCACGCACACAAAGCTCTCCACGACATGGGCCCCAAATACCTCAACAGCCGCCTCACATTCTACACACCCACCCGCCAGCTCCGCCAGCCTCATCCTCGCCACCATCCCATGCATTAGCAAAGCCACCGCCGAAGGAAGATCCTTCTCCTACCTGGCGGCCAAGACATGGAACTCCCTCCCCACCCACCTACGGCTGACCCAGGACCATCTTTCCTTTAGGAAACAACTCAAGACCTGGCTGTTCGAGCAATAGTGGCTCCCCCCTCCTCCCAGCGCCTTGAGACCCTACTAACGGGTGAGTAGTGCGCTTTACAAATCTGTTTGATTGATTGATTGGTCGCTGCCACGAAGTTGGGGTCACTGCCATTCACGACTCAGGACACAGTTACAGATGTGGGATCGGCTTGTGTTAAAGAGGGTTAGTGGAACTATGTGTCGCTGGCCTTGCATATGGAAATATCCTCACTGATTGAAGGGAGTCCGGTGCAGTGGTCGCTGCCACGGACTTGGGGTCACTGCCATTCAGGGCTCAGTACAAAGTTACAGATGTGCGATCGGCTTATGTTAAATAGGGTTAGTGGCACCATAAGCATTGAGACTGGATGAGCCTCTGATAATGCTTGGTGTGGACGGGCCGCACTGGGAGCAATGTGTCTTGCCTACTTGACTGCGTCATGTGAAATCAGGACTCTATCTGAATTGTGAGGCGTGCTGACCATAGTGTAGGCCAGAGGTAGCGATGAGCAAGGGCCCACAGCCACGTGCATATGTTGATGGCCCCACCGGCCTGTGTAGTGCAGGTTCAGTGGCACCACGTGTCACCCGCCTTCCATATGCAAATACCCCTCACTAATTGAAGGGAGTGTGGTGCTGTGGTCGCTGTCACGAAGTTCGGGTCACTGCCATTCAGGACTCAGGACACAGTTACACATGTAGGATTGGCTTGTGTTAAAGAGGGTTAGTAGGAGTGCTTGTCACCGGCCTTGCATATGGAATATATGCCTCACTGATCAGAGACAGTGTGGTGTTGTGGTCGCTGCCATGGACTTGGGGTCATTGCCATTCAGGACACAGGACACAGTTACACATGTGGGCTCGGCTTGTGTTGAACAGGGTTAGTTGGCACCACGTGTCTAAAATTCAAATTGCGAGCTCTGCTGCCCGTAGTGTAGACTGCTAATGAGTGTTAGTTTGTACTTCAAAATGAATTTGGTGATTGTAGTAAAGATATAACTGATATAAAAAATGTTCAAGAAGAAAAGATAGTAAAAGGATATTATGTAGATTTGAGGCCTGTAATAGTTACTTGCCTAGTGGACTTTGTAGTTAATAAATGAAGAAATAATTTTAATTGTGAGCCCTACTGAGTGTACTGTAGGTGTATCATGAAAAGATGAAATAAGTATAGAAAATACGCTGCCATTCAGGATTCAGGACACAGTTACACATGTGGAATCAGTTTGTGTTAAAGAGGGTTAGTGGGATTATGTGACGTCGGCCTTGCATATCGAAATATGCCTTACTGATCGAAGGGAGTGCAGTGCTGTGGTTGCTGCCACGGCCTTGGGGTCACTGCCATTCAGGTCACAGTTACACATGTGGGATCGGCTTGTGTTGAACAGAGTTAGTGGCAGCACGTGTCGCCGGCCTTCCATATGGAAACATGCCTCACTGATCGCAGGGAGTCTGCTGCTGTTGTTGTCTCATGGAGTTGGGGTCACTGCCATTCAGGACTCAGGACACAGTTCACATGTGGGATTGGCTTGTGTTGAAAACGGTTAGTGGCACCATGTGTCCCGGCCTTCCACAGTGTAGGCTGGAGGCAGCGGTGAGCAAGGGCCCACAGCCAAGTGCATAGGTTGGTGGCCCCACCGGCCTGCGTAGTTCAGGTTCAGTGGCACCAAGTGTCGTCGGCCTTCCATATTCAAATACGCCTCACTAATCGAAGGGAGTCTGGTGCTCTGGTCGCTGCCGCAAAGTTGGGGTCACTGCCATTCAGGACTCAGGACACATTAAACATGTGGGATCAGCTTGTGTTGAACGGGGTTAGTTGGCATCCTGTATCACCGGTCTTCCACAGTGTAGGCCGGAGGCAGTGGTCAGCAAAGGCCCACAGGCATATGACGTTGACTTGAGCTGCACAGATTGGGAGCATTTGGTCTTCTTAACCCACTATAGTCTTTTACACAATTTGCGTCGCTACTAATCTTGAATTGTAAACCGTGTAACCCCAGTGTAGGGCGGAGGCAGCGGTCAGGATGGGCGCACAACCATGTGGCGTTGAGTTGAGCGGCACAGTTAGTGGCACCTGGAGTATTCAGCATGTGTGCACCCTGCGATGACACTTGGTCCCGGCGGGCTGCACTGGGAGCAATGTCTTTTTTCTAATGAATTCTGCCTTAATAAGGGTACGTGGTGATGACTTATGGTGCAGTGAGTTAGTAGCACCTGAAGCACACAGCGTGTGTGCAGCGTGCGATGATGCGTGGTCCAGGCGGGTCACCCTGGGAGCAATGTCTTTTGTCGTATGAATTCTGCCTTGATAAGGCCATGTGGTGATGACTTATGGTGCAGTGAGTTAGTAGCACCTGAAGCACACAGCGTGTGTGCACCATGCAATGATGCATGGTAAGGGCAGGCCGCACTGGGAGCAACGTGTCTTGCGAACTGGACTGCGTCATCTGCAATCGCCACGGCATCTGAATTGTGAGCCCTGCTGTCCGCAATGTAGATCAAAGGCAGTAGTTGGTACAGACGTACATCTGCAGTGCTGTGCCACTGGGTTCGCAGGGGGCCTCTGTCGAGGAGGCCCACGGTCATGGCAGCAGCTACGTGGCAGGGTGAGGGCTGCCGCTCTGGCAGAGTCGTTGGTCTTCCCACAAGTGAACCACGCCCAGGGCCTGACCTATTTATTCATACTCCTACACTGGAGTGGCATACGTTGGACCAGACCACTCCACTTCTGCTTCCACTTCCACTTCCAGGGGGGGGGGACAACACAGCTACATAACCGAGATCTTCCCCACTGCCTGAGGTAACATGGTTGCATCCACTGTGCACTACAGTACAAGTATCAAGAGTATATCTCCACATGGAGAGGTTTTTGCTTTGCATAGTGAGGTCTATGCGCACATCACCGTTACACTTGGCATTGTGTGCATTATTATTGAAGGTTGACTTGCCTCCTTCATATATAGTTAGTTGCCACATCTCCCAACATTCAGCTATTGTGCAGCTGAGGGGTATGGCGTTTTGGGAAGGTCCATTGTCCTGTTTTGTGCTGCCTCAGTGATAGTAGGGAGGTGGTCCAGGGGGAGGTCCTGGTGGTCGTGGTGTTGTGGCCTTCTTGGGTGTCGGAGCTGCATGATCAGTGGTTTTATCATGTGTTGGTCTTTAGATGTGGCTGTGAGTTGGGTCCCATTCACGCAGTAGATAGTCGACCTTCTTACACCAGTTAAAGGTTGATGTTAATTTGTTACCGCTAACTCAGCTTATCGCCTGCTTTTTGGATCGCATTGCAGATTTGGCTGGTCGTTGAAAATATGGGGAAGTGGTGTTTTCATTTTTTTTTTTGCACTGGAATGCCTACTTTGTATATCATTAGCTTTAGTTGTGGCTCTCGTTTGAGGCTATTTTGTTGGCGGAAGGTATCGATGGAAGTGTGGTGAGATTTGCAGTTTTCACCAGGTTGAGAATGGGATGATAATTAAAAAAACACAGAATAAAAGATCAGTTTAATGAACATTATAATTAGAAATTAGCATTTAAAAAACCTTTGAAATTCACTGAAAAAACCATAGGGTTCAGGGACGTTATAGTTAGTTGGACATTTCACTCATACAAAACAATAGAAATTCCCCTATTATAGTTAGTTGAGCTAACTATAACTCGCACCCCCACAATGCACTGCTGATGATGTCACATCTTACATCATTCATGATGGTCAGTGACATCACTGATGACATCACTGATGACATCTCAAATTACATCAGTGCTGACATCACTGATGACATCATCCACGTGAAGATGCACCTCATAAGAACCCTAATATAACACTTGATACACCCACTCTAAAATACAGACTATAATTTTCGAAATATGAACACACCAATACCAGTTATTACATATCCACTCTCTAATTCCTAGGTCTACCCACACATCCATTCATTCACCCATACAGTCACTGATACATACAGTCAGCCATCAATACAGCATTATCATATCCAGTCACATATCTATACAGACACTCACACACCACCTCTCATTCATAGAGTTTTTCAAACACCTAGTCAGTAATGGAAATAATCAATCACACTTTCATTTATTCACCTGTACAGTTATACACATACCGCCTCACTTGTTTCAACATATGTTATGTTATGTTATGTTATAAACCGTTTTGTAACGCGCTCTGTTACTGGTGAGTATCCTGGCGCGGGGAAAGGGACAAATCGGCAGAGAACAGAACAACGGGGGATCCTCCTAGCCTACACTCGTGAATAGATGAGTTTTCAGGTGTTTTTTGAAAGCAGTCACTGTCGGCGTGGAGCGTAGATGGTGCGGGAGGGCATTCCAGGCCCGAGCCACCACAACAGACAGTGACTGACCGCCCAGTCTGGCACGTTTAAAACGGGGAAGGGACAGTTTAAACAGAGAGGCAGATCTCAGGGTGCGTGCCGGAATGTACCTTGTGAATCTCTTTCTCAGGTACGAGGGGCCTTGGTCATGAGTTGCCCGAAACGCCAACACCAAAGATTTAAACAGAATCCGTTGCGCTACGGGAAGCCAGTGAAGCGAGCGCAGCTCCGTGCGAACGCTCTTCCACCTGGGGATGTTAAATAATAAGCGTACAGCTGCGTTCTGAATAATTTGGAGGCGTTTGACCAGGTATGCCGGAATGCCACTGAACAGTGCATTCGCGTAATCAAGGCGAGCCAGTATGAGCGCTCTAGCAACTGACTCTCTGGCCTCCCTAGGGAGCAAGGGGAAGAATTTGCGGAGCATTTTCAGAGTGGCAAAGCAGGTGCCTGTGAGTTTTTTGATGTGATGCTCAAATCTGAGATCCTCCGTAAACCAAATGCCCAGATTTTTTGCTGGTCTCCCCATCTCTATTGGGCAAGGAATGTTAGAGGGCCAAAGTGTGCTCTTAAATGAGGGGGGGAAGGAGCCATAAAAGAGCACTTCGGACTTGTCCTCATTGCACTTCAGCTGGGCCTGTGTTAGCCAGCGAAATACTGAGGACAGACACAGGTGGACTGTAGACGTGTCCAGATTGTCGTCCGGCCAGGTGAACAACAGTTGGGTGTCATCAGCATACCCTAAGATTTTAGCCCCAAACTGTTCAGCTAGGTATACCAAAGGTGTAATGTACACATTGAACAGTAAAGGGCTAAGTGTGGACCCCTGCGGGACCCCTGTAAGCAAAGGCTTTTGCTCCGAGGTATGCGGAGGCATCCAGACCTGCTGGGTCCTATCAGATAAAAAAGAGGACAGCCATTCCAGCACCACTCCCCCAATACCAATGTCAGACAGCCGACCGAGAAGGAGATCATAAGGGACAGTATCGAAAGCGGCAGAGAGGTCCAATAAAATTAGGACCGCTCTGCCACCTCCGTCTAGACATTCCCGAATAGCCTCGGTCATCTCCACCAGGGCCGTCTCGGTGCTATAAGCAGCCCTAAAGCCCGATTGGGCAGGGTGGAGGGCATTAGATGTTTCGACAAAGCTCTCCACTTGTTGAAGAACTGCCTTCTCACAGATTTTCGTGAGAGCAGGTAGAAGGGAGATGGGTCGGTAGTTTCCCGGGACCGACACATCCAGTCCTGGTTTCTTCAAGAGTGGAAGGAGTTTGGCGTGTTTCCAAACCTGGGGAACCGCGCCTGCGGCCAGGGAGAGGTTAACCATCTGCGTAATCTCACTGCAGACTGTAACCGCCACCTCCGAGAGCACTCGGGCAGGGCATGGGTCGGCAGGAGAGCCCGATTTTAGGGACTGGAGAAGATGGAGAACATCCCCCTCCGCAACTTGTGCGAAGGTGGTAAGTTGGTGCCCAGGGGATGAGGGAGAGGGTGAACAGGGGCCAGCTGCAGAGCAGTCGGCAGGAAGTGCCTCTAAAAGGCCCTGCTGAATCTTCGCTATTTTGGTTATAAAAAAAGTGGACAACTCCTCGCACCATTGCGCAGAGGACGGGAGGGGCAAAGCTTCCGCAACAGGGGACACAAAGCTTTTGACAATCGCAAAGATCTCTCTGCTGTTGTTATTGGCCTTGTTAATGCGCCCAGCATAATAGTTACCTTTTGCATCCCTAATGGCTGCATAATAGTCTTTTTGAGCAAGCCGTAGGGCGGATTTGGCCTCGGGGCTGTACTCTCTCCTCCATAAACGTTCTAATTTTTTGCAGCCCTGTTTCATCTCTCTTAATTCAGGGGAAAACCAGGGTTGGGAGGGCGCGCGTCTGGCTCTAGTCAGCATAGTTTGCTTAGTAGAGGCAGTCGCCGCCTGCCGTATCCATTCATTAAACTCCCCCACCGCTTCGTCCAAACATCCCTTAAGTTGTGGACGAGTGTTAGACAGGGCCAGTCTAAACGCGGGTAGGTTAATTTTTTGACGATGGCATGTAGGGGGCGAGGGGCTGGACTCTGCCAACTCCCAGCTGAACCTGACCAAGTCATGGTCAGACCAGGATGTTTTTTCCACAAACACTGACTGGATGGGGAAATTCGTGCACACCAGGTCAAGTAGATGGCCACCCGCGTGCGTAGGACCCGAAACCCATTGTACTAACTGAGCAAGCTCAAGAATTTCCCCAAGCCTGCGAGCTTCGGAGGAGTCAGGGGCATCCATGTGAACATTTAGGTCACCGACCAAAAGAAACTTAGGAAAACCTAAGGCCCGTGGCACTAAATATTCCTCTAAGGAATTTAGGAATTGGGTAGCCAGGCCCGGGGGCCTGTAAATCAAAGATCCACCTAAGGTGAAGTGGGGAGAGGTTTTAATGGAGAAGTGGAGAGCCTCACCCCCTAGACTCTCAGTCAGAGGCTCGGTTTCAAAACTCCATCCCTCCTTGAACACCACTGCTAGTCCGCCCCCTCTACCCAGGGGGCGATCCACTCTAGCTTTCTTGAACCCCCTGGGGACCGCAAGTTCAACACTAGGAGCGGAGGTACAGGTCATCCAAGTCTCCGTGAGGAACAGCAGCTCCAGTTGGCCGTCCGAGAGTAGTTCAAAAATATCGGCCGCATGCTTAACCGCCGATCTTGCATTAATCAGTCCCGCCCTGATGTTGGTGGTGGTGGCATTGCTGACTGAACGCGGGGGGGGGAAGGGTTGGGGCTGGAATGCACACGTAGCACATCTGCCCAGAGCATTGGCTAGGTTTGCACGCGTGCAAGGCAGGCCCTTGCTGTGAGGGGCAAGTCTCAGGAGATCAGCGCGCGAGTATTGCCGCGTCGCTGAGCTAGTAGGCACCAAAGGAGGCCGGGCAGGGTGACTGGCCCTGGGCCCGTCCGAGGCACGGACGGGCACAGACGGGCCCTCCTTTGGCGCTCCTTCGGCGCGCAGACGGCGTGCCCGCTGCGCGCGACCGCTGCGCGCTCGAGGGCACATCGCTATTTAAAGCCCAAGCCCCTCCCCGAGCTGGACCGCTAACTCGAGTCCAGCCGGGAACCGGGACTACCAAAATGGCGCCCGACCTGGCCCTCCACTTCAATCGGCACTGGCAAGCCGCGGTGGACCGGGGCCCAGGGGGACCGGTGAAAAGCACACGCACACAGCGGTACACCAGGTAGGGGTTTAAAAACACATACAGTACAATTTAGCAATCAAATTGGGAGTGTTCTTAAAAATATTTAAAAAGGTCAGGAGAAAAGTCCAGCGTGAAGCGAGTGACAGAAGAGATTCCCTCGCAGTCTGCCACACCGATCCCAAGCGCTCTTACAAGGTGCTGCCACCACCCTGAGCAAACGCGCAGTCACGCCAGCAGCTATTCTATTTAAAGCCCAAGCCCCTCCCCGAGCTGGACCGCTAACTCGAGTCCAGCCGGGAACCGGGACTACCAAAATGGCGCCGGACCTGGCCCTCCACTTCAATCGGCATTGGCAAGCCGCGGTGGACCGGGGCCCAGGGGGACCGGTGAAAAGCACACGCACACAGCGGTACACCAGGTAGGGGTTTAAAAACACATACAGTACAATTTAGCAATCAAATTGGGAGTGTTCTTAAAAATATTTAAAAAGGTCAGGAGAAAAGTCCAGCGTGAAGCGAGTGACAGAAGAGATTCCCTCGCAGTCTGCCACACCGATCCCAAGCGCTCTTACAAGGTGCTGCCACCACCCTGAGCAAACGCGCAGTCACGCCAGCAGCTATTCTATTTAAAGCCCAAGCCCCTCCCCGAGCTGGACCGCTAACTCGAGTCCAGTCGGGAACCGGGACTACCAAAATGGCGCCCTACCTGGCCCTCCACTTCAATCGGCACTGGCAAGCCGCGGTGGACCGGGGCCCAGGGGGACCGGTGAAAAGCACACGCACACAGCGGTACACCAGGTAGGGGTTTAAAAACACATACAGTACAATTTAGCAATCAAATTGGGAGTGTTCTTAAAAATATTTAAAAAGGTCAGGAGAAAAGTCCAGCGTGAAGCGAGTGACAGAAGAGATTCCCTCGCAGTCTGCCACACCGATCCCAAGCGCTCTTACAAGGTGCTGCCACCACCCTGAGCAAACGCGCAGTCACGCCAGCAGCTATTCTATTTAAAGCCCAAGCCCCTCCCCGAGCTGGACCGCTAACTCGAGTCCAGCCGGGAACCGGGACTACCAAAATGGCGCCCGACCTGGCCCTCCACTTCAATCGGCACTGGCAAGCCGCGGTGGACCGGGGCCCAGGGGGACCGGTGAAAAGCACACGCACACAGCGGTACACCAGGTAGGGGTTTAAAAACACATACAGTACAATTTAGCAATCAAATTGGGAGTGTTCTTAAAAATATTTAAAAAGGTCAGGAGAAAAGTCCAGCGTGAAGCGAGTGACAGAAGACATTCCCTCGCAGTCTGCCACACCGATCCCAAGCGCTCTTACAAGGTGCTGCCACCACCCTGAGCAAACGCGCAGTCACGCCAGCAGCTATTCTATTTAAAGCCCAACTAACACATACTTACACTCTAATACAATAACTAATACAGGCACATACTGATACATACAGGCACTCTCACAATCACTCACTCTCACATATAGTCATTTATACAGTCCAACACTCACATATACTGCCTTTCACATATGCAGTTACTCACACATGTACCACTGAGGCATCCATTCACTCACTAACACACCCATACACACACTCACTCACCCAGCCATACAGCCCTTCACAAATACAGACTTGAACACATATACCCAGTGAATTATCCACTCACAAATCTATGCACAGAGTCACACCCCCCCACCCACCCACACAGACACTCAGGCACCCATACAGATACTCGAAAAACCAATCAATAGCCCATATAGATCCTCATTTAGCTGCTAACCAACCCATGCAACCGCTTACACACCAACTGACAACCTAAACTGTATGAATGTCTGTATCAGTCCCTAACACATGCATTAAATAAGACACAATTAATCACTCACTTATACAGTCAGTCACACACCTACTTAATTAATCCATCCTGACTTTCATACACCCATTCATTCTTCAATGCACCTTGGCATATATATATAAAACATATTTACATTTTATAGAAACACATAGTCACTGGATGATGTCATCCGTGATGTCATATGCGATGTCACTGACCATGTCATGACTGATGTAATATGTGACGTCATCAGCAGTGCATTGCGGGGGCGTGAGTTATAGTTAGCTCAACTAACTATAACAGGGGAATTTCTATCGTTTTGTATGAGTGAAATGTCGAACTAACTATAACGTCCCTGAAACCTATGTTTTTTTCATTGAATATATACACACATATGCCATTTTTATATTATTGATGACAGAGAATCAGCTGTTGATTTGCGCCATGTGGCTCTTTTAATTTGAAGTTATGTGCACACAGACAGTATAATGCGCGAACTACGATTTGTGGTGGTCACGTGACTGGGATTTTTAACATCGTGTCTATAAATTACCAGTGTTGCCTAATATATGTGACCTTTACTCTAGCACTGCTTCCCCCTATAATGCATTACCTATAACGCCTTTGAGACCGGGCCTAGAATGCCCTTCCCCCCCCTTTACTATGTCGGAAGTTACACTTGCAGTCCAAGGGCTAAAATGTAATAAGGCCCCTGGGCTGGATAAGATCCCTGGTGATCTTTTTAGAGATGAGCCGAAGATCTGGGTCCCCTACTTGACCGTCATATTTAACGCTATTCTTGACGGTCAAGAGCCTCCAAGTACTTGGCTGGGGGCCGAAATTATTCCGATTTATAAAAAGGGATCTCCGTTGGCCCCGTCAAACTATAGACCAATTAGTCTTATTGACGTTACTCAAAAAATCTATGCCAAACTGCTTTTGCAACGCTTGCAAGATTGGATTAGCGAGAATAACATCCTCTCCCACCTGCAAGCAGGGTTCCGTGCTAAAACATCGACCATTGACCAATTACTACGGCTCCAGGTTCTTTACTGGAAGCATGTGGTGATGGAAGGGGGGAGCCTCTACCTGACATTTGTGGACCTTAAATCCGCATTTGACATGGTGGACAGAAACCAACTTTGGAGCATATTAACAACAATGGGGATTCCACCCTATTTATGTCTCCAATTTAAAAGACTCCACGAAGGAACCTATGCAAAGGTTCGTTATGGCAAAAACGGCCAGCTAACAAGAGATTTTCCCATTGAGAAGGGAGTTAGACAGGGATGCGTACTGGCCCCTACGCTATTTTCCCTTTTTTTAAATGGCCTTGTTGATGACCTAATTAGTGTACAAAACAGCGACGCCCCTAACTTAGCTGGTGGTAAATTTCCTGCACTCATGTTTGCAGATGACACCCTGCTGCTCTCAAAAACATCTATGGGGATGCAGCGGGTGTTAGACCAATTTACCAAATTCTGTAGGGACAGGAATTTGGTAATTAACATAGACAAAACAAAGTACATGGTGTTTAATGCCACTGCAACTAATTGCCCTCGCCCGACAATGGATGGACGAGCCCTGGAAAGGGTAAATAATTTCACTTATCTAGGCCTGACCTTAAACGACAAAATTAGTTGGGAAACCCAAATGACTAAGGCTAATTTAACCCTTTCTCAGTCTATGGGGGGTATCCTTAAAGTGCAGAAATCTTGTGTCCATAAGCTAGTCAGTGTACCGCTGGAAATATATAAGGTTCAAACCAGATCATCCACCCTATACGGGGCGGAACTCTGGGGCCACTGTCCAGCGAACGAGATTAGTATAACAGAGAATACATTTATTAGACAGCTGCTCTCCTTACCAACTAACACCCCCCTAGTTCCACTAAGGTTGGATATAAATCTGAGGCCTATTGCAGAAGTAATTGCCTCTCGCCCGCTTCTCTATTGGCGTAGATTGTGGAGTGTCCCGGAGCTTGAGTGCTATAGAGAAGAATTAAAGATTGTGATGGCACGCCCGGGTGTAGGGAGGATAAAGTGGTTATCTTTTATAAGGGGGCAGGCGTCTAGGATCGGCATGGAGAATCTCTGGTCCAACCAGGAGGACACATGCAAATCCATCTCAAAGAGAACCCTGGCTGAGTCTATAAAATATTATAACTTAGAAGAGGTCCTTCGATCCGCCAGGCCTTCTAGTCTCACTGACAGCTTTTTGGATTCCAAGAATGTCTATAGCTTTGAGAAAGAATTAGACATTATAGAACCTGTCTTAGCAAAAAAACTGTTTTTACAGTTCAGATATGGTACACTACCCCTTCATTCTTATACTGATAAATGGAAATTGGGTTTAGCTCGTCCTTGCCCAGGTTGCAACGACCCAAATGAATCTTTAATCCATGTGATCTTGTTTTGTCCTGCTTATTCTGTTATCAGAAAAAAGTGGATCATACAGCTATGTGTGAATCTAGGAGTCAGGAACTACATAGATTATTTTAGAATTTTTAAAACTGATACTAATGCACTGATAGTTACTGCTATTGCCAAATTTTTGTTTTCGATGTGGTTAATTAGACGAAGACTGATTCGTTTGTAGTAACCTACTTATTGTAAGTAGACTGCTGTGTCTCAGTAACTAGTTCTTTATCGTGTTTTAAATTTTGTTACCTCATGTATTTTATTGTCTTAGTGCTTTTATCGTCACATTATAAACCGCACGTTAACTGACTTATTGCAAATATCCAAAATGAGATGTAACTGTGTATTAGTTGAGTTGTAAATGTATTTTTTCTATCTTCGATGTACTTTTATGGTTCATTAACAAACCGAAATAAAGTTAAAATGATGATGAATATATGTGACAAACAATTATGCATTTAACATATGTGCATGTTTATCATCAGTTGGCATCGTATGAAGTGTGAAATTAACTTTCGGCATATTAGTAATGTAGTATTTCGTCTGTGTTCAACACTTTGTGATATTTAAAGGCAATTCAAACATGGTGTAACTTTAGATTGACAAAGGCAGGTTTCCTGCCGAAACGCGTCTATCCTCTGAGCAGAGTCATTGGAGGCCCATGACAATAAAGACTTGCTGTAGATTTTATCTACTTCGTGACCGTGCCCTCTTCTTGTTTTGCTCGAAGTTGGATTTGGTGGAATATATATATATAGTCCAGCGTTTGAGTGTGACTCAATTTTGGGTATGGCAACGGAGCATTCATATATATATTTTAAGAAGGGAGACTATCGGTGGAAATTACAGCGCGGAACTACGCCGTGAGAGGGAGGCACCTTCTGAAGTATCCGGTGTGTAAATGGTCCATTGGGGCTGGCAAGCATCTGGATCGCCCCACATCGCCAATGGCACAGCAACTCTGCTATCAGGGATACTCCATGACTACATGGGAAGACACCACTACTTCAGTGATGCCTGGGACTTGCAAATGTCGGTGATGTGAAGGCTGGAAGTATGGGAACAAAACGGATGAAAAACCTCGCCCAGAAAGATACTGCGTATCCTTACCTGTTTCTAGTTGCAGCCAGGCTCAACCATGAGGTAATGAAGGAAATTGGCTGTTTGGACCGCAAAACCACAGCACGTTGGTGCAAGCGCACTGCACTCTGGGAGTTGAAGTTCTACGTGTTGGGTACTGAGCGGCTCCTCCCAATTGGAACACAGGTGTGCAAACAAATCTACTTTAGATGCCAGAAAACTCTTTACTTTGGACCGCAGTAGCAGTGGCAATGAACAAGGAAGTGCATCTGAGGAAAGCCTATGCTGAAACGCGTCATGCCGATCCTTGAAAAATAAAGAACTTTGTCTTGAATCCGGCGTGCCCCCTTGCCTATCTTTTAAGAAGGGAGACTATCGGTGGAAATATCAGCGCGGAACTATGCCGTGCGAGGGAGGCACCTTCCGAAGTATCCGGTGTGTAAATGGTCCGTTGGGGCTGGCAAGCATCTGGATCGCCCCACATCGCCAATGGCACAGCAACTCTGCTATCAGGGATAGTCTATGACTACATGGGAAGACACCACTACTTCAGTGATGCCCGGGACTTGCAAATTTCGGTGATGTGAAAGCTGGAAGTACGGGAACAAAACAGATGAAAAACCTCGCCCAGAAAGATACTGCGTATCCTTACCTGTTTCCAGTTGCAGCCAGGCTCAACCATGAGGCAATGAAGGAAATTGGCTGTTTGGACCGCAAAACCACAGCACGTTGGTGCAAGCGCACTGCACTCTGGGAGTTGCAGTTCTACGTGTTGGGTACTGAACGGCTCCTCCCAATTGGAACACAGGTGTGCAAACAAATCAACTTTAGATGCCAGAAAACTCTTTACTTTGGACCGCAGTAGCAGTGGCAATGAACAAGAAAGTGCATCTGAGGAAAGCCTGTGCTGAAACGCGTCATGCCGATCCTTGAAAAATAAAGAACTTTGTCTTGAATCCAGCGTGCCCCCTTGTCTATCTTTTAAGAAGGGAGACTATCGGTGGAAATATCAGCACGGAACTACGCCGTGCGAGGGAGGCACCTTCCGAAGTATCCTGTGTGTAAATGGTCCGTTGGGGCTGGCAAGCATCTGGATTGCCCCACATCGCCAATGGCACAGCAACTCTGCTATCAGGGATAGTCCATGACTACATGGGAAGACACCACTACTTCAGTGATGCCCGGGACTTGCAAATGTTGGTGATGTGAAGGCTGGAAGTACGGGAACAAAACGGATGAAAAACCTCGCCCAGAAAGATACGGCATATCCTTACCTGTTTCCAGTTGCAGCCAGGCTCAACCATGAGGCAATGAAGGAAATTGGCTGTTTGGACCGCAAAACCACAGCACGTTGGTGCAAGCGCACTGCACTCTGGGAGTTGCAGGTCTTCGTGTTGGGTACTGAGCGGCTGCTCCCTTATTGGAACACAGGTGTGCAAACAAATCTACTTTAGATGCCAGAAAACTCTTTACTTTGGACCGCAGTAGCAATGGCAATGAACAAGGAAGTGCGTCTGAGGAAAGCCTATGCTGAAACGCGTCATGCCGATCCTTGTAAAATGAAGAACTTTGTCTTGAATCCGGGGTGCCCCCTTGTCTATCTTTTAAGAAGGGAGACTATCGGTGGAAATATCAGCGCGGAACTACGCCGTGCGAGGGAGGCACCTTCCGAAGTATCCGGTGTGTAAATGGTCCGTTGGGGCTGGCAAGCATCTGGATCGCCCCACATCGCCAATGGCACAGCAACTCTGCTATCAGGGATAGTCCATGACTACATGGGAAGACACCACTACTTCAGTGATGCCCGGGACTTGCAAATGTCGGTGATGTGAAGGCTGGAAGTACGGGAACAAAACGGATGAAAAACCTCGCCCAGAAAGATACTGCGTATCCTTACCTGTTTCCAGTTGCAGCCAGGCTCAACCATGAGGCAATGAAGGAAATTGGCTGTTTGGACCGCAAAACCACAGCACGTTGGTGCAAGCGCACTGCACTCAGGGAGTTGAAGTTCTACGTGTTGGGTACTGAGCGGCTCCTCCCAATTGGAACACAGGTGTGCAAACAAATCTACTTTAGATGCCAGAAAACTCTTTACTTTGGACCGCAGTAGCAGTGGCAATGAACAAGGAAGTGCATCTGAGGAAAGCCTATGCTGAAACGCGTCATGCCGATCCTTGAAAAATTAAAGAACTTTGTCTTGAATCCGGCGTGCCCTCTTGTCTATCTTTTAAGAAGGGAGACTATCGGTGGAAATATCAGCGCGGAACTATGCCGTGCGAGGGAGGCACCTTCCGAAGTATCCGGTGTGTAAATGGTCCGTTGGGGCTGGCAAGCATCTGGATCGCCCCACATCGCCAATGGCACAGCAACTCTGCTATCAGGGATAGTCTATGACTACATGGGAAGACACCACTACTTCAGTGATGCCCGGGACTTGCAAATTTTGGTGATGTGAAAGCTGGAAGTACGGGAACAAAACAGATGAAAAACCTCGCCCAGAAAGATACTGCGTATCCTTACCTGTTTCTAGTTGCAACCAGGCTCAACCATGAGGCAATGAAGGAAATTGGCTGTTTGGACCGCAAAACCACAGCACGTTGGTGCAAGCGCACTGCACTCTGGGAGTTGCAGTTCTACGTGTAGGGTACTGAACGGCTCCTCCCAATTGGAACACAGGTGTGCAAACAAATCTACTTTAGATGCCAGAAAACTCTTTACTTTGGACCGCAGTAGCAGTGGCAATGAACAAGAAAGTGCATCTGAGGAAAGCCTATGCTGAAACGTGTCATGCCGATCCTTGAAAAATAAAGAACTTTGTCTTGAATCCGGCATGCCCCCTTGTCTATCTTTTAAGAAGGGAGACTATCGGTGGAAATATCAGCACAGAACTACGCCGTGCGAGGGAGGCACCTTCCGAAGTATCCGGTGTGTAAATGGTCCGTTGGGGCTGGCAAGCATCTGGATCGCCCCACATCGCCAATGGCACAGCAACTCTGCTATCAGGGATAGTCTGTGACTACATGGGAAGACACCACTACTTCAGTGATGCCCGGGACTTGCAAATGTTGGTGATGTGAAGGCTGGAAGTACGGGAACAAAACGGATGAAAAACCTCGCCCAGAAAGATACTGCATATCCTTACCTGTTTCCAGTTGCAGCCAGGCTCAACCATGAGGCAATGAAGGAAATTGGCTGTTTGGACCACAAAACCACAGCACGTTGGTGCAAGCACACTGCACTCTGGGAGTTGCAGTTCTTCGTGTTGGGTACTGAGCGGCTGCTCCCTTATTGGAACACAGGTGTGCAAACAAATCTACTTTAGATGCCAGAAAACTCTTTACTTTGGACCGCAGTAGCAATGGCAATGAACAAGGAAGTGCGTCTGAGGAAAGCCTATGCTTAAACGCGTCATGCCGATCCTTGTAAAATGAAGAACTTTGTCTTGAATCCGGCGTGCCCCCTTGTCTATCTTTTAAGAAGGGAGACTATCGGTGGAAATATCAGCGCGGAACTACGCCGTGCGAGGGAGGCACCTTCCGAAGTATCCGGTGTGTAAATGGTCCGTTGGGGCTGGCAAGCATCTGGATCGCCCCACATCGCCAATGGCACAGCAACTCTGCTATCAGGGATAGTCCATGACTACATGGGAAGACACCACTACTTCAGTGATGCCCGGGACTTGCAAATGTCGGTGATGTGAAGGCTGGAAGTACGGGAACAAAACGGATGAAAAATCTCACCCAGAAAGATACTGCGTATCCTTACCTGTTTCCAGCTGCAGCCAGGCTCAACCATGAGGCAATGAAGGAGATTGGCTGTTTGGACCGCAAAACCACAGCACGTTGGTGCAAGCGCACTGCACTCTGGGAGTTGCAGTTCTACGTGTTGGGTACTGAGCGGCTCCTCCCAATTGGAACACAGGTGTGCAAACAAATCTACTTTAGATGCCAGAAAACTCTTTACTTTGGACCGCAGTAGCAGTGGCAATGAACAAGGAAGTGCATCTGAGGAAAGCCTATGCTGAAACGCGTCATGCCGATCCTTGAAAAATAATGAACTTTGTCTTGAATCCGGCGTGCCCCCTTGTCTATCTTTTAAGAAGGTAGACTATTGGTGGAAATATATATATATTCACTGAAAAAACCATAGGTTATAGACCATATATAGTTAGGAATTAGCATTTATAAAACCTTATTTTACTCACACAAAACCATTGAAATTCGCATATATAGTTAGTTGCACTAACTATATATTTCGCGCACCCGCAATCCACTGCTGATGATGTCACATATTACATCATTCATGACATGGTCAGTGACATCACTGATGACATCACTGATGACATTTCAAGGTTTTGTAAATGCTAATTCCTAACTATATATGGTCTATAACCTATGGTTTTTTCAGTGAATTTCAATGGTTTTTTAATAGCAAATATTAAAAGCTGTTAAATGTAACTGCCGCGTTCGAGAACAACATCGTGATGCGTCGCGTAATCGCGACGTATCGCGTTGCCGCGTAATGCGTCTTATGACGCGCCGCGTTCACGCACTCGGAAGTGCTCCGGTGCGCGAACGAGGCGCGAAGCGCAGCAGACCAGAAGCGCTCCGGGCGCGGAGCGAGACTCGTAACGTAATCGTAACAGGTCATGTGACCTGTAAATAACACTTTTCATTGGTTTAGAACTTTTTTTTCCCAAATGATGAAAAACCCTCCTTCTTTTCTCACTCTGACTTTCATCTTTGTGAGAGGAAGACCTTAGTTATGGCATCTGTAGTAGCTGCAGCTGGTGGACCCCCACCACCACCACAACCACCCAGGAAGGAAGGACCACCTCCACAGTTCCTTCCCAACCAAGAGGAAGACGAAGAAGAAGAGGAAGAAGACGTAGAGCCGAGGCAGTTCTTACGTGAAGAGCCCCGGAAATCCCACCACAAAGACAGTTTTATTTGGCAATTTTATTCATACCCTCAAGGCCAAAAAAAGGTCAATGCACGACATGTGACATGCCTCATTTGTAAAGATGTTTTGTCTAGAGGTACAGACAAAAAATATAGTTACGGTAACTATACTATGCACCGCCATATGCAGAGGTGGCATCCACTTAATTACAGTGTTGCAGAGATGCGTCACCTCCAAGAAAACCTACGAACTCCTGTGGCCAGTACATCGGCACAAGTAACTCTATCGGGACCAGACGCGAGGGAGACGGTCCCAAACATCCAACAGAATTTTGTGCACATGAAGATAGTGTGCCTTTATTGTGGTGACCTACTTTCATGTGCGAATATGAGTATCAATTTGCTAAACAGAGCATTTGAAAACCACAAGTGCTCAAAACGCCCCAAAAAGTAATTTTTTTTTGCTCCTGTTGAGCCCTTTCTAATGCCTATTTTTCATTGTTCCCCCCCAAAAAAACCAAAAAAAACATAAAATTGTTAAAAAAATACAAAAAAAATAAAAAATGTTCAGAAAAATACAAAAAAATATAAAACAAAAACATTAAAAAAAAGTTCTTTTCAGAACTACCTCCCATTTAAAAAAAATTACGAAAATTTTTAGCACTCTTGACTTCATTTTTCTCATGGGTGCGCTTCCCGGTACGCGCACCTATAAGGCTGTGAAACAAAGAAAGAGAGAAGAAGTATACTAAAGCAGAGGCACATGAAGAATGTGAGTGGCTGTAAAGAGTAAAAGGAAAGAGAAAAAATGATGTACAAATAAAAGGTAATAACGGAACCAGATTTAAATAACACTGGTAAGGGAGAGAGAGAAAAAAGTAATGTGCATAACTAAAGAGGGATGAAATAAGATGGATAACATCGAATAAAGTTAAAACATGTGGATTGACAGAGAGAAAAAACTAAAAGAAGAAAAGAAGAAGTAACAGAAAGGGAATAATTGAAGCAGCAAAGAAATGTAAATAACGTAGTGTGCTTGAACTTCAGGGAGAAAGCATAATGAACAAGTAGTGAAAGAGTGAAGAGACAGAGACAATTCCAGTAAGATAGACGGACTCAGTGAACGGGAATGAGGAACTGTGAGAACAGAGGGACTGAGAAATGGAGTGGAAGGAGTGCATTAAGTAAATCACCCACACAACACAACAGCTACCCTACCTCAAAACACTCTAAAATATTATTTTACTGTTTCTCTTGGTTTTCCCCTTGTTACGCTCCCCGGTGCGCTACCCATAGTAAAAGTAAAGAGGGGTGATAGAGGGAGAAATATTGAATTAGGATAACACATGGTGAGTGACAAAGAGAGAGGACAAAGAGAGTAAAGGAAACAGTACCTGAATGGGCTTGAGTACAACAGCAAAAAAAGATAAGTAATGCAGTGTGTGTGACTTACAGGGAGTTAGTGGGTGTAGATCAAAGTGTGGGTGTGTAAGGTGTGTCTGTGGGTGTGGTTGTGTGGAGTGTTTTGGTGTGGGTAGAAATAAGGGTGTGTGAAATATGTCTGAGAAGTGTATGAGTGTGGGGTGTATATGTGTTCGATGTATGTGTGTGTATGGAATGTGTGTGTGTTTTTGAGGAGTGTCTGTGGGAGGTTTTTTTTGGGTGTATGAGGTGTATGTGTGTGGGGTGTATGTTACAGGTGTGTGTATGTGTTGGGAGGGGGATGAGGTATATGTGTAGGAGTAAGGTAAATAATAAGAAAAAGTGAAAGAGTAAAGAAGCAAATGAAGGGAACAGAGGGTAAGTGAAGTAAAGAATATGGATCAAAAGAAGTTGAATATGATAGGGTAAATAATGAAAGGGGAGTAAACATGGAGAATAAGAATAAGTGAGAGAAGCAGAGTAAAAACACAGGAGTGAGGTAGATTGAGAAAATGTTAGTGACCTTAAAGCAAAGGGTGATAACAAACTACATTTTTTTTAGTCATACTTACCATATAATAAATGTAACTATAATTTTTTTTACTACAGTTGGTTTCTGTGAAAGAGAGAAAAAAAAATAAGTTATAATTAGTAAAATATGTATTTTAAATTAAAAGATACAAATGAAGAGCTAAAAACATCACAACACTCTATTTAGAAATAAAGTTATAGTGAAGAACACAGAAAGGGAAATAAACTAAGGTAGAAGGACAAAAAGAGGGAAAAAGAAATATAAGGAGAGCAAATTACAAAGAGTAAGGCACATAGATTCACTGACAAAAAGAGAGAGAAGAACGGAGAAATGAACTGAAGGTAAGAAAGATACTAAAACAATGTGAGTTAGCAAAACTAAGGGGCATATTACCAACAACTAGCGATAATTATCGCTATGTTGGCTTAGCGGCAATATTTTTATCGCCAAGCTGCGGCAATTTTTATCGCTTAGGAACCTTTCTATTATCAAGGTTTATCTCCTAAGCGATAAAAATCGGCCGAAATGCATGAATATCGCTGTAAAGTCAGCGATATTCATGCATTACCGAGCTAATGCTCTTAGCCATGTTATCCACCTACCATTGGATAACATGGCTAAGAACTGCTCAGGGACAGGTGTTAGCTTTTGGAGATAATCGCGCTTAGCGCGAATATCTCCAAAAGTTGGTAATAGGAGATAGCGATGTTAGCGACTGTTTCCAGTCGCTAACATCTTGGCACACCCACTTTGCATGTCATTAGTGATACATTTTATTGACATGCAAAGCGGGGCCCAAGATGGTCGCTATATCCTACTAGCTGTCGCTAACTGGTGTTAGCGACAGCTAGGTAATAGGGAGATCATTTTATCTCCGCTTTCTTGGCTTTTAAAGCCAAAAAAGCGGAGATAAACCCCCTTGATAATATGCCCCTAAATCAAGAAACAGAAGTAAGTAAAAAGATAATGACTGAGACAGAAAACAGTCTAATTAAGGATGCATTTAGAAGAATGAGGAATACAAGATAACTGAGAGTAAGTGAAGAACAGTCATAGAGTGAAAGGATGAAGGGAGACAGAATAATATACAACAATTGAATGAAATGGACTGAGGAAGTTATAAGGTAGACACACTAAGAGAAAAACGGAGTGAGGTGGAGTACAATGAGTGAAAAAAGAAAAAAAGTAAGTAAGCAAAAAAAAGGGAAAGAGAGGAAAACATGACTAAAACAGTGCTACTGAGAGAAAATAATTTGGTGATGAAAGTAAAGAGAAGGACATTGAAAGAAAGGAAATGATGGATAGTAACGGAACCAGAGTAAAAGAAATGGGATGAAGAACGACGAAAGAGGAGCAGTGAAGTTGTTGTAAAACAAGTGATAGAAGGTAGATAAACACAAGTGAAAATAACACAAGTAGAGTGAGGCACTGAGCACAGAGAAGTAGTGAACGAAAAATAGAGAGAAGAGGTCAAAAGTAAGGAGCAAATAAAGATAAGCAAGGGAGAGTGGATGTCAGAGAATGGGAATACAATTTAATTTACACAATCCAAAGTATAGAATAACTTCTACAACATGTTACATAGTTTATTTTTGCTGTTCTCAGAATATATTGAATTTCACTTAAAGCAGTGAGTTCAAATTACTCATCATATGACAGCGGGGAAAAAAAACACAATCTAAAAGATTGTATTTTTAAAAAAAACTTACATACTGACAAATGACAAATGTACGCTAATCTTTGACTGACTTACTTTTCCTTGAGGCCAAATAGTATATCATGGAGGTCCTTTTCTCATTGCATAGTATTTTCCTGTTCAGTTTGAAATCCATTTCATCGACTTTCTACAAGAAAAGCTCCAAGAACATCTGAAATATTTTCAAAATTTTAATATACTCCTTTTTTTCAGTCATGACTCTTTACTCATTCTTGCACCTTTCCATTTGGCCAAATAGTGTCAGATGTATGAGTATATATGAGTACTCCTCCCGTCTTCATAGGCCAATTACCTTTACCTAAATTTTGGCTGTAAAAACACTAGATATGAATTTATAAAGCCAAAAGGCAAACGTTGTTTGAAAGTCAAATAATTGTCGTTACATTGGGTCCAACCTTTAGAAGTTTTTAAATAGCATGTGTAATGCCCTGATGTTGTAGAAGGACCGTCATGAAAAATAATAGCTACAGTTTCAAAGGTTCTTCCTGATATCGATAACTGAGAAGCCACGAAATTTTTAATAGAAGTTGTCAATTTAGTTCCATCAGGTCTACATCGTTGGAACATTAAATTAACATAGTGACCATAATTTTGTAGAAATAATGTGGACAGCATTGCAGACTTACATTGGGTACACACCATATTGTGATCCGCTGCTTTAACTAGATTATTGAAAGACACTGATTTGCAGTCTGGTAAAGTTAAATATATAAATCTTTCAGAGTCTATTCTAGTAGTACTTGATGAAGCACAGTTATCACAGTCATGTTGCCATTGATAAGAAAGGCCAAATAGATTTTTTATATCTACTCCTTCATCTTGTAATACATCAAACATATACATTAAAAATTCTTGACAATCCTGCTGAATATTCTGTGAAAATTGATTTTGACCTGAACATATATCTAGGAGATTTCTATTTTCTGAAACACTTTCTATTTTTGCTCTATCACTACTACATTTGTCTAACACAGAATTCAATAAACAGCACAATGTTCTGTCCCGATTTTCAACAATCTGTCCTTGTAAATTTTGAAGAAAAAAAACAACATTAACTACTACATTAGCATAGCAGTTGACACCAGAACTGTTTTCAAACTGAAATCCAACAACATCTTCAACAAAATCCTTTTTGTTTCTCTTTACAATTACACTTTTATCTACTTTATGCTTTTTTGCTGATACCTCACTGCAATTACTCTCATTTCTTCTTTTTCGGCCTACCACACGTTTTTCAGAGGATATTGAGGCAAATGTGGAGCATACTCTCTTCTTAACCTATTATATTCTTTTACACAATCTAAATCTGCACAAATCTTTGTTTCATCACACTCAATCAAGTACAATCCTGATAAAGTTCTGACTCGTGATAATGCCAGTATATGCCATACCCTCTTTAAACACAGAACTTCCAATGTTCACCAAAGCGCTATCTACACTTAAACCTTGAGACTTATGAATTGTCACCGCATATGCCAAACAAATAGGAAACTGTTTTCGGCGAACATATAAGTCTTTCACGAGCAAAAATCTAGCTGAACAACGACAAATTTGTTCTATTTCATCAATGTCATCAAATTTAATTTTTAAAATTTCAATTCCATCTCTATTTTTGTAATTCACAAAACCAACAACATAACCCATTGCTCCATTTACCAGACCTCTTTCAACATTTAAATTCCTTCTTAAAATGACACGACAATTCAAACACACATTCAGAGTCTTTTCAAAACCAGCAGTTTTACATATAGTCTTCTCTAATGAATCCAATTTTGATTTCAAAATAATTGTTGCTCCCATATGCTCTATTTTATCAAAAGCTTCCAGTTTCACTATCTCTTCATTTTCTAACTGTAACATTTTGTTGTTGAACATGGAACATTCTTTCAGAGTTGGCAACAAACATATGCCAGATTTCTTCTCGTTAATTTTCTTAAATATGTTCTCTGGAAGAATGTTTTCATTTGGGTACAAATTTGGAATTAATCGTGCATGTAAAGTTTCTTTCCCTTGCTGACTTATTTTTCAGATCCTTACATCTTGTAGAATGTTTTTATAATATTCATCCTTTGCCTGCCGCATAATTTGAAGCAGTTCTGCATATTTAAAGTTTAACCATATATTAACGTTTCCGATGCTCCCTAAGCACTTCTTGGTATCTTCATGAGTGAGTATTTTGAACACAGGTTGTCCTTTTACTGGAGTCAACTGCAGAAGATCTCCAAAAACAATAATATGTTTTCCTCCAAATAAAACATCATAGTCTGTCCTAAGAATTTCTTGCATCCTCAAATGCACAAAAGCAAGCATTATATTTGACACCATGCTTACTTCATCAATGATAAGAAGTTTCATTTTCTTCAGGACTCTTGAAGCTTCGAAACACGCATCTCCTGATAGCTTGTGATACTCCAATTTGTTATCATGCTCCACTGGCAGCATCAGTAAACGATGTATAGTAATCCCTTTAATGTTATGTGCTGCCAGCCCAGTTGGAGCGGTAACAACACAAGACAGCGGTGATTCAGTCCTTTTCTGCAGATAAGTTGCAATGGCTTTAATTAGAAAACTTTTTCCAGTTCCCGCTTCTCCACTCACGTACAGTTGGACAGGCTTAAATGATGTACATGAGCATTCTTTTTTCTCATGACTGAATCCATGTTCAATCTGTTCTGTGACTTCGTCATATATCTGTTTCTGCTCAAGGTTTAGTTGTTTCACCAAATCTTCTAAGTTAACTTCATCATCTTGAGCTTGTTCCATAGCTCTTTCCACCTCATCCATGGCTGTAGCAGCTTCATTTTGGATAATTGGTCCTCCTAGTGGATCCTGACTCAATGAAGCAGAACTCTGACTGCCTTGAGAACTGTCTCTCGCAATCTCTGCAGCAATTGTGGCTTCTTGCTCTATTTCTTCATTCAACATTTTCAGATAATTTGGAAAAACAGGACATTCTATGGTATCCTTCGTTGCATTAAAGGAGTCTTCATAACAGAGAAAATCTCCAAGAAATTCCTCTTCTTCACGCCATGGTTTAAACAGTTGCAAAAGAGCCAAATAATAAAATTCTCTTTTATCTGGATTATCACAACTCAATTTGCGATGATTAATCAAATGACCTTTTTTCTGTTTCACTAGACATCCTTCACATCCAATGACTCCATATATTCCATTATTGATATCTTCTCTGATGTTCCTCTTATAAATATATCTCTGCAGAACTTCATAGAGACAAGCGTTCTCAAGGTGATGACTTCTATTTGGATAGTATGTATCCAACATGTTTGTCTTCAAAATATCTGTACTTTCTGGTTCTTTCTCCGCCAAATACTCTATCTCTTGTACAGATTTCAAAACTCGATTTCGTGTTGCAGCAAGACCTAGACTCACCCAAATGATGGTTCTAGATTTGGCATAGAGACTTGCTGACGACAATCGATCAGAACATTCATACGCTCCAATTTCTCGATGCGACAACATCTTCAGACTGTAACTGTATAATTTCTTGCTTAGACTCTTTTCATGTGAAATGTCCTCCCACATTTCCTTTAGTTCTGTCTTTTCTTTTTTTGTGATGTAAGACGTCACATATCGAGCCACAGCAACGAATTGAATATCCATGTTAGTATTCCACATGGACAAAATCACTGGGTTGTAGTCGTTGATGTACTTGGACTCTTTGTCTCTTTTTAAATTGTACGTATTTTTTGGTGATTTCCTCGTCACAGTATGTCGCAGAGAAGACATCAAATTATTTACTCTTCCTTTAGAAATCACTGGTCGGGGAAAGCTGAAATGACATTTTGTGTAGAACTTGTCCTTGTTTCTGAATTTTCGACGACAGTACTTTCCACAACGATGGGATTGAAAACGTAAAACTTGTTGCCTTAAACTGTTTTCTTCCGTAGTTTTCGGAACAGCACATGTTGAATACTCTTCAATGAAGCTCATCACTGTCTCATCCGAATCTGTTCCAAATTTTGGTGCATCTTTAATCCACAACAACATATGTATATGAGGAGCACCTCTCGCTTGATACTCCTTTCTCCAAAAGAAATCCAAAACCTCTCCAAGGGGAGGATTTTTTTTGTTGGTAATAAAAGACATCATAGCTTCAAATCTATGATTGAAATATCTGCATACATTCACTGGATCCAAAGAACACAGTTCTCCAGGTGTTTTTAATTCTATATTTTGTATATTAGCATTGGCCTCTCGTAAAAATTGAAGTAAGTCCTCCCATGCATACTCGGCACAGCTAAGAGTAAGGAACCATGTAGGGGTTCCTAAGTTTCTCAGCATACATTTCAATTCCCCATGGCGACGGTACCAATACTCATTTGTACCACGCTGACATGCCATGAGATTGATTAGATGAGATTCCAAAATATTATCTTGCAGATTCACTTTCTCCATAAAGCCCCTCGCCGAAACATTTTGCAGATGTGCTCCACTTTTCAATATATGATTTACTGCATAAGAAAGAGCAGACAAGTCACTTTCATACAGTAGATGAAACAAATAGGGAATGCATTGTCGAAATCTTGGATCTTCAGCATATAATCTTACAGTTCGATATTCAGATGCTGGAATTTGAAGTGGTCGATCATCATATCGTCCACCTCGACCTGTTGGAAATAGCTGTGGAAAACAACGAGCTTCCAAACTTTTTTCCAATACACTAATGGGACTTCCTTTTGCTGCTTTCATTTGAAACAATTCAATTGCATTCCCCATTACTACCTTGGAATGCAAAGGATGAACAGTATAAGGTTCATATATCTCTTCACTTTTAGACACATCAACTTTTTCAATTTGGCCGCCTGAACAATCACTGTCTTCATCTGCAGCTTTTTCCTCTGCTGCAACACATACATCTTTGTAGTACTCATTGTTTTTGACTAAATACAACGTTGCCTTTTTGACTTTCCTAACATCCACTAAATCTTGCCAGATTGTTTTAATCTTTGTTGGAACCCCATTAACTAGAATAACTAAAGGTTCCTCTTCTACTTTTTCTATACCAATTGTATCAATATTTTTTTTCAAATCTAGGGGCAAATAAACAACTCTTCCCTTTAATCCTCTCTGCAAATCTGTAGGAGGCAATTTCCCTATCTTAGGCTCCATGCGAACAATTGCCTGAAAAGGATGGACACATTGAATCAAAATAGACACATATGTATTTAAATCCATCAATTCACGGGGAATGTCTACCAACTCCAGATTATTATGAACAGCTCTAGCAGGCATTCTGTTTTGATTTAATTTACCATAACAATATTTACACATACACTGATCAGAACTCAAATCAAAACAATTCTCCACCCACAAATAAGTTGCTAAATCCTTCCACTCATAATTATTCATCTTTTCACTTTTTACGTATAAATCAACTAACCTAGTCTGAATCTTATAATGAGTCCGTCGACAACATACACAAGTAAAATTCGGCCTTTCACTTGATTTCACTTTAAACCTGATAATTTCCTGCTCAAACTTTTCTGTATTTGAAATCTGTACATTATCTTCCACATTACCTTGAATTGCTGTCTCAATTTCTACACTGTCCTCTTGCTCACGAAAATAACAAATCTCAATTTCTTCACAAATCTTCTTCACATCTAATTCTGTTCCATGCAAAAGAGCACTGTTTAATTGTTTAAGCTTAAGTGCTGGACTTTTTGCATAATACATCATTCTCACTATTTTCCTCATTTTGGTATGATGCACTGCTAACATCCTAAAATGATGAAAAACACTCTAACAGACTTTTCTAGAAAGACAAGCCAGTGAATGGCCTTGCAAACCTATGATTCCTCTCACTCTGCAAGGATCTTAGTCTTGCAACAACTTCACTTTCTGCTTTATACTTTTTTTACTATATGTACATAAAAAATTACAAAACAAATCAATTGATTCCTGTCGCACACTACAAATACTACTACACTTTCAAGTGTACACTGGACCCTTAGTACGTCTCCCTAAAACTCCATCAGATAACACCTCTTCTAGTTCTCTAGGCACAAGTTTCTCTTTTTCAATCGGACAACCATCTTTCACTTCATACGCTCGACCACTGGTGTCAACTGCATGCACTAAATCATTCTCCTGGAAGTAACTCTCCTCATTAAAAAATGGCTCACAACTTGAACTGTGCATCCATTCTCCAGAAAAAACTTTACAAAAATGTGTCCGATTAATTACTCTTTTCCATCTACTGTTTGATTTGAAAACATCAATTGTCTTGTTAAGTGTCCTAATTCTATTAATTACTAAAATAAATAATTTTTTCTTAACTTCAAAAGCCTGATCAACCATCTTCTCTACACTTTTTTTTTCTTATAGAAAACAGCTCTCTGTTTACCTTTCCTAATGTTTTTTAACAAATTTAAAACCACTCTATTACGAAACATTCGTCTACGAATGTCTCTAAACTGATTCTGCCTTCTATTCCTATACATATTATTCTCTCCTGCTCCAGATTTAGGATTCTTTGAAGTTCTCTCCTTCCTTTTCAATTTTACTCTCTCATTTTCTTTTTGTACATGGTGTCCATTATTTTTTTTGGATGTACATATGTTGCGTAAAAAAGACTTAGTTGTCTTACCAGGAGCTTTGTTCCTGTTTTTTGAAGTATCTGTTGTGGAAGAATGCTGTAATTTCGTTGCTGTTTTTGATGTTTCCCGTTTTCGTTCTTTAATTGACCTTTACCTCGTGGGCATCTTTCCTTATTCTTGAAATAACGATTTCAATCTGTGTTAAAGAAAAAAATAACACATTATAGACCACTATTACCAAACAACAAAACAATGACAAAAAGCAAGCAATCTATTCAAAATTACAGATCAGGTGAGGATTCTCCAGGGGTGCACAAAAGGTGAGGCCTGTATTGAAGAGTATAGTGATCTTAGGGATAAGATTTTTATATATTTTTTATATTTATAAAATCCCTTTCTTGGGGAGCGTAGGTGGTGAGGCTTGTGTCTAAGAGAGCAGTGCACTAGGCTTCATGAAGCCTATCCCTGACTGCACTGTTAGACACAGGTGTGAATTTGACTCTTTACAATGATATTACATGTGTTAAGTCAGTGTAGGAAGCATATTGAGTTTGTTTGCATAGAGGAATTGTAATTTGTAAAATTGTGAAGCTTCATGTGAAAGCTTTTGCCTTAGTCTTATCCCTGCTGTGAGGCAGATGGTTCTAATTAGGATCTGTGCTGTTTTTCCTAAATGTGATGTCAAAAACGATTTTGGGGAAATGAATGTTTTTTACATCTTTGAGTATATTGTGGCGCAGAGGTTTAAAACGTGACGCATCTAATTACATGTGTCTCTTTTTAAATATGGTGCAAAAATGTACATTTTTGGGCTTTCCTGGGGAGCGTAGGTGGTGAGGCTTGTGTCTAAGAGTGCAGTGGACTAGGCTTCATGAATCCTATCCCTGACTGCACTGTTAGACACAGGTGTGAATTTGACTCTTTACAATGATGTTACCTGTGTTACCTCAGTGTAGGAAACATATTGAGTTTGTTTGCATAGAGGAATTGTAATTTGTAAAATAGTGATGCTTCATGTGAAACCTTTTGCCTTAGTCTTATCCCTGCTGTGAGGCAGATGGTTGTACATAGGATCTGTGCTGTGTTTCCTAAATGTGATGTTAAAAACGATTTTGGGGAAATTAATGTTTTTTACATATTTGAGTATATTGTTACGCAGAGGTTTAAAACGTGACGCATCTAATTACATGTGTCTCTTTTTAAATATGGTGCAAAAAGGTACATGTTTGGGCTTTCCTGGGGAGCGTAGGTGGTGAGGCTTGTGTCTAAGAGTGCAGTGGACTAGGCTTCATGAAGCCTATCCCTGACTGCACTGTTAGACACAGGTGTGAATTTGACTCTTTACAATGATGTTACATATGTTAAGTCAGTGTAGGAAGCATATTGAGTTTGTTTGCATAGGGAAATTGTAATTTGTAAAATTGTGAAGCTTCATGTGAAAGCTTTTGCCTTAGTCTTATCCGTGCTGTGAGGCAGATGGTTGTACATAGGATCTGTGCTGTTTTTCCTAAATCTGATGTTAAAAACAATTTTGGGGAAATGAATGTTTTTTACATATTTGAGTATATTGTGGCACAGAGGTTTAAAACGTGACGCATCTAATTACATGTGTCTCTTTTTAAATATGGTGTAAAAAGGTACATGTTTGGGCTTTCCTGGGGAGCGTAGGTGGTGAGGCTTGTCTCTAAGAGTACAGTGGACTAGGCTTAATGAAGCCTATCCCTGACTGCACTGTTAGACACAGGTGTGAATTTGACTCTTTACAATGATGTTACATGTGTTAACTCAGTGTAGGAAGCATATTCAGTTTGTTTGCATAGAGGAATTGTAATTTGTAAAATTGTGAAGATTCATGTGAAAGACATTCTTTTTTTTTTGTACAGAAGTACAAAGAAGATGAGACCTATGTCTAAGTCCACTGCACTCTTATACACAGGCTTCACCACCTATGCTTCCCGAGAAAGGCCTCTCTCCCACTACAGTCTTGATCATAAACCTCACCTCCTCTATCCCTCTGGACATGTCTCACCTCATCTGCACAATCTACTTCCTAATCTCAGGTAACGCAGATGACATAATTGATCCTCATTTATAAATCCATGCGTCATTTTTGCGCTACTGAAGCGTCACTTTTTAAACCTCTGCGCCACAATATACTCAAAGATGTAAAAAAAACATTCATTTCCCCAAAATCGTTTTTAACATCACATTTAGGAAACACAGCACAGATCCTATGTACAACCATCTGCCTCACAGCAGGGATAAGACTAAGGCAAAAGCTTTCACATGAAGCTTCACAATTTTACAAATTACAATTCCTCTATGCAAACAAACTCAATATGTTTCCTACACTGAGGTAACACAGGTAACATCATTGTAAAGAGTCAAATTCACACCTGTGTCTAACAGTGCAGTCAGGGATAGGCTTCATGAAGCCTAGTCCACTGCACTCTTAGACACAAGCCTCATCACCTACGCTCCCCAGGAAAGTCCAAACATGTACCTTTTTGCACCATATTTAAAAAGTGACACATGTGATTAGATGCGTCACTTTTTAAACCTCTGCGCCACAATATACTCAAAGATGTAAAAAACATTCATTTCCCCAAAATCGTTTTTGACATCACATTTAGGAAACACAGCACAGATCCTATGTACAACCATCTGCCTCACAGCAGGGATAAGACTAAGGCAAAAGCTTTCCCATGAAGCTTCACAATTTTACAAATTACAATTCCTCTATGCAAACAAACTCAATATGTTTCCTACACTGAAGTAACACAGGTAACATCATTGTAAAGAGTCAAATTCACACCTGTGTCTAACAGTGCAGTCAGGGATAGGCTTCATGAAGCCTAGTCCACTGCACTCTTAGACACAAGCCTCATCACCTACGCTCCCCAGGAAAGTCCAAACATGTACCTTTTTGCACCATATTTAAAAAGTGACACATGTGATTAGATGCGTCACTTTTTAAACCTCTGCGCCACAATATACTCAAAGATGTAAAAAACATTCATTTCCCCAAAATCGTTTTTGACATCACATTTAGGAAACACAGCACAGATCCTATGTACAACCATCTGCCTCACAGCAGGGATAAGACTAAGGCAAAAGCTTTCCCATGAAGCTTCACAATTTTACAAATTACAATTCCTCTATGCAAACAAACTCAATATGTTTCCTACACTGAAGTAACACAGGTAACATCATTGTAAAGAGTCAAATTCACACCTGTGTCTAACAGTGCAGTCAGGGATAGGCTTCATGAAGCCTAGTCCACTGCACTCTTAGACACAAGCATCACCACCTACGCTCCCCAGGAAAGCCCAAACATGTACCTTTTTGCACCATATTTAAAAAGAGACACATGTAATTAGATGCGTCACGTTTTAAACCTCTGCGTCACAATATACTCAAATATGTAAAAAACATTCATTTCCACAAAATCGTTTTTAACATCACATTTAGGAAACACAGCACAGATACTATGTACAACCATCTGCCTCACAGCAGGGATAAGACTAAGGCAAATGGTTTCACATGAAGCATCACAATTTTACAAAATACAATTTCTCTATGCAAACAAACTCAATATGCTTCCTACACTGAGTTAACACATGTAACATCATTGTAAAGAGTCAAATTCACACCTGTGTCTAACAGTGCAGTCAGGGATAGGCTTCATGAAGCCTAGTCCACTGCACTCTTAGACACAAGCCTCACCACCTACGCTCCCCAGGAAAGCCCAAACATGTTCATTTTTACAGCATATTTAAAAAGAGACACATGTAATTAGATGCGTCACGTTTTAAACCTCTGCGCCACAATATACTCAAATATGTAAAAAAACATTCATTTCCCCAAAATCGTTTTTGAAATCACATTTAGGAAACACAGCACAGATCCTATGTACAACCATCTGCCTAACAGCAGGGATAAGACTAAGGCAAAAGCTTTCACATGAAGCTGCACAATTTTACAAAATACAATTCCTCTATGCAAACAAACTCAATATGCTTCCTACACTAAGTTAACACAGGTAACATCATTGTAAAGAGTCAAATGTATTTCTATTAAACATGCACACATTTTTTATTCTTTTTAAAAAATGTAAAAACTATTTCTTTTCCCCAAAATCGTTTTTTACATCACATTTACAAAACACAGCACAGGTCCTATGTAGAAGCATTCCATGTCACGACTAAAACTTCACAATTTTACAAAATACAATTACTCTATGCAGTAAAAACTTTTTACCAAGCATTATCAAAAACAATGACACAAAGCAACATTAAAAAACCACAATTTGCTTCCAAATCTTCTCCATAGAGTATACAAGTCTCTATGTATATTAAATGAATCATAACTCACCTTTACAAATATTTTAGGAGATTCAGAACAGTGTCAGATACACACACCAATATTTCTTTAGCAGAGCAAAAGGTATGTTCTCCGGTCACTGCAAACCATAAAGGCACAGAAACCCTCTACTTCTACACACTTATTACTCATGGCAACCAATCAAAACTCTCCCCTCTGTATTTTCAAACCAACACCCTTCCCCCCCTCAGCCCTTTCTACCTGTTACCATAGCAACTCCCTCCCTACTGACCTGCCAGGGTTAAAAGTTTATTCTGCAATGTTGCAAATCACCTCTGCATGGATGTTTGACCTGCAAATACACCAGCTTATCTGGTGCAAAGTTTCTTTAAATGACTTTTTTTTAACCATTCAAATGACTTCTTACACAGAACACAACCATGCACCCTAACTTTCAGTTTTCACCTATCTCATTCTACCAATCATTGCTTGTAATTCAAAAGCACTGAAACTTCACAGTTTTTTTTTGCAAACTTCTATTATTCCAACTGCCATTTCTTTTCCACACTTCATCTAACTGCACCAGAATCTCCTCTGACCAGGTATTCTGTCTGGATTATTGGACATAGCTATATCCACTGGGCTCAAAGGTATGCAGCTACCAGAAATTTACAAAACCTTGATTTATCAAACGTGAACATAAAATGGATTGGCCACAGAGGATTAAAATGTCACCAATTGATTCCATTGGTGAAAACCTTTTTGCATTTGCCACACCCTGACCTGTTAATTGTGCACTGTGGAGGAAATTACTTGGGCACTTTGACTGGGGTAGGTCTGGAAATGTTTTTTAAGGACACCTTTGATCATTTGATGGCACTTTTTCCACAAACTGCCTTGGTATATTCCAATATATGCCAAAGACAGAAATGGAAGCGGTCCAATCAATTTTGTCCACAGTTTGAGAAAGCACGGAAACATGTGAATAAATCTGTTTCTGCTTACATGAGAGACTATGGAATGGGTTCAATATACAACAATAACTTGCGTTACAACATGCAAGATATCTACAGAGCAGATGGTGTGCACTTCTCTGATGAGGGGAATAGAATATGCCTCCTGAATTTAAGACTGTGCATTGGTACCTACTTGTAGGTACCTAAATCAGCCACAGAACCCAAAAGCCCTTTTCAGGGCTACCCTATCTCTGATCACTCCAAATGATTATCTTTTTTTAACTTTTTTCACTATTTTTCACCATAGTATGCTCCCCGGTACGCTCCCCGGTGCGCGTACCGGGCGCTCCCCCCGTGAAAATAAAAATATATATATATATTTCTTGACCTATATGGGCCTCCTAAGCCCCCCTCACAAAACCTAGGGGGTCAGGGGGTGTCTACCGTGCCCCCTTATACCCATTCCCAACGTTGTTTATCCTCCATCTTGTGTCTCAATTCTACCGAAACACAAAATGGAGGACTCCCGTTACGCTGCCGGTACGCGTACCGGGGCGCACACCGGGAAGCGCTCCAAAAAATGATAAAAGGTAATTTACATAAAAAACACTGGAGACACTTTCACCAAATATAGAATAGGCCATACTACATACCAGTTCCTACCATTTTCCCAAATTTGGTGGAATTCCATTGATTCATTTCACCTGTAGCCCTGTCTAAATATCCTGAGTGAAATTACATAATAAAAACACATCTGAAGTGTTAGAATTGACAACCAATTAAAATGTTACTTTCATTTTCTATTTTCTTTTCCTGACATTTGATTGGTTATGTACATGAATATAAATGAAAAATGAGAGGGAAACACGGCCATTTTGACTACAACTACCTGAGGTACATCTTGGAAGGATTTTCGCATTTTGTCTTCTTCACCTCTCTATAAAGTAAGTTGATAATTTCTAAGGGGCACTCTAAGTTATTTATTAAAAACATTTTCTGATATTTATTTACTGTCCCTCTGCTATAGTTATAGATAGAAATAGGCTCCTCTGTTATATTTATAGATTGACTTAGGCTTCTCTGCTATAATTATGAATTTACTTACACTTCTTCACAGGCACTTTTTAATATTTCTACTTCCTGCCTGTTACCATACATTGCCCAAAGTGAACTTCACTATTAAAAAATCAAAACTACCTGTCTGAACCTAAACCCAACAGTGCCATATTTCTACTGATTTTTTTTAATGCAAATTTCAGCACAAAAATGGAAGGAGAACAGAACATTTCCTTTGAAATTTTCCAAGAGATGAACAATGAGGAAATCATTGAACCCATTGACTTGGAATTCATGGATGAATCACGGGACCATGAACTTCTACAATGTGTAGAATCTGTGGATTTGTTAATTCAATATGAGTACGTTTCTGACACTCAAATTTTGGAAGTTATGTTCAGTCAAAAAGAAGACATTTCGGACAGTCAAATGTTAGACGTTCTATTAAATTTTGAAAAAGAATCAGAAAAATACATTTATATTTAATAATCAAAAATTGTTCGAGACATTATTCATTATTATATGTAAATCATAAACTAGTACCAAATTGATTATAATATAAACTCAGACTTATAGTATACTGTGCAACGTATTTCTGTTACATAATAATTTTGCTCATAGTTACTTCCTTTCTCCCACTATATTATCTCTAATGTGTATTTGACATCTCTTTTTCATCTCCTGCCTCCATGTTGTTTCTGCTTCCCTGACAGACTATGGTATAGATTCCATATACCACAATAGCTTCTGTAACAACATGCAAATTATCTACAGAGGAGACGGTGTACATTGACTTTAAGACTCAGCATTGGTACCTACATGTTGGTACTTAAAACACCCAAACAACACAACAACTCTATTCAGAGATACCCTACCTCTAAGCACTTTAAATTATTATTTTAGTGTTTCAGTGAGTTTTTCCCATGTGTAGGCATGCGAGAGGTATGTGTAGGGGATGTGCGGGGGTGTCTGTGAGGTGTGTATGTGTGTGTGTGTGTGTGTGTCTAGGGGGATGAGGTATATAGGTGTGTGGGTTTATGGATGTGGGTGGGGATATGGGTATGTAAGGTGTGTGTGTGGGTGTGAGTGTGTGGGGTGTTTGAGTGTAGGTGGGAGTGTGGGTGTGTGAGGTGTGTGTGGGGTGTGTGTGAGTGTGGGAGGTATGTGTGTAGGATGTGTATGTATGTGTGAGATGTGTAGATGTGTCTGTGAGTTGTCTCTGTGTGTGTGGGGGGGAGATGTGTGTGTGGGATGTGTGGGGTGTGTCTGTGAGATATTTGTGTGTATGTGCATGTGTGTGTGTGTGTGGTGGAAGGGGGGTGAGGTGTGTGTTTGAGTGTGAGTGTGTGAGATGTGGGTGTGGGTGTGGATATGTAAGGTGTCGATGTACGGGTGTGGGGTGTTTGAGTGTGGATGGAAGTGTGCGTGTGTGAACTGTGTGTGCAGAGAAATTATTATTTTAGTATTTCACTTAGTTTTCCCCATGTGTAGACGTGGGGGAGGTGTGTGTGGGAGATGTGCAGGAGGTGTCTGTGAGGTGTGTTTGTGTGTGTGTGTGTCTAGGGGGGATGAGGGGTATAGATGTTTGGGGTATATGGATGTGGGTGGGGATATGGGTATGTAAGGTGTGTGTGTGGGTGTGAGTGTGTGGGGTGTTTGAGTGTAGGTGGGAGTGTGGGTGTGTGAGGTGTGTGTGGGGTGTGAGAGGATGTGGGAGGTATGTGTGTAGGATGTGTATGTATGTATGAGATGTGTGAATGTGTCTATGAGTTGTCTGTGTGTGTGTGTGGGGGGAGATGTGTGTGTGGTATGTGTGGGGTGTCTCTGTGAGATATTTGTGTGTATGTGCATGTGTGTGTGTGTGGTGGAAGGGGGGTGAGGTATGTGTTTGAGTGTGGGTGTGTGGGATGTGGGTGTGGATGTGTAAGGTGTCGATGTGGGGCTGTGGGGTGTTTGAGTGAGGGTGGAAGTGTGTGTGTGTGAAGTGTGTGTGGGGAGTGTGTGGGTGTGTGGGTGTGGGTTTGTGTGCATGTGGGTGTGTGTGGGACACACTTGTAGGTACCTAAAACAGCCACAGAACCCAAAAGCTCTTTTCATAGCTACCCTACCTGTAATCACTCAAAATGATTATTTTACACTATTATTTTCATTTTCACTATTTTTCACCTAAGTACGCTCCCTGGTACGCTCCCCGGTGCGCGTACCAGGCGCTCCCCCCGTGAAAATCGAAAAAAAAATAAAAAAATGTTGTCCCACGGAACCCTTTTATGGCCCCCACATCAAACCTAGGGGGTCAGGGGGGGTGTACCCTGCCCCCTTTTGCTCATTTACCCCTTTGATTTTTGCCACCTCTTGTATCTCAATCCTACCGAGACACAAGATGGCGGCCGCTGCTGACTGTTTCGAATGTTTACAGACACCCGAGAACCAATCAGCTTGTCGTGCGCAAGTCGCGTGGCGCGCCCGGAGCGCTCCCCGGTACGCGTACCGGGGCGCGCTTACAGATATATAAATTTTTTTAAACCTAAATTACTCAAAATCCACTGGAGCACATATCTTGAGACATAGCAAAGGCACATCGGGCTACCAGTCCCTACAATTTTGCCAAGTTTGGTGGAAATCCATTCAGCCGTTCGGGCTAAAACTGCGACAGACCGCCCTATGGAAATTAACATGGAGAAAACACTTTTTGGGACCCCAAAGTTATTCCAAATAGAATGTTGCGATTTTCCTATGGAAATCGATCCTAACTATATATACCTACTGGCGACCGCCAGTAGGTAATATATATATATATATATATGGCATTCAACAAAGTTCACCTGATGCCGTACCACACGTCCCGGGTGCACTCCAGCGCGATTCTGAGTCGTGTCACATATCTTCAAACAATCCACACTCCTGTGTCCTTCTTATACTATATATTTGTTTCTTATTGTATACCTTTTTTTCAGTATTTTAATGGCAGGTAATATAATGCAGATCTATGACGATTGGGAGTAGGTGTGCGGGTAAGACTCAGTTTCAATACCGTCTTTAACCCATTTACACATACCTATGTTTGGTTCCACAGTAAAGTTCTTCTTGCGAACTTCCCTCGGGAAATGGATCCTGGGCCACTTTGGCCTCACAGCAACCTAGTCTGACTTAATGCGTGCTAGACGGGAGAAAGCTCAACTCTCTTGCACAATATCAGAACAGTACGACGTTCACAAGAATGCAGATGACTAAAAGACCTACAAATAAACATGTTTGCGGAATTTACCCTAAACAGACAGACAGACACACACACACACATACACACACATCACCCTGCTTCAACGAACAGTAGAGTATAGCAAATCTCTATGTATGGAGCTATGAGAAAAATAATTCTGCACATCAACGAACAGCGCCTTGTTACCCCCGAATGTCATAATACAGGCTCAACCATTTTTACGAAACTACTGAAAGGCAGCAAACAGAAAACCGAGTACGAGAAAATCGCCTAATGAGGCCCTTCATTAACTTTTGGCCAGTACAATCAATCTAAGATATGCCTTTAAGGGACTGGCAACAACTATCAGCTTGTTAAATGACACGAGAATGCATTAATGTTTTGGAAGTCAACGGAGACAGTGGAATTAATACACACACATCTGTGCATCCTTAACTATGCACTCAATGATTATTTTTTTGCATAGACTATACATTGCAAGCACACACGTATGTTAACATTTTCTGTAGCAAAGCAGCAATAGGTGTTTTGTTGTTGAACCAAGATAAAACATTGTTTTTAGGGTGCAGAATAGAGGTGTAGCTCAAATCATAAAGATAATAAACATGGTATTACACTTTACATTGAAATGTTATATAGCACAATGTAATAAACATTCCAAAATATTGTCCACCATTAATGTAACTTTATTTTAGGAAGCTCATCGTAAATACGTACGTCCTAAATATATACATGTAAGTCATAAACAAACATAAGACGAGTAGAACACATTTCTCCTTTGAGGTGAATAACAAGTCATAACTAAACATAACACATCAAATACCATCCTTCAAGAAAAGAGAAAGTGGGTTATTTTAACCTTTACTACTGAAAATATATGATTTGCCTGACCTTTCAGTCCACTTTACCATGAGGCATACGTCCTTGGGGCGCCTTATCAAACGGTTGATCGAGCAGGTCAGACTCAACTCAAGCCCAGACAGTACATGTCTTATAGCGCATTAAGAAAATATATATTATATTCAAGGCGGTTTTACCACCATGGGAGATACTGTGTAGACACTAGGGGATCTATTTACTAAGATTTATCACCGTTTTTGTGTCACAAAAGTGACGCAAAACAAAGCAAAATCTTCTTTCCTCTATTTACTTTCCATTGTGGAACCTGTTTTACGCTGGAAAATAACTTGAAAGTAAACGCAAAGTAGTGCATAGCACTGCTTTGCATTACTTAGTCCCAAGGGGGCAAACCATGGGTGCTGCATGGGCATTTTTATGCAACCACCAAAGGTTTCTGACACCAAGCCCTTTCTCCTTAAGAAAGTAAACATGGTTTAGAGTCAGAAAATTGCACCCATTTCAGATAGGCGCTATGAAAGAGCAATGCTTTTATTTCTCCTTTCTTTTCCGACGTTGCTTGCATACTGCACTGTACAGCACACATTCAAAGTGGGAAAAGGTATAGAGTTAGTCTAAGCATAGTATTTTGTACAGGAAGGGAATCCTTCCAGTACAAAACTTATGTCAGACTCACGGAGACACCTTTACACTATGGTTCATAGGTGTGTCCGTACTGCACAGTATCACATTTCTGCACCGGCGTTAAAGAGATGGGAGGAGAGTGCCATATTTCTGTAAATATGACACTCTCCTTCTCACTCAGCACAGCATTTGTGGCTGACGCACTGCAATGCATGAGAAACTGGTAAATCTAGGCCTAGGGGCTCACTTATGACCTTGTGAAGCAGTGCTGAGTAGCAAGTCACCTTTCTGTGCTGCATGACAGGGAAAGGCAATATGGCACCTTCCTGTCCTTTCCCTAGCGGTAGAGTCCTTTTGGCAGCCTAGCGCAAATGCAGGCACCCTTGCACCATAGTGCAAGATTACCTGTGTTGGATGCAGGATTGTTTTTTAGAGAAACCAGTTTTCATTTACACCTTTCCCCTCTGCCCAGCAGCCAGATGGGGGGGGGTTAAGGAGGAAATACCAGACGTAAGGGTGATGGACCTATGCAGATGAAGCCATCCTGTGGGCTGGTTTAGTTACTTCTTCTCCCTCTGCTGAAAATTCTGACATATTGCATTTTGGTGAAATAGTGCTTTCTGGGATATCATTTTGCCACACTTTGGAGGAAGTGGTCATGCTCTGGGGTGATGTCCTGCACCTCTTTGGACAGGAGTGCCCTCCTTCTTGACCCCTGAGAGGGGCAGTGCCTCTTAGATCAGCTTTGGAAACCTAAGAGAACAAAAAAGTTTCACGATGAAGAGTTTGATGTGCATTAACCAGACCCTGCACTCTGAAGATTGCGCATCTTGCAAAATCTGAAATTACAGCCCTGTGGATCAAATCTTCAAAAGGACTAAAGAGTGGACTCCCTGCAAGCTACAGGTTAACAGAGCTCACCTGGACTACCACCATAAAAAAATCCCCAGCCTTGCCAATTATTACTACACGCGCAAGGTGCCCCACATGTACCCGCGCTAAGGGAGTTCCCTCAGCACACTTGTATGTTTGTAAGCGTGAGTTCGGGCAAGTTGTTTGACTTATTTCCGGGGATACCCTAGGCGCAACTACTTGTTTTTGCCATCAACATGTCCCTGGCGCCGAGACCCAACTGATACATTAGACCACCAGCGCACGTACAGTAATTAGACCTCCATATACAGAGAGGTGAGCCTGTTGAAATGTTTGGTCGCCTGTACGCGGCAGTTTACTAACTACCTTAAAATCATAAGGGACACTCTATTGTCATGAAGTACTTTATAAACACTTTATAAACACCCGTATGGCATACAGTGTGTCTTGTGTCTGACTCAATAAATGGCTTATATTTACCATCAATAGCCTGAAAATTAAGAGGTTGAACCCGGAACTCGACCTGCCGGGTACTGTTGTTGTAGCTCTCATCCACTCAAATAGGTGAGTGCCCGACCTGTATACTTTTAACTAGAGAAATTGTTGCTGATCACCGTTTTTAATTTTCTGAGGGAATTTGCCCTTCCCCCCCCCCTTTTGAGCATGCTATTCACTTTGCTCACCACCGATGAGATCACCTGTTTCTGAGTGCATGTCAAGTAAACACTTACAGAGGCATGATACACAGTGTTTTGTTTGGTGTCACATTATTATGCTAGTGGTAATGCGACCTGTTGTGAATTGCTTTTTTTGTCTCCAACCACAGGTAATTACAGCACAACACAGGTACTTTTGACCCTTTACACGCGTTGGAATACTGTTCTGTAGCAAGGTAAAGGCTCTCTGTAGACAGTTTGAAATAGCACATACTATTTATTTATACTTGGTCCTGAAGAATCGCTTGTTAGTGGACAATTAGCGAGAAACATGTCGACCCTTTAATATATCCATTAGTCTAGACTCGCACCAGGGAGCATTATTTCCCTCCGAGCCTATTCTACATTCTATTTTAACTTGGAATAAGGGACCGCAAGAATAATCCTGATCCTGGTACCCTTTACCCCAATTTTAACTTCCATAAACGTCTACACAGCACTGGCCCCTCACCCACACTTCACCCATATGGCAGTTGGAAAAAGATCTCCGCCAAAGAGCCTCTCTTTGAGGTGTTGCCCGTTGGGTATTGCACCGCCGACCCAACGAGGAGCATTGCTGATGATGAAGCATGACACCTGCAAGGGTGTGTGAGGCCATTATATCCAACACATTGGATACCCACGCGTTCTACCATGACGCACGGGTGCCACCAACACCAAACCCCCGCTCTCATTAGGAACAGCCTGGTACTTCTTGTGTTTCAAGCTAGAAAGGGTGATCAGAAGGACCTGGAGCCTGAAAAAGTGGCCCAGGTTTCTACCAAGAGAAAGGGCAGGGGGTGCGGGAAACCGGTCCTTAAAGTTCCCACGGACCAGGAGGAGGCTGACCTTGAGGGGGATGCCCCGGTGCCTACTGGGGAACATGTAGCTGAACTGGAAGACATCTCTGAGCTGACCCATTAGCAGCATGAAGGGGGTCCCACCAGGAAAGACTTCTGCAAGGAGCAGAAAAAGTGCCCTTCTCTGGAGGGTCTGTGGCAGCGGGATGCAGACCAGCCAGCTGGTGATCAGTCCGGATCACATTGGCGAGCCTAAGGTCACTGAGCCTGGATCAGCCCATGTGCTGCTGGTACCCCAGTGCTTCAGGACCTTCCTACTGGGTCTGGCTCATGACGTGCCTTTGGCGGGACATTTGGGGTGGGGCAAGACTTTTGACAGGTTGTCACCCACTTCTTTTGGCCCCAAATGCGAGAGCAGTCGGATAGACATTGCAGGTCTTGCCAAACTTGCCAGGCAAGTGTAAAAGTGGGAAGAAGATCAAAGCTCCTCTCCAACCTTTTCCAGTTTTTGGAACACCCTTTGAAAGGGTAGGGATGGACATTGTGGGGCCACTGGATCCCAAAACAGCCATGGGTAACAGGTACATCCTGGTCTTGGTAGACCATGCCACCCGGTACCCGAAGGCTATCCCTCTCAGGACGGCGTCACTAGTGGTGGGCTGGGCATTAATGGGGATCTCTTACCTCGTAGGGCTCCCCAGAGAGGTGGATTCTGACAGGGGGACCAATTTCATATCCAAGTATATTACATCCCTGTGGAAGGAGTGTGGTGTAACCTACAAGTTCACCACTCCTTACCACCCCCAAAGTAATGGTCTGGTGGAGAGATTCAAACAGACCTTGAAGGGCATGATTAAGGGTCTAACAGAACTTATGAGGCATACGTGGGACGTCCTCTTGCCATGCCTTCTCTTTGCATACAGGGAGGTGCCACAGAAGTCTCTTGGGTTCAGTCCCTTTGAGCTTCTGTACGGTCACCCTGTGAGAGGACTTCTGAGTTTGGTGAAGGAAGGCTGGGAGGTAGCTCCCTGGAAAACTCCCCAGGATGTGTTGAGTAACATGCTGGCCTTCAGATACCAAACTGCCCACTTCAAGAAACGCTCTTAGGCGAACCTACAAGCAACTCTATCACAATTCTGGCAATAAAGGGAAATAGCCCTCTCCCTATGCCGTAAGGGCCGAGAGGAAATCTCATGAGGGAGTACACCCTCCTGTGTATGAATCACTGTATCACAATCAGTTCTCCTTAGATGCGTGGATGATAACCGCGTATTTTCTATAATAATCCCTGGTAAGGTACAGTCCTAAGATGAAGGTACCCACTAAGGAGTGGGGAAGGAAGCAATTCTTCTTGTTTTAATTACCTTCAGATGCCCTAGTGATGTCATGCTTCATCATCGGGTCACCCTGACGCCTAAAAGTCAGGGTGGGCTCGACCATTTTTCAGGGTGCTCTTAGTGATAATATGACCAGGTGGCATTAAAGATTAAAAAAAACACAAGCAAATCCCAGTATCCGTTTAATCTTCGATCTGCAAGGGTTATTAAAAAGGTATAAACAAGGGTCAAAATAGGAGTATTTATGGTCCTATGACCCTAAAGCCAACATGTTTCAGTCCCGAAAGGGCTGTAAAGGTCCTGGACTTTCTTCAGGGCAACAACCAACCCTCCCTGGAAAACGCACAAGGAATATTCCCTATACTGCTGTTTGTCTAAGGGCAGATAGCTGCTCTTTAGTGTAATAGAAGATAATTTATCTCCTTGATACTGTTATCACTCCATCTGTTAAAACAAACAAAGACAAACAAGGACATCATTGTGTATTACTCATTGAGTACATTTAAATGCTTCCCAAGTGTGATGTGCTAGCCAGTACACCTGTGTAGTTAACAAGGTGTGAATAAACACATCATCTCTTATAACCACATTGGTATGTGGTTATGACACACATTTATTTTTACCACATTCACATAGGTGGCAAAATACGGTGTAGTGGCGATCCTTGTCGTATTCTATCAATATCCACGTTCTTGTGCTTGTGTTCTCAGAGTGCATCCACCCGTGTCACTCTCACTAAACAGCGGTAGGCTGCTATCAGTCACCGTGTTTTAGTCTTACGTCTACAACATTCACACTTTAACCCTTACCCAGTCATGGGTGAGGGAACTCATCTCCGGGCACCTGCAGTATATGGGGTAGCCCTGTAGTCAAACACTGCGTGTTGCGAGCAGACACGCACCAAATAAATAAAATCAAAAATGCCTGTGAGTAATGGGTAATAGTACTAAAAATGCCTGTGTAAACATGGGTGTGCACATACCTGTTTTCACATTGAGTGCCAAGTTACTCACGTCATCAAGGGTCCTGCCCCGCTCTCTCACCTACTCGGTGCAGGTTCCCCAGGCTTTTGTGTAAAACACCTGGTTGAAGAGGTTTAAATCTCCCCTACAAGCGCTCCAACACTAATCAATCAGGCTAATGGGTGTGGTCATGTAAGAGCGTCATAGCTCAGACGCCGTCGAGCAGCGTCATACCTCGGAATTGGATGCTGGGAATTGTGGTTTTTGCCAACAATTATCGTTATGGACGCAGATGCCACATTGTTGACAAATGGCTTGTTAAAGTTCCCGGCAGCACTTGCAGGAATTTAAAACACCTTGGGAGAGACATATAAGAAAAATATATTGGGCCATTTATTCCAAAACAGGGTATTTTTTTATACAAGTCCTGTCTAATGTTATAAGTTAGCCCAATCCTTAACAGCAACAAAGAAAACTTTATTGAGATATGCAATCAATCCACTTTCCAGGCCCTTTATATCCCTTTTCTTACATGTGAGTCACCCCTAAAGTAGGCACAAGGTACTCTGGTGGGCAGGGTGCACTGTATGTGAAAGGTAGGACATGCCCTGGTGTGTGTGTGGCATATTCTGATAGTGAATGACTGCCAATTTTATTTTTCACTATTGCAAGGCTAGTTTGTTTATAACAGCAAATAAACATAACTGGCCCTGGGAATTAGGTAGAAAAATAAAGTTTAGTGTGCCTGAATTCAGAATCTAAAGATGCATCTGTGTCACTAAAGATTTATCTTTTAGTGAAGGTGATTTTTACATTCTGTGTTTGAAAATGCCACTTTTAGAAAAAAGGTATTTTCTTGCTCAGCCTTCCAGTAGGCCTCTGCTGGGGTTGTGAATTGACTGTCTGGGTTTTGAATAACAGGGGCTGGGAGGAGCCGTGGCTTCATATAGTCTAGGTGGGTCAGGAAAGGGCTGAATAGACCTGGGCTGTATTTAGAGTAGGGGGACGAGATTCCCTTTCACCTGAATAGGCCTGGTCCGCCTCTGACAATGCCGTGTCCACCTCCTACAATGAAGCCACACAAGAGAGGGCAGAATTAGTTCTGGCTGGGCACAGACACTCTATGCCTGAGAGGACAAAGGATTTTAGGATATAAAAAGTGGGGCCCAAACCCCTGAACTTTAGAACTCTATTGGACCAAGAAGACTGCCAAGAAGAAGAGGTGGAGAAGCTGTGAGGAGGAACTACCACTATGCTGAGTGCTATTCTGTGTTGGCCTGCAGTGGCTGCTTCGTCTTGGGCAGTGGAAGGACTGTACTGAACTTTATACAATCTATTTTTGTTAGTTTCTCCAATAGCTTGAGGTAGAGCTTTCCCCCTGTTGAAGAAGTCTCAGGAACAGCAAAGACTTCAAGTTCTTCTGCCCTTAGCACTGGGGACTGTGTGTTTCGTTCTGCACCAGAAAAAAAAATGCTGTCTTCGATGCCGCTACCGACTCCGTGTCCTGAAGGCACCACCGCACCACGACCCTGGTCTCACCGATGATGCCTGCTGATGCCGCCACTGAGCAGCTGCTCGCACTGTGACCTGTGGGCACTGCACTCCGCATTGCCTTGCTTTACGAAACAGCTTTGGTATCCCCGATGACGCCGCACCACACGAAATCAGTACCGCTGCTTGCACCATGGTTCCATGGCACCGCTCGTAAGTTACACGACACACCGTCCTCATCCCGCACCTCAGGCCTACCGACGCCGGTGCCATTGACTCCAGTTCGTCAGCCAACAGCACCTCAGCAATGATGCCACTGCTGCCTGCACTGTGACCTGCCAACACCGTGACGAGCACTGCATCACTTTGCACCGCGACCCTGTTCTCACCGATGATGCCATCTGACGCCGCCACCGAGCCGCTGCTCGCACGCGACCTTAGGGCATCACACATCACACCGCTGCACTTCGCACCGCAGCACCCAACGCCTGCCGACACTGGCGCTCCTGACTTCAACCACGAGGAGTTCAATCTGCAACGAGTGTGACTTCAGGGGCACGGCGACTCCTGCATCGCTCTGTGGACACCATGCGTTCGGAAGCTCAACGAGAGTTCGCCGATGACCTGCATTTCTAATGGTACTGTTTTTCAGGTCTTCTTGATACCGTAGCTGGCCCGTAACGCCGCTGTCAGCCTGAACTGTTTGAATTTGTTTGTTCACAGTGCCGTGATAGCCCCGGATGGAGCTATCGACATCAAGGAACTGTATTTCAAGGTTATTTTGATAACCGAAGATTTCTAAGAACTGTATTGTGTATTTCATTTGTTTTTGGTCTTGTCTTGAGTATATAGAAATATTGGATATTTTTCTAAACTTGTGTGGTGTGCTTTTGTAGTGCTTACACTGTATTACTGTTGGTTATGTGCAAATGCTTTACACACTGCCTCTAAGACAATCCTGACTGCTCGTGCCAAGCTACCAAGGGGGTAAGCAGGGGTTATTTTACGAGTGTAACTCCCTTTTCCTGACTAGAAAGAAGGGTCCCTATTTGGACAAAGGTACCTACCTCTGCCAACTAGAGACCCCCATTTCTAACAAGTGCCAACAGTGAAAATGAAAACATTGCCACAATTCATCTACTTATTTAGTAATAAAACCATAGTGTTCCCTAAATGATTTTTTAAAAATGCTACACACACCTGAGAAATCTAGCACGGCAGGTAAACGCCCCGCATTGAGTGGAATACAATGACACTGCCATATGCACAGATCTATAGCTATACTTCTTATGTGCCAAAACACAATTTGTGCACTACTGATACCATCCTCTCGATTTCACCCCCCATATTGCAGTCGAAGTGGCACCACCCTGCTTAGTAGTATTCTTACACATACATGCAAGGACGCACCGCAGACAGAAATCAACACAATAAACTGTACAATGGCTGCATGGCTTGCTCTGGGCGCGAGAGCCCGTGAGCTTCCACTGCACGCCTCTGCACACCCAAAAGTACACCATTCAGCTCTCTCAGTAAGGCAAGAGGAGGGAACTCTCGTCCTCTTGAAACAAGAGGGATTGTGACGATGGGTGATCCTACCCAGAATAGACATTTCCAGACTCCAGAGACTTGACATTCATACGGAATGGAACACCACTTTTCACATTTGCATACTACTACCTCTGATCATCTATTAGGGACTTATTCCCGTAATTTCCAGAAGAATCTGTCACATTGTGAGACATTGATTACTAGCCCAACATGCAGCCATGGTCACAACACTCTATAATGTGGCAGAGGGGGACAGCCCGCCGCTAACAGACAAAGCGCCGGGTCACTGGAACGCCACATTAGACAACCCCTTAACACAGGAGGATTAGGATTTCTGATGTACATTGACAGAGATGCTAAACTCAAATTGTAATTTACACATCATACACTCTTAGTACTTACAACAAATTTACTACACACCTGCCAGACTATTCAACGATGGGCTGATGGAAGATACACGATGCAAGAGGTGCAGGGTGACTAACTTGGATTTACTGCACCTAATCTGGAGCTGTGGCCCGGTCCAGGGGGGGCCTGGCTGCAGGAGGTGCAGGGCCTGCAATCCATGACATCAGAGCCAGTGGACTGTACCATCCAGATGTGCTTACTAGACCTGGTTAAAAAGTTGAAGATACAAGGGTGCAGGTTTGAGGCTGTAGCGCTTTTGTTACCCATGAGAAGGGTGGCCATGAACTGGGGAAAGCGTTTTGCACCCAGACATAAATGGTGGCTGATGGACATGGTGTATTGTAGAGACACTCTGTAGATATATGTAGAGGAGCTGCTGTCTTATTCAAGCCCCAGAGACATATGGGCCCCTCTAACAGCTCACTTACTGGAGAACCCTAATGTACTCCCTGGAGGTAATTTATTGCTATGACTAGGCAAGGCAAGCCATTGCACTGAGAGTGTGGAATAAGGTATTTATGTAACATGACTAGATCGTGCGTAACTGATATGAAAAGGATGATTTCATGTTATTTCTGTACTGTTTTTAAAAGTTGAAAATCAATTTAAAAAAGTATGACTTACACAGCAAATGGCTTTGATTTACGAGTGCAAAGTAGCCTTTCATTTGTAAATCCATGCACAATTTTGCCTTTTGAAGTTGTAATGTTGCACACGTTTAATTCCCATTCAAGACGTGAGGAGTTGTTTTGCTATTCCAGTGCAGGACTTTCCTGCTAAATCTACAAACACACACAAACTCTAAGGTCATGAAAATGTTCAATCTCTTCTCCGAACCCTTCACACCCAGAAAATGGCCAGACATAATCCATTTTCAGGGCAGGACAGGGAAGGAATTACTTATAAAAGTAGTACTAGTTTATGAGAAGGCGCTTATCGACAGGGAATTATGTTTTGCCTTGGGGGGGGTGGGGAGAGAAGCACAAAGGCAGGGGCTTATCAGAACCTATCTTTACAGAGATTTAAAAAATGAACTCGAAAAAGTTGATGAGGTGTACGTCAGGAATTATGAAACTGTGGGGCATATTACCAACATAACGCCTCTCTTCGCCACTTCGGAAACGCTAGGCTGCACCATATTACCAAGGATATGGTGCAGCCTAGCATTTCCCCCTGCGATGACGATAAGTTTTACAACTTAACGCCAAGGCGGCTAACACCTGTCTTCGCCACTTTGTTGGTAATATGCCCCTGTATTTTTCTGGGCTGTTTTGTGCATTATAGAAAGTAATATATCTAGACACATGCGGGGAAGCAAACCAGAGAATGCAAATTTACAATTTTGTAAGTGATTTGGGCTATACTCCACAAATTATCTAAGCATGTTTTGCTACTGGATACCAGCGAGTGGTTTGTACTTTTCTAAAATACATACTGCCATTTCCACAAATAGTTTAATATTACATAGATTTTCCATAGTACTTTTTCTTTCTTTTACACTCATTTGCAGTATGATCCACTGCAGCCCTGCTTTACAAGTCATGCATAATTTCAGCTATTTTTATCAAAATTATTATCTCCTCCTTCAACGCCTAAGGCAATACTACTACAACCATTTCCACTTCTTTGATTACTCAATTTATTAATTACCATGGTCATAATTCTGGCATACAAATTAGCATTTTGTAATTCATCAAATGTACTAGACATCTGGTTCATCGGTTTCTACTAATCTTGTTTTTTAAATGACTATTTCACCATGTATGTATTTTCATTAAATTTCCATGATACAGAATCCTTCTGCTCTTTACACCTAATTGAGAAGTCAGTAGTGGTCGCTGTGAGACCTGGCATCCTTGCTGTGGTTTCTGCTAACTTTTTGCCTTCAGATATCCTACTTTTGCTGACTTCGTTTTTACTGGTGTTAGGGCTCTGTGCACTTTCCACTGCTAACCTGCACTAAAGGTGCTTGTGCTCTCTCCTTTAAACATGATGGCATTGGTTTATACTCAATAATATTATATAATATAGTGGTGCTGAGCCCAGGGCCTGTAAATAAAATGCTACTAGTGGGCCTGCAGCACTGATTGTGCCCCCACAGCACTTTAAACATGTCTAAGGACTGCCATTGCAGCCTGTCTGTGTACAGCTTTAAACTGCCATGTCAACCTGGCAAACCTTTTGCCAGGGCCAATCCTTCCATTTTAATACATTCAAATCACATGTAGGGTAGGCCCCAGACGGCCAGAAGGGCAGCATGCAATGTATTTAGAAAGGGCAGAGCATGTACTTTTAAGTGTTACTTGTTCTGGTTGTGAAAAACTCTTCAATTCATTGTTCACTACTGCAAGGCCTTCCTCTTGCACAGGATTACTTTGGAGTTACCTTATTACATTGTATTAGGGTAATTTCCAAATCGGCATAGGTAACCAGTTTACGTTTGGTGCGCTGGAATGGCTCTCTAAAATCCTAACTTAAGGTGAAGTCGGATTTTCAATTACAATTTTAAAAATGTCACAAATATCATTACTTAACAAAGGCACTTTCTTTGTTCCAACGTTCAAAACGAATGCTTTTGAAGCGGAAGTTGCTTTTTTCAAATTTACAGGAAAGCTTCGCATTCGATATTTTTTTGCTAATCAAACATTTGAATCCGACGCCCGACTTGCAGCTGAATACCGAGAATTCAGACTGAAAATCTTGTTTATCTCCCCAATGTCACACAAGGTGCTAGACTCTTTTGAAACTTTGGTAAAAAAAGACATTTTGAAATTGTCATTGGCCTCTCCTAAACATTGTAATTTGTCCAGATCTGATAAAAAACTGCCTCTAGTCTCTTAGCAACAACAAATCCATATACTTGATTCCTGCTGACAAAGGGGGAGCTTGGGTCGTCATGGACCGTAGCGTCTATGATACTAAGGTTGAAACGATGCTTTATGATGATACAACTTATTTACCACTCAGTCGAGATCCCACAGAGGAGTTTCAAAATACCCTACTAGAAATTGTAGAGCAAGCCAAAGCATTAGCATGGATTTCAGACAAAACTCAGGAGTTCCTAGTGATTAAGCATCCCAGACACCCTTCCATCTATATGCTGTCTAAGGTGCATAAGTTACTACATGACCCTCCGTTAAGACCCATTATATCGTGCTGTGGCTCTCTACACGAACCATTGGGGCATTATCTAGATACCTTTCTACAGCCTATTGTACAATCTGCTAGCACATACTTGCAGGACACTACCCATCTCCTCAAGCTTCTTCAAGAGTTGGTCATAACACCAGGTGTTGAGATTTGGCTATATCCCATTGATGTAACTGCCCTATGGTCTGATCACTTGATCTTGTATAGGAGATATATTGATGATATACTCATAGTGTGGCAAGGAACCAACGACAAGCTCATCAACAAGTTCAACATCTTGAATACCAAACACCTGAGCATTCAGTTCACAAACACGCTTGATCAAAAACAAATATCCAACTTGGATGGTTTAATTAAACTATCTGGTACTAGCATCTCCATGTCTGTTTTTAAGAAACCTACGGACCACAATAATTCTCTTTTATTCTCCAGTTTTCATCCTTTGTCATTAAAACACCACTTACCATACTCCCAGTTTCTTCGGGTGAAATGTATTACTTCTCATACGGAGAAGTTAGCTAGCTCCATCCAAGAAACGAGATATAAATTCCTCTCCAGAGGTTATTCTAAAGAAGTAGTTGATTTAGCTGAAGCAAGAGCAAATGACATACCAAGGGATAAACTACTAAAGAAACAAGTAAAACCACCGCTTAATAGAGAGGTTTTTGCTTTGACCTACTCGATTTCCTCATCAGCTATCAATCAAGCAGTATTGAAATGCTGTGATCTATTACAGTCAGAGCCTGTTTTTTGTAGATTTTTCATCAATCCTCCCATTTTTGCTTACAAACGTTCATGTGACTTGAAAGAAATTCTCAACCAACAAGGGTCTGACACCAACATACAACAAAAAGGCATGCACAGATGCTTTAATTGTTCGCACTGTAACAATGTATTCTCTGGTAATCTTATTCATTACCCTTGCTCTGGTAAAAAGATAAACCTAAAATTTACTGCAGACTGTAACAGTCGATTCGTGGTTTACATGATTCAATGTCCATGTGCCTTACATTACATAGGCTTACGCTCAAGAATAACGGAACACAAAAGTTGTATTCGAACCAAGACAAGTACTTCCCCACTGGCAGTTCATTGGCATCTTTTTAATCACTTAATTGCTCAGCTATGTTTTACAGTCCTAGAAGTTGTGCCAATTCGAGCTGATAGGGACATGTTCAAAGTACTTTCACAATGCAAATCGTTTTGGATTCGGTATCTGGACACTATGGTACCCAGGGGCTTAAACAACAAGATTGAATTTTCCTGCTTTTATAATTTTGTTGTCATGCAATAATACACTATAGGTCTAGTCAATTTCATTTCACATTTTCACTAGGCATATTTCTTTTGTATTCTTTATACGTTTTATATTTTTGACACAAATATCATCAGCCTTTAGCTGGATAAAGTGTCTTTAAGTATGTGTTTTATATGTGGGAATGTTCAATGTTATGCATTCATGTAGCTTTCTTCTTCTTTTGCTTATGTGGTTGCTTCCGGAGTGTCATTTTACATTAATAAAAAAAAAATGTATTTGCTTATTTTGAATGTTCTAACAATCATTGGTCGATTTGTTCTTATGCATGTTAATGAGCCTTATGGGACTTTATGTATCGTGAATTTGTGTTTTGACATCACAAGCCATCCATTTGTTTAAGCCCGGTATCTATGTGTAACTGTTGCTTCCATGCAGCTCTTGTGCAGTGATTATTACAGTTCTTCTGTCAAGTGCATGTCATTTTTGAGGCACTCAATGGTCACTCATCATTCATACATATTGCTTTTTGTATGTTATGGTATTTCAATATGTATGTGTATCCCCACTCATTACTGTGATCACTTGTTTCAATGTACCATTTATTTTATCGAGTTATTCATTGTAGAACATCACGCAGCATGATTTGTAGCATTGTTTCCCTCTCATGTCAATGTTTTTACATTTCTTTGTGTCGCTTTGCCACTCTCATTTTTTTGCATTCTTTACTTAAGGTGATGGGTTTTTCTACTCATACACTGCTTTCACTCGATTCTGTTCTCCTTTTTTAATTTTGTTAGTTCCAGGCTATACGTGCTGTTAGTTCATCTCTTGTGCTTTTTTTAGTATTAGCTTTATTGAGACTCTTTTAGTGGCTTACTACCATCAGTAACCTGGCTCATATTCCTTTTGTATTTTTTCAGTGTTTGTGTTCATGTTGCCGCAACGCTTTTGACGTCGTTTTCACTTTTCGGCCCCGTATTTAGTACCGCTTACGGCTGCAATGCGCTTTTGCACGCTAAACATTGGGATTGTGAAGTTTCCCAGACGCGGAGTTCAGGTGAGGCGCTTGCTCTAACAATGGGTTATTTCACAGGTTTTTCCTGTTGGTTTTGAGGTAGTGGGTTAGCGGGAAGTGGTCCGCCACTTTTGTCACCATTGTAGTTATGGTATATTAAGGCTGGTTTTTAACTTTAGTCTTACTTTGGCTTAGACTCAGCACCTGAGCCTACTTAGTAATTGTTTGCATGTCATTTACTGCATTTTTCTATTTTTGGTTTTAGTTCCTTTCAGCAGTGGCACGTCCACACGCACATGTAAGTCCTTGCAGCGGTCGCGTATCTTCACTTCACCGGTTTTGACAGGACATTTTACATGCTGGTGAGCGTTTAATGTCTCCTGGATTTTTTGCGTTCAGGGTCTTTTGTCATACTTTCATGTATAGGATTACAATATACATTTTGTTCTAGATACTATCGACTGCACAGCTACATTACGGTTGTTTGCTGGTCTTGGTCATTCAACAGCACAGCCCAGCTGCTTCTCATTTTGGATATAGTTTTTGGGAAACCTATCGTCTCCAACTGTTACTTGTTGGGCTGCATGCTGATGGCGCGCATTTGACTCCGTTGTTTCACATGAGCGTCTGAGGTACGGTTGCATTTTCCACCATTGCCTTGTATGAGCATAAAATTATGGGATGGTTGTTAGATGACACCAATCGAACTAATATTTCCCTCGCACTTTTGATGGAGACACCACTGGTGATGGCAATTTGTATTTCATGTTTCTTTCTCTCACTTTCATTGTTTCTGTTCTCGATGTTTTTTTCTTCCCACTCAGTTTTCGGTATCTTTTCATCTAGACCTGGTATTCTTCACTCTTTCTTATGGGGACCTGCATACTCCTTCTATTCGTATTGTTAGTCTTAGTTTCCATATAAACATGTTATAACTCACACAGTCTTTTATGCTGATTTGAATTGTAGATTTACCCTGACGAAGGGCGAAGCATATCGCCCGAAATGCATGGGGAACTGCATGTTACAACAAGAAGCTCACAGCTGTAATTTTGATATTCGTGCTCTGAGGTTTTCCAATTCGGATGGACAAAAAGTCAGCTCAATAAAAGAAAAAATTGGGGGGGCAAAACACCACTGTATACGTTTTTGTGCACCATCAATTAATGTCATTTGATTTCGTATGTTGTAATGTTCATGATTAGATTTGCAAGAACAGATTATTTTGTTTAATAATTTGCACTCTTTTTGAGTGCCACATTGTAGTTGGTCCTGGGCGTAGTGGGCGTAGTGGGGCTCCACGGAGCTACGCGGAGTGGGCGAGAAGCTACGCCCACTCCCGCACTCCGCATAGCCCCACTACGCACCTCCCTCCCGCTCTCCCCTACATACATTATTTAAGCAACTAGCCTTAATAAAAACAATTTTAAAGCACTTACCGTCCGGGGCTCCCTCTTGGAATTGCGTCGTCCTGGATACCAATGCGCATGCGCGGCCGCCCGCACATGCGCATTTCTCCCGAAAAATGCGCATGCGCGGTCAGCCGCGCATGCGCATTGGTATCCAGGAAAGGACGCTATTCCAAGAGGGAGCCCCGGACGAGCCCCGGACACGGTAAGTGCTTTAAAATTGTTTTTATTAAGGCTAGTTGCTTAAATAATGTATGTAGGGGAGGGCGGGAGGGAGGCGGGTGGCGGCCGACTCGGCTACGCACACGGAGTGGGCGTAGTGTTGCCGGCTACGCTGTCTACGCAAAATGCTTAGGAGGCAACACTACGCCTACTCCGTGGGCGTAGCCGAATCGGACGCCCAGGGTTAATTGTAGTGCACTAGGAGGCAAAGTCTTCACAGACCGAGCTGTAATTACACTTTTAGAAAGTTGGCATTTTCCAATCTTAGCCATTTAGGATGAGATTTACTAACATTTTGCATCATGGTTACAGCACTACTGTGGTGCATCTATGCTAGTATAAATTTACAAAGCCACACAAGGGGTGATTTGTGCAGCCATGCATGGCTTTGAAAAAAGATGTCATGCAATGCAGCGACTTGCGCTGCATTGCAATACATTTCATTCTGGGAGGCGTCCATTTGTAGAATATAGGCATTCACATGCAACCACCCACAGATTTCATGCAATCCCAGCTTAACAAAGGTTTGTAAATCTGGGATTGTGTGAAATCACTACACCTCCTAAAGACATACATCTTATCCCAAACATCCCAAATTTCCAAAAATTTCATTTTCTTAACAAGCTTATAAGCACGATCAAGATGCGAGACCCTCTGTATAGAGCGAATCCATTCATCGTCAGTGGTGGGACAGTGAAGAATCCACTTAACACACAATTCTCTCTGTGCCAAAAGAATCAGAACAAAAAAGAGAGCTTTCTAGGTTTTAAGAAAACTCCAATTAACTGCCCGCCTGGAAACACGCCAAAAATGACAGATGGTACAGTCAACTTGTTCTCTTGATCCATGATACCTGAAATGATCTTACCCACATTCTGCCTGAAAGACGGGATTGAGGGACACTGCACTGTGTAAAAGTATGTTAAATATTCCCCTTAGTACATGTAGCTTGCATCTGGGTCACATGACTGGCTGTAGCTAACAGCTGAGCTTTGTGTATTTCCCCTAGACATTGAGGAGCTAGGTGTGACTGGATGAGACATTACTGGCAGGATGGGAGGGAGGAACTGGCCCAGCCCCATCTACACTTAAATAGTCTGTATCCTGTCTCCACAAAAAGGGGTGCATACCCCATTTAGTTAGTCTGGAGCCAGGCCAGAAAGGCACGGTATCTGTGCACTTCAAAGGCATGCCTCTTGAAGCAACTCCCTACCTCAAAGATTTAACTGTGTACAAATACTAGACCTCAGACACCAAGTCTTCAGTGCACTTCTGGACCTGTGGATACTCTGCCGGGAAGAAGGACTGCTGTACTGCTGGAAGGGATGTCGCTGCTGAACTTCTGCTCTGAAGGAACTGCTGCTCTGCTTTGCTGATCTGCTGTCCTCTTTCCAGGGGAGGAAGACATGGACCTGCAACTTCATCTTGAACCCAGGGCACCAGAGTGACTCAAAGGGCTAGTCTGCTGGCCTTCTGATCTGAACCTCAGGTACATAAAATTCTTCGCAACATCCTGCACCAGCCCCTTGGACCAAGCTGCAGTGAGTTCCTGACCCCTGAGTGGTACCCCTCAGGTCCTGGACCTTTCGTGTGGCTGAGCTAGCTGAAATAATGCTTTTGGGCTCTTTGTGACTGCAAACAGGCTTGTTCGCACCTAGGCCTCACGATTCAGCATGAAACTCCTTTAGACCGACTCTTTGTGCTCCAACATCAACCACTCATGGGGATCACCAACGTGAAACTCCATCAATGCACACCTGCGATGCCGACTGTCTCCCGCAACCTCTCCTCGCTCGTCAGGGCCCTCTGCTTTGTGACTGGGACTCTTGGAATGAATTTGAGAATGTAGGTGAATGTATCTGGCCTACACTCCATCAAGGTCTTACTGGAATTGTGGCTTTGACCTGGTCCATCACGGCCAGATATCCCAAGATGGCTTTTTTTGCTTTATGACGCTATTTTCACCATTTAAAAAAAACATATCCCCAATCCTACTGATTGGATTTTTGTCAATGTGGTCTTGTTTTATTTATTGAATTCAGCTCTATTTTTCTAACCTGGTGTCGTATTCTTTTTTGTGTGGTGTTTTCACTGTATTACCATTTGAAGTGTTGCACAAATACTTTACACATTGCCTCTATGTAAAGCCTGGCTACCAGGTGTAAACACAGGTTAATTTGGGGTTTGCTTGTGCCTTACCCTCACAAGGATTGTGGTTGCTGCTCAGCCAGGGCTCACACCCCAGTCAAGCAACAACGCAAATTATCACAGCCACTTTCAGAAAAGCCGGCCATTTGTATAGGCATCTTTATTTACCATTACATAATTAATTAAAAAGAAATGGATGTGAATCAGTCAAGTATTGTAGATTCTAATCTTTTATGCTTGATATACGAGAATGACCCTTTTCAATAATTCACTGGTAATTCATATGAATTAAAAATAACAGTCTACTGCCAAGTACTCTTGCACCTAGAGCACCTTTATGTATAACCCAAAACGAGACATCATGATTTAAAGAAGTTAGCAATTTGGCAATTATTTAAATAGTCTCGTTTACTTGGACTATACATTCAGAAATACATGTTTAGTTCAGCTTTTGATTGGATCCTGAAATGTCTAATAAACACTGAATAAGTTTGTCAGAGCCTACTCAACCTCCGAGGATAAGAATTCCAGATTAGGCACACCACCCCGTGTGCCAACTGCACTCCTTTGACTTTTCTTAGTGCCACTGTATTTAAAGAAGTATATTAATTTATGCCCAAGAGAGATCTTGAATAAACCTTAGATGACGCAATCCTTTTGCATCATGTAGTGTCAAACCCCTGATGATCCGTGCAAGGGGGTCAAGGGGGAGTGAAGAACAAAAACATCACTTGGATTTAATGGAAAGCACGACCGACAAAAAGCGTGATGAATCGTGGCACCAAATGATAGCGTGAGGAAACAATGGATAAGCAAAAGTATTGCTTATTTGCATGCGCAATTACACTTTTTTGTGACTTTCCGTTGAACGGATTCTGTGAACGGTTCTGAAGAACATTACACTGGAGGGTGTGTCTCACGTGCAAAATTCACTGAAGAAACCATTTTCTCTCATTATGTGCTGTGACACTTATTTTTACTCTGCAATGGTATACTTAACGTCAGCGTGGGAGATGTATTCAGCGGCACACACTATAGTCAATATGACTATGCATGGTTTAAAAAAAATGTTTGTACAATACAGCGCTGTAGACTTTTACGCAGCGCTTGTTTTTAGCAAACTTGGGAATTCTTTCTGTTCAGGACCCTATACTTTAGGCTTTTCCTGTTCACACCAACTATTTTTCTTCGGTTGCTATTTCTTTCAGCCTAGTAGTCATTGCTGTTTTTGACTTTAATTATTAGCTTTCTTATTACTTATGGTCAGATTACGACCTTAGAGCAGACCGGTGGTGCAGATGCAAACCGCCACACCGCCGGTCCCTCCAAGGTCGCTTCCGCCCACCCACCTGCCAGATTACTACTTTACAGTGGTCTGGGGTGTGGCGTGGTGGTTCGCCCTGCTGTGCCCTTTAAAAAGCAGTGGTGCCTTTAAAAGGGTGCCACAATAGGAACGCTTCACAAGGTTCCTGCACGTCATGATCTCGAAAGTCAATCCTGTTTATTAACCTGTGAGCATGCACACAGGGGGGCACATGTTATGCCCCACTGTGTGCATCCATATACGTTTGAGGCACAGGGGGGGCATGTAGGGACCCCTTTGTTTCCTCTACACCGGGCTTTTCATGGTGGTAGAATCGCCATAAAAAGTCTGGCTGAGAGGAAACTCGTATTATGCTTGTTGGGATGGTGGCGGTCCTGCCAAGCATATTACTGCTTCTGACCATCTTTCCCAGAGAATGGTGAGTCCCTTGTGTAGCTGGCAGTCCCAGTGTGGCGGAGGATGTATGACGTTACAACGCATACTTTTACAACGCCTACCATTACAACGCATGGAAGGGCATGGAACAATCTACCTGTCAATCTTAGATTAACTGATAAGGAAAGCCTTTTTAGAAAACTCCTAAAGACATGGGTGTACCAACAACCAGACGCCTCGGTATTGGCAGCTATCTAGTTCCAGTTTCTTCATCACACACCATCTGTCACGTACCCACTGCACGCTAATCCTAGCGCCAAGATGCTCCCTTCGGAGCGAATGTCTGCGCTCTACAAATACCCACAAATATCAAATAAACGCAGTTTTTACAACGCAGGATCCATTACAACGAAGTACCATTACAACGCATGTATTTACAACGAAAATACCTTTACAACGCATACGTAAATATTGGTAATTTTATAATATTTTTTTTAATGTAAATTAATTAAAATTAATATAATTTAATTTAATTTAATTTAATTTAATTAATTGTAAATATTGGTAATTTTATAATATTTTTTTAATGTAAATTAATTAAAATTAATATAATTTAATTTAGTTTTATTTAATTTAATTAATTGTAAATATTGGTAATTTTATAATATTTTTTTAATGTAAATTAATTAAAATTAATATAATTTAATTTAATTTAATTTAATTTAATTAATTGTAAATATTGGTAATTTTATAATATTTTTTTAATGTAAATTAATTAAAATTAATATAATTTAATTTAATTTAATTTAATTAATTTTATTTAATTTAATTAATTTTATTTAATTTAATCAATTTAATTTTACCCTGTATATAAATAATATATTATATTTAATAAATAATATAATAATTTAAAAAAATACCCCTTTACCCAAAAACCCAAAACTGACCCTGAACCCTAAAAATACCCCTTTACCCAAAAACTGAAAACTGACCCTGAACCCTAAAAATACCCCTTTACCCAAAAACTGAAAACTGACCCTGAACCCTAAAAATACCCCTTTACCCAAAAACTGAAAACTGACCCTGAACCCTAAAAATACCCCTTTACCCAAAAACTGAAAACTGACCCTGAACCCTAAAAATACCCCTTTACCCAAAAACTGAAAACTGACCCTGAACCCTAAAAATACCCCTTTACCCAAAAACTGAAAACTGACCCTGAACCCTAAAAATACCCCTTTACCTAAAAACTGAAAACTGACCCTGAACCCTAAAAATACCCCTTTCCCCAAAAACTAAAAACTGACCCTGAACCCTAAAAATACCCCTTTACCCAAAAACTAAAAACTGACCCTGAACCCTAAAAATACCCCTTTACCCAAAACTAAAAACTGACCCTGTACCCTAAAAATAACCCTTAAAAAAACCCAAACATATAAAATTTTAAATATAATTATATACTTACCAATACTTACGTTGTAATGGTATGCGTTGTAAAGGTACCTGCGTTGTAAAAACATGCGTTGTAAATACATGCGTTGTAATAGTTTTTGCGTTGTAAAAATTTCGTTGTAATGGTAGTTCGTTGTAAAAGTTGCGTTGTAAAGGTTGTTTCCCGTGGCGGATGCTGGATCGACAACTGCCACACCACCATGAGTCCTCAGACCGCTAGACTCGTAATCTGGCCCTTAGTGTTTTTTTCCCATACCCTTTTTAACTTTTTTCATTGTAGTGCAACATCATTGCTTTGTGTGTACCTTAGGCTCTAATTGTCTTGATTTATTCATCGTTCTGGATTTATGCAGACTAAGAATCTGGGGTTTTAGTGGTAGGTTGGGATGCTAAGGTGTTCCCTGGTACCTTTCTAAATAGGGATGGAAGCACAGATGTGTTATTGAGTCTCTTTCAATATGCTTGCAGTGTTTGTTTTTTCGACTTTTGTTTAGCATTGCTTGCTCACCAGGTTACTGGACTACATTTAACTAACTTCTGAGTTGTTAGATGGAGATTTTGTTCTGTCTCTGTGGACGTTGTTGCTAAATAACACGTTGGGGCTGTGGGGCACAAACAATATGAGTATTGGTCAATCCCTTTCCTTTTCCTTTACAAGCTGAATAGATCAGTGGCCCTATAGAAACTGCATATTATGATGACCCAGTGAGCTAGCTAGAGCACCATTCATGGGGTTTCATCTTCCACTGCTCACAATTACCTAGATCCTGGCAACTGATGCTTTCTATTGAAAGTTGGGCCTAACGGGCTGTGGCTGACTTTGAAGCTGGAGAAAGAAGTTTAAGGTCGGCAGGGGCACAACATCCTGTGTTTCTAGCGAAATCAATTGATTTCTGTGCCTAAAAAAATGTGTCCTTGTTTAATGTATTATTGTGCACATGTAAAGCTATCTGATGGCTTTGGGCCGAGATTGCGCTTTATTAAACTGCAAAAAAATAATAATTGAATAATCCGTTTATAAAACCATTATATGAGAGCCCTGCTACTTCCAAAGTTGCTGTGCGGCTGGCTAGGTCTATTCTGACTCCATAGTACTCATGCTCCCCAAAGTGTCAAAGTGGCGTCTCTGTGTCCTAAATCTAAGAATGAATGAGATTTGTTTACTTTCTGATACATATTCTATAATTTGGGGCAGAATAGTTTTTGCTTCAGCACTCAGGTCTTGGAAAAGAGTTCTGGCTTTCTGCCTGAAAACAGACTAACAACTGCTATGTAAAAACCTTCCATTATATTTATTAGGAAAAAAGAGAAACCATAGCACTTTGAGCAATAGCTGGGGGCTTATTTACAAGCCCCTTGCGCTGCCGGTTCCTCGCTTTTTCCCATAATTAAAGGAACGCACCAGCAGCGCTTGTGGCTTGCAAATAAACCCCCTGGGCTTGATTGAATCCACAATTAAATCATTTTCAGCTGTGTACAACAGACATTCAGGTGTACATAAAGAGGGCGACCACCTCACTCCAGGTCATTTTGGACACTGTCTACACTCCGGACTTTTAGACCAATAATCATTAATTTCAGATGTGTTAGTCTAATTAGTTTAATAGAAGCAAAACAAAATTACAACACCCATTGAGAACCTGACCTGGCAGTTCGGGCTGGACTGTTCGCATGGGTAGTAGGGTCGAGATCGATTAGTGTATGGCTGGGTACAAAACTGGGGTGGTGTGGTGAGCAAAAAACGATGGATTAAACACTGATCTGTGACTGTGGGTGTATGTTTGATTTGTTCAGCCTTCCATCTAACATCTGTTATGTTGCTATTCTCCTCCCAGCCTTCACACCAACTTACTGCAGGAATTCAGTTCACAACATTTCATAGGAACCTTTGAACATAGGTTACACTTACATCATCAATAGGACACATCTTCCCCCTTTCATGTAATAATAAAACAATAATACCATAGCTATCTAATAACCTAAACACCGTAATATAAATAAACTATATAGTACATATAATAAGATACAAATTGATTTAAGAAAAAACTGCCAAATCATCCTGACTCATGAAACACATAAAAACATGTCACATAAAATATAAATTGCAATAGACAACCGGACAAGTGTATAATAATAATAGCAGGGTTTAGGCAGATTCTCTCACATGGTCCTGCATATAAGCGGGAGCTTTTCTCTTTCTCCTTAAACGACCATCCCTTCTCTGTCATTCCTTTCTACCTTCATCACCAACTTCCTACTCACACTCCCACATCTCCGAACCACTACCCGCCTGACCTCGCTTGCACATAGAAATAGACACATCGTCCCCAGCAAGCATAAATCCACTACATCTCTCACTATTATCCTCTAAAGACTTTTGACACTTTCCTCCATTCTGATACAAAGTAACTCTGCGTCTGTTCCAATTATTTCCATTCTCCATGCCACATACCAATCATACACTTGCTTGACTTTGAATGGACCTCTAACCTTAAATAATGCTCTTCCTACAGGTACATCTTTCACTTTCACCCAATCGCCAACCTGAATTTTTGTCATTTTGCACCCTTGCAAAGCAATATAGGGTTGATCTATATCTTTCAACCAACTTGGAACCAACGTAGTGCTGGCTTTGCAATCTCTCATGAACTTGATAGAGCGCGCAGGTCACCCGACTATAATTTTACCATATGCACACGTGGGCCCATAAATTTTATTTACCATATTTATTTAAAATCAGGTAACCTACACACTACTACCAGTAACCCAGGTCGTTCCTACCTATTTCCTATATACTCGACAAATCCTTGCCACTGGTACCTATGATCACAATGGATCAGGGAGCTAGCTGAAAAGATAAGCAGTCTAAAATAACTATTTATAACATTTGCACTCTTTTTAATAACCACAGACTCAGGAAGTTTTGAAAACCTTTATCTAGTTTTCATCAAGGTCAGAAAGCATAAGATTTACAGTAAGCAAACTATCAATAACCAAAATCATGAAAAGCGTATAACCATGTAGAAAATAGATTATGCCAACTATTTAGAAGTCTAAAGGGAAGGTAAGGAAAAGGAGCATACTGAAAATGAACGTATAGGAATCAGACTAAAAATTGAATTTTCTAAAGGACGGGAAAAATAAGGGACATGCTAGATCGTCACAGTTTATCGTTTCGTACAGGGTGGGAAAGGAAAGGAACATGAAACTATAATTTCGAAACTGAGTTCACCATGTAGCTATAGGATGGGTAAAAAATTGGAACACACTAATAATTCAGAACAACCACTTTAATTCAGCTAAAGGAAGAGATAAAGAAAATGATCATCTATTTATTCAGAAACAGTTCTTTAATATCCAACTATATGGTAGGGGAAAAATGGAACATGATAATAAAGGCACTTTCACGACTTCAGTATTTTATCACAAGGGAAGGGTAAAGAAAAGGAACATATGCAATTATAACTTTAGCAAGATTTCAGGAAAGGGTAAAAAAAATTACGCAAGTGTGTTTCCCTCACAGAGTTATACTTACCTAGAACGGTGTAGAGACCAACCCTGGCCAAGGGTCAGTTAAGGACAGAAGAAACCCCAAGGAAAGCAGTTGCCAGTAGGCCAGCAGGTGCAGTATAGAAACCCCAGGACAGGAAAACCAGATTAGGATCAGAACAGGACCACCAAAGTTGAGACCAGCACCCGCAGTTCAGTTGCTACGCCTGCGCTACACCCTCTCTGCAGCTATCAGTCAAAACCCCGATTGGGTTCTCGAACTCCCCAGCAAAGTGTTTCGCCAGCATTTAAGGTTCGCAAAACCCCGATTGGGTCTGTGAGTCTGTCTGACAGAGTGCCCCGCAGCACCTCTGTTCTCGATCAGCTATTGAGTGCGTTGGGTCAGTGACAGGTCAGCTATTCGGACAAGTCGGACAAATTCTCTGGCTAACTTAGACTAGTTATACTGTTTTCAGGTCAGTGTTCCACCCCCCAAATGTTGCAAGTGTAAGGATCCCCAATTTCGATTGGACAAAAGAAAGGACAGGTCATCACACCACCTAGGATTTGACTTTCTCAAGCTCAATATTTGCATTTTTCAAGACCGCCCATCGAACTTCAGGTTCTCATGGTGTACAACAATACATGTCCTATTTACAAATACAATGTATTCTCCTAGGGTTCGCAGGGTGAAGTTCCCATGAGCATCCTCTCAGCCAGTCAGCTCCTTGGCAGTATTTCAAAGGCCATCTGCTTCGGGAGACTCGCAGATTTCGCGCAGACTCAGTTTCAAGCAAGATGGAGTACAGCAAGGGAAGGCAGGCCACATTTCGCAATGTACCATGAAATAGAAAGGAAACAGTTTTAGAACACAGAAAAAATGAATGCGCTGTATACCATGAATCTCTACACTATTCCCATTACTTTATAATAAACTATAGCGTTAGAGTTAATGCAGTACGAGCAGTATAGCAAAAGCAGCAATGCAAGCTTCAAGCATGTGACAACACAAAGCAGCCATCTTAGTTCTACTGTGCAAGTGCAACAGATTCCCACCAGAACTGCGAGTACGTCACGTCACATGGGTATGACCGACGCATGCGCAGTGGAAATTCCCGCGTAGCAGCAGCCATTTTAATCTGCAAGCGTATTACTCTTAGTAAACACATAAGCAAGCGTCACTGGGACACCCAAAATGTCAGAAGAAAGGGTAAATTAATAAGACAAACAGGTTGATTAGTTTGATTAGGTTTATTCGAGGTTCATGAATACAAGCAAGGCGCTTTACGTGCGAATCCTTGCTCCATCAAACTCAAAAGGAGATCTGCCAAGCACCCTATTTATAGTGTGTGCGATGTGCCCAGACTACTTCCTGAATTGCCTTTCCCACATAAGATCCACTTCGCACAGCTAATTAAATAGTCCCCTTCAACCATGCGATTCATCCATTCAGTAATGCAATTTGCTTGAGGGTTAAAAAAAAAGCTGTGTGATGATGTTTGATACCATGCATCAATAAAAACTCCTTAACCTCACTAAAGGTTAATTGAGTACCATTGTGTGTTATTATGGTATGAAGAAAACCTTCCCTCCAAAAAATTATTGCAAGTTTTTAATGGTACTCCATGTAGACACATCCTTAATGAATATGGGCTCCAACCATTTGGAAAAAATATCCACTAAAACCATGGCAAACGTCAAATCCCAACCAGCTATTGCCATGGGTCCAATTAAGTTCATACACATGGCATACCACACCTCATTAGGATCTTGAATTAAACTCATCACAGACTGCACACCAACCTGAGCCTTTTTAACGTTCCTTACAATCCACACCCCTTTCTACCCCTTAGGCAGTGTGTATGTCATTCCTTGGCCACTAGAAGTTTTCTTTTACTCTCCCGTGTGCCATGGTTTGGTCCAAGTGACCTTCATGTACCAGCTGAATGATGTTCCTCCTTAGATATTCCAGTGGTACAAACCTGTCCCCCTCATCAAAACACTATTTTCACTGACATATAATTCATCCAGTATTTTGATAAATGGTCTCAAAGAAAAAGCAACTGTACTCTCTCACTCCTTACACCACTGACAACCATCTTACATACGTCCTGCAAAATATTATTCTTAGTTATTTCCTGCACATACTCTTCGCTAGTAAAACCACTTCTCCACTGTGTACCACATCATCCAACCATGCCATGGCACTCTCCTTCTCTCTATCAAAGACCACCTCATCATCCACAACCTTACAATCCACAAACAGTTGTGGAATCATAATGAAGACGTGAACAGAATTTTATTTGTATCCACATTTTCAACCCACAGTTATCAAATAAAAAACAGTACTAAAGTATTGGCCTATGTTAAACACTGAAACCAATTTCAAATGAATATTTGATCTACCACCAAGATATGCCTATTTGGGGACAAAAAAATCTGAAACAGATACTAAACAAGCCCATCGAGTTGAAAGATTTTGTTTTTTAAAGGACGACACTCTGTTTAAACAGGGAGTTGCAACTCCATCATTAAGGGTAATACCATCAGACACCTCAATAGAGGAACCTTAATCAAACTGAGGGTGACAGCCACTTGTAACAGTCAAAACGTAATTTACATGCTAAAATGCCCATGTGGCTTGCCTTACGTGGGCATGACAGAGCACAAAATCAAAATACGTCTCAACGAACACAAAAGCAACATATGCACATGAAATTTAAAATCCAAGGTAGCTGCACATTTTTAAACCATGCATCACAACATCAGCCAATTACGATTTCTGATTCTAGAACAAGTCCCTATACCACAGGGATGTGACAATAGTCAATTTCTTTTGCAAAGTGAAATCTACTGGATTAACTTTTTGAACTCTGTCAACACGAAAGGGATAAATGAACGTGTGGATTTCAGCTGTTTTCTTTAAATTCCATGGACTTATCGAGGGTACAGCTTAAGCGATGTACAAATACCTGACAATGCTGATTGATGTATTGGAATGTTAAATGTATTCATCATCACATTTTCATTGTTTCGTATGTTATCGATGTTTTGGCATACATAATGTGTTTTACACTTCTGCACACTCAGTCCAGCCATGTGCTTATACGCCTTATTTATTTTCATTACACTGAAGTTCAGTGAATGCACGGGGATAACCTATTCTTACCATTGATCAGTTAAGCATGTTCTTTAACAATTTCTCTACTTCATTAGTACTTTTTAATGACTTTTCATTTGCACAAAATGCACATTCTGTGAAAACACTCGCTAAACACGTATTATTCCTGCATTTTGACAGACCAGTAGTGCTTTAGGTTTGTTGTTTATTTTTAATATTGCTGTAGTTCGGGATCACTGGCACTTCCGGCTTAACAAACACTTTTATATTACACACGGATTCATCGGTGTGCACGCGTACTCTTGGAGAAAGGCTAATCACGCTCATATCCTTCTAGCACGGGTATCTATCTTCTATTTATATAAACATCGTGATTTAGCGTAGTTGAGTATTTACTCATGAAGTCTTTGTTGTGTAGATACTTCCACAATGTTTGACATCTCATCGTAGAATTCAGCAACGCTGCACTAAGTGCACCCGCTGTTTCACGCATGTGTACCTGCAACTTAAGAGTGTTTTTCACCCTTCAGAGCACTCAGTCCCAAATGTTGGACCTTTACATGCCTGATTGCTTAGTACGTTACACCGTGGGTAAGGTGTTTCCTTCCACTCCGTTTTTATTTTTCTATTCTTCTTTTTCATCATTCTTAATTCAATCAAAGTATGTTCACGACAAGCCATGTACGCTACTTGTTGCAGTCTGTCACACAACACTGCCCGGTTACCGTCGTTTTCACCTGGTTTTTTACCTCTTTAAACCGAGTTTTTCAGGCAATATGACGCATGTACCATTTCCGGCACCGAATTCACGTGGAAGCACCTTCCAACCCTGATATTTCTAGAGCATTTCTGATTGTAATCTTGGCTTGTTAGCTGTTTATGTACTGAACCGAAGTTTCCTCTATTTTCAGAATTACGCCCCTGACGAAGGGCAAACTGCCCGAAATGCATTGGGCACATGTGATTGTCAATTGCATTATCTAAGGAAGATTATAGTTATGAATTAATAACGAATGAAAACATTGAAGAAAAATTCACTCTTTCAATAAAGTTTATTGAGAAAAATCAACTAAAATGTGATTACATTTATTACCCATTCCTTTTGAGTGCAAATGGGGGACGCTCCTCATGGAGTGAGGTCAGCTGGTTTGACTTTTTAAAAATTGTAATTTTTCTGCCTAAACCAACTGTGCCTTTCTGACACTGTCCAGAGTCACATGACAGTGATTCGCTCCCCTGTTGTTGGTTGTGTATTGCATTCTGAAACTGAGACAAAAGAGGCTTGGGTGTGAGGGGAGAGAGTATTCCTGACCAAATCTAACTGTGCCTTTCTGACACTGTCCAGAGTCACATGACTGTGATTTGCTCCCCTGTTGTTGGTTGTGTATTGCATTCTGACACTGAGACAAAAGAGGCCTAGGTGTGAGTGGAGAGAGTATTCCTGATCAAATTCTAAGTGACCTAGTCGCCAAAGAGGTACAATAATAGAAACCAGGAGACCCAGGTGAATCCTACCTGAGTCTAGATATACATATATTTACCCTAATTTTAGGAGATACTGGCTACCTGGTCTGGGAGGGGGACGATGTCCTTTATGGTTACACAAGCATAAAAAGGGTCATCTTAGGATCCCAGACTCATTTGTGATTTGGTGAAGTGGGCTGGCACACTAACCCTGCTGTGGACAATGGATGAGGAGGACTGGCTGAAAGCCCATATAAGTAACTATATAATACACATACGTTTTGTAAAATCGAAAGGTCTTTGCTAATGCCACATCTAAATCAATAATAATAAATAAAAAAATACATGCATATAAATATAATGAAGAAAGAGAGGCTTTGGATCAGCCTTCTTTGATTTTTTTTGGCCCTTTTCCTCCCTTTCATAATAACTGCATATGTTGACAATAAATATATATATATTTTTAATGTTGCACCATTTTGCTATGACTGCAGCTATTGTCTTTGCCAATGCTTGTTTTATTTGATTAGTACTATTTACATTGAGGGTAATCTTTTACTTTTATGATACTTCAAAAATATGTCTGGCAAACGGACCTACATTATTATAATATGTACCCATGACAACCGTTTTTTTTTACCGTATTTTTTTGCAGTCATACTTCTAAAGATTTTGTTTACAAAGCTGTCATTGATCCACAACTGTATGCTGGCTTTTGTTTTTTTTAAACCATTTTTCTCACTAATAAAAACTCGATCAAGTACAACACCGTTTCTGTAAGACATATTTTGAGTAAAGGCCGATGGGCAAACATCAGAAAGGTCTGTGATGGAAGAGTCATGTGCTATAAATATTTGATTATCTATTGAAGCCGTGCTGAGGAGCATTTGTTTTCCATCTGTGAAAGAGCGATAATCAGCTTTAAAAGACGTACAGCGTACATCTTTTTAAATGGCGTGCATAATCTCGGGATCGGGGTCCATTTTCTATGGTGGTAATTTTACTATATTATAATTAGGCTAATTTGGAATCTGGCATCACTTAACAAGGGAGCTCTGAGCATCATGTGATTGCCACAGCGCAGCACATGTTTGTGCGGATAGTGAAAGGCCAATAACAAGACATCGTTTGATTTCCAAGAAGCACAAAGCTATATATCACAGCTGACAACTGATCTCTTTTAAGACTGGGAGAGCGTTTTTTAAGACAAGAATGCCAAATAAACTTGTACTGCTTCATGTCACTAAAATAGATAAATATGATTCCGCCTATAATACGTTGGTTGTTCAGTTATAGTTTATGTAAGGATCAGTTCAACAGTTTTGTTTGTAATGAGGTTACTGACAATCACATTGTGGGAACTATAAGATTGTTTTTCCTTATTTCTAGCCGATTAAATGGGCGACCAATACAGTGGAATTGTGACACCACGGATAGACTCCACTAAGCATCCATGACACAGTGTGTCATGTTCGAAATACTTATTTGCCAGTAGGTTTTTCTATCCTTTGATGGTTTGTAATTAGGTTCCCATCTGAATTATTCAGGTTATTGAAAAATGAAAAAAAAAATGTTTTTATACAGGTGACTTTATCTAGTATTTTTATATTTTTTAATTTTGGTGGTGGATCCATATTTCTTTTAAGTTATACTGGGTTTGGTGTTGGCTTACTATATTCTCTTCCTCTGACGGACTTGCCACCTGGTTTTAGCTTTCTTTGTCTTTGAAGCCTTTTTCTTAGAAGAAGTCTACTCATATAAATGTATAATAAAACAAAAAAAGTTGTCATTATACAGATATATAACGGTCAAGTAAACTGTGAGTCCTGAACATGACCGTGTAGTAATACAGCGGTCGAAACGCCGTTGACGCCTTTTTGTGGCCAAAATTATTTAAGGACACATTATTTATGTTTATGTTGTTCCTTTACTGTAACATGTAATGTTTTTGTTTGCCACTTGTCTGGTTTGTGATATGTTTTTTTGTACACCAGCACCTTGTCTTGAGCGTAACTGTTTTAGAAGTTTTTGTACTATGTATAAGAAATAATAACTTTTTGATATTGAAAATATTGTTTTTCTTCTTTTTCTTTTTTCTTTTCACTGATTTACTATTGTTAATTCATTATTGCTTATAACTCTAAATTTGATGTGTTGGATGGCACATTTTTAAGTGATCTTTCCCCTGAACCAACTGTTAGGTGTATTGACTGATTGAAAGGTCCATCGGGGAAATGACCAAAAATAAGGCCCCTGGCCCGGACGGGGTGCCTGCGGACTTGTTCGGAGTCGCCCCCAAAATGTGGGCAAAAATCCTAACAAACGTTTTTAATTCCATAGGACAGGACAGTACCCCTTCTACATGGACTACATCAATTATTGTGCAAATTTTTAAGAAGGGGTCTAGGCAGGACCCTACATGTTACAGGCCGATTTCATTGATCGACTCTTCTGTGAAAATCTTGGGCCGGGTTCTGCTGCATAGATTGAATGATAGTCTTGCTGATAAAGGTGTCCTGTCGAAAACTCAATATGGTTTTAAAGCTAAACATAGCACTATAGATCAATGTTTGAATTTACACCTATTAATTAATAAGTACACTGTGGCAAGGGAGGGGTCCATGTACATGGGGTTCATGGACATCTCCTCTGCATTTGATTATGTAAATAGATCCAAACTCTGGATCATCCTGCTTGAATTGGGGGTAGACGCTGATAGAGATCGCAGGTCACCCGACCAATATTTTCACCAACTTCGGTCTCGGGCCCATATACTTTACTTCACTATCCACATTGATCAGATGACCTTACAATCTATTACCAGCAATTGTGAATCCCTTTTCCTACTATTTTCTAGTGTACCCGACTTACCATCCACAGATACGGGCACCTATGACGACGATGGGTCAGGGAGCTAGCTGTAAAAAGAAAGGCAGGAAGAATACAAACCCAACGTTTAAATCTTTACTTTCATGAAATGACCACGGACAACTGGGAAGTTTTAAAAGTTTATCTTAGATTTCAGATTCTGCAATCATACAGTTTATAGCAATAAGGCAATCTATAATCAGAATAACGAAGAGCACATATCCATATAGGAAGAGTATACAGGCAACCATTTAACCTTATAATGAGGGAAATTCAGAAATAACGGAAATGAAATTCAAGGGAGTGGACTAAATTCTAGGGATTATTATGCACGTATTAGGATTTTAGCATTGGGACATACTGCGAGGGTAAGACACTAGGGAAACCTATACATCTATAGAAGGGGTAAAAAAGTGCAACACGCTATAATTCTAAATTACTTTAGTCAGTTTTATGAGAGAAAATTAGGGACCATAACAGTAAATTGCAAACTGCAATGCAGAAAATGATTTCCAAAAGGTAGGGTAACATAGGAACACGCTATGAAATTAACTGCAAATAACTTTATGATATGCAATAGTTGCGAAAAGCATGGAAAATTATCATATGCAAAGGTATGTCTTTATTGAAGCAAAGACAGGAAAATAGAAAAGGTGCAGTTTTAAGAACTCAGAGCGATATTTACCTAGACTGGTGTGAAAACCAACCCTGGCCACGGGTCAGTTAAGGACAGGACAACCCTCAAGGAAGGATAACCCTCAGTGGGACAGCAGGTGCAGAATGGACACCCCAGGACAGGACAGGAAACCCAGATTAGGATCAGGACAGGACCACAAGGATACGACCAGCACCCGCAGTTTGGAAGCAACGCCAGCGCTCCACCCTCTCTGCAGCTATCGATCAGGACCCCGATTGGGTCAGCAAATTTCCCAGCAAAGTGCTCCGCCAGCACTTAAGGTTCAGTAAAACCTTCAGAGTCTATGGTCAAATTTCGGACAGAGAGCTCTGCAGCACCTCTGTATCAGGTCACCTATTGAGTGCGTTGGGTCAGTGACAGGTCAGCTATTCAGACAAGTCGGACAAATTCCCTAGGTGAACCTAGGCTAGATATACTGTTTTGGGACAGTGTACCACCCCCCAGATGTTGCAAAGTGTCAGAATCCCCAATTTCGATTGGTCCTAAGGTAGGATTTGGTTAACACACCAATCAGAACAGACTATAGCAAGCCCTATTTTGCATTCTAAGGTGCCGCCTAGCAAGTTTGGGGTTCTCATGAGACCAGCCAGTGGAGTACAATGAAACATTAACAATTGTTTCAATATGAGTACATTCAACTCCGTCCTGCTGGGTCGCAGGTCACTTTCTCAGGAGCATCTTGCCCGTCTCTGCCAGCTGGCTGAGTTAAACTGTTCAAGGTTGAATTTCCCCGGCTGCATGATCATGCGCAGAAGGGACTTTCAAGATGGTTCTCGGCTCGGTCAGACCCCCATTTCCCGTGATACATGAAAAGTAAGCGAAAACAAATTAGCTCATAGAAATAAATGAAGGTATTACATGTCATAATTTCGTACTTCACGTTTATCATCATAAAAATATACTATGCAGTTAACAGTAAGTGCAACGGACAAGATCACAAGAGCAGCGGGGTAAGCTTCATCACGTTTACTAGTAAGCGCTGCCATCTTGAGGCTATTACGCATGCGCACCCTTTCCCTCCAAAAATGTGACTGCGTCACAACACGTGACTATGCCTGACGCATGCGCAGAAGCAGAAATGCAAGCAGCGGCCATTTTAGAATTACAAAAGTTATTCGTATTAATAAAACACATAAGCAAGCTTCTCTATCATACATATATATCAAAAATAAAAGATATTAGTAAAACGTACAATTCGTTACGAGGTTATAACAGATCCGAGGTTCATGAATCGAGCAAGTCACGATGCGAAATCTTGCTCTATCAATCCCCTCTTTGATGATATTTACTATCATCACTAATAATGGAAACAGATGCCAACTTTCACACCATGTACATCTCAATCTCCTCCAACAGGCGATTCAGTTTCTCTTTCTCGTTTTTGGTAGGGTGAGAATTTTTCACCTTTTTATAAATCTGATTATTAAATTCTTCCAATTCAAGTTCATCCGCACCTCGCTTCACACCTCTCGCATTCACTTGGTACCTTTTTGTGTGTTTTCGACATTTGCAACCGATGAATATGAGAAATATGATGAGCCCTATCACTCCAATTGGCATCAGTACCTTAAACAATAAGCTTTTACCTAAGCTAGCAAACCAATGACCTACATTGGAGAGACCATCAACCAGTCTCTTCCAGGCACTGTCAACCTCGAGTGGTTTAAGTTCCTTTTCCAAATTAGTAATGTTTTTCACATATCTTTTGAGCTGCACACTTTTGTCCGGAATGTAAGTGCAACAATGTTGCACCTTCAGCATCCGGCAGACTCCGCCTTCTTTTGCTAATAAGGTGTCAAGAGCAAGTCTGTTCTGCAAAACCATTGATCTGATCGCAACCATTTCGGTATTGACCAACAGAAATCCATGAGCTGTGTCAGTAGACAGCACATCCACTATAGTGGACAATTTGCAAATTCTGTGAGTGTTCAGAACCACTCCCACTCCAGGTATCAGTGCACTAAAAATACTACCCAGTATTTCACCTACGCTTTCTCTTTTAACACGCACTAAGCCATTAGTATTTTCATTGCTTCCAGAAATTTCATTCACATGGTATATTTTCGGGAAGACAATGCCAAAGTAGCAGCTTCCATACCAGTGATCCGGCAGTTTGAAATAAGCCTTGTCTCCACATATATAATAAATTCCAGGAAACACAGGCTCTGACCCATTTTTGAATCCCCAACCTCCAATTACCTTGTAATTGTGTTCACATTGACTGGAACCAATGAAAATGTTATTATAATAACTAGTTCTTTCGCGGTGAAGACAGAGTTTCCCTTTCCTTTCAAAATCCAGCAACAAGGCAGGACCCGCCCCACCACTTGAGGTGCTCTCCATATTCTCAGCCCATTTCGGAGTTTTCTGTTTCTTGTCATTAGCCTTTCTTTGGAAACTCTCCCTTTCTTTTCTCTGCCATGTTTAAAAATATCTTTTCTTGTTCATGTAATGAACAGGTCAAGTTGTCTCTGTGTGCTTCATTTAAGTCTATAGTACCTATAGTCAGGAAGTATTCTCCCATATAACGTGTAACGTCACTTTTGGTATGTACAGGATTTAGATTTCCACGTATGGGAAGTTCAGAAAAGATCACGTCATTGTTAGAGTAGTAGTACTGTAACGGTCCTCTTTTATAAAACAAGCTTGCTAAAATGCTACAGGAAATGCCATAGGTCAGGGGCAGGTGATGGTATGTCACGCCTTCAGCTACAGAAGTAGGTAGCTTCATGCAGACATAGCAATCTTCTATCTCCATAGTTTCTACGTAATGCACTAATAAGTTTGCAAAAACGTTTAAATTAGTCTGGTTCCTAACTCCGTGGTAATGTAGTCCTTCCTCATCTGATGCTTCTAAGTCTCGTTTTGTCTGTCTGAGTGCTTTCTCACGTCTTTCTACACTTCGTGTTGTAAGTTCTTCAGTGTCAGTAGTCTGTGTAGGGTCGATATTAGTATTTTTGCTAACCATAAAAGGAATGAAAACTGTTAATCCTATCCAAACTAATATAACTATAACTATACTACATATACACACTTTGCAGCATGTTTTGCAACAATTGCGACTAGGCCTTCCATTCACTCTTGAATCAGACATTTTGGCTCAGTAGAAGTTTTGCAACCCCTCTTTGTAACTTTACACAGGTATCTTACTCTGTGAAATTCAGGTGAGCTCGTCTTCTTCAGTAGACAAATCAGCAATCTGTTCTTCGTCACTTTCGTCAGTTATATCAAGATCCTGAAAGTTTTCCAATATTAAGTAGGTCCACTCAGGATCCTGGTATTTTTCGTTCAGTCTTTTTATTCGATCACTCCTTTTTTTGGAACTTTCTCCAGGCTGCTCTGCAATCCGTGGACTTCTTCTTTTGTCTGCAAGTTTCTCTTGTACTGTTTTTATTCTGAGTCTCAGTCTCTTAATATATCTTGGCTCAATATGCTTCTTTTTCTTGAGCCTTTTAGCTGGCACTGTTATTCTGTTTTCTTCTAATGCTCTTTTATTTTCATTTGTTTGTGGCACTTCTGTTTCTTCCCTTCCTGTCTGACTAGTCCCAGGTCTTGTATCTACTTCTTCTGCCTGGTTACGAAGCTGGCCTGGTTCAGGTGAATTTTGATTTTGGCTTTCAAATGTCTCTGTTTCTGTTTCCTGAACACGTTCTTCTAGTTCTGTCTGATCCTGTTCAAGCACTTCGATCCCTTGATTTTCTTCTGCTCGAACTTCCACACTAGTTCTAGTCTGTCCCTTTTCGATTTCGGGAGTCAGTGGAGGAGTGTCAATCACTTGTTCTGTCCCTATCTGACCTTCCTCTTCGTCCTCAGATTTGATGTGAATCTCAATAATCTGAGGGTCTTCGCCTGTGCCTGTCTCGACCTCTCTATTCCACTCTCTATCTTCAATAAGTCGCTCTCTTGTTCTGATTGGGTCTTCGATGAGATCGATTAATGGTATCCAATCGTCTTGGCTGGTACTCGGCTGCTCGTCATCAGCTACTTCCGGACCAACGTCTACAGGACCTTCATCTGGACTGGTGCTCGGCTGTACGTCATCAGCTACTTCAGGACCGACATCTGCAGACCCCTCAGCTGGACAACCTTCAGCTCCAGGCTCCTCGTCTGGTATCACCTTCTGGGTATGGCTGGCATGGATCCACTTGGGAACGCCTGCACACTTCACTGCTGTCGTGGTTACCAGGATTACTTGGCGCTTTTGTCCCCACCTTGGTGCAAGGCAATCCGAACGAGTATGTTTCTTTATTTTAACCCAGTCACCTGGAACCAATTTATGAACTGGAGTTGTCGGGTTGGCGACGGCGTCTGCCCCAATCTGGCGAGAGATAGAACGCACTTGGTCACCCAGTTGCTTGCAGTACTCAAGTACTAAATCATCAGAAATGCTTAACAGTTTGTATCCTGGTACCCATGCTTGTCTCATCATCTTCCCATCAAGATCTCATGGGGACTCAGGCCTGTTTTTCGATCTGGAATGCTTCTGAGTCCCATCAGAACAAGAGGTAAGGCATTTACCCAGTTTATGCCAGTAGAGTCACACATTTTTGCCAATCTGTTTTTAATGGTGCCATTCACTTGCTCTACCACTCCAGAAGCCTCTGGACGATGTGCACAGTGCAGCTTTTGTGTTATTCCAAATGCTTTGCAGAGTTGAGCCAATATTTCATTCTGAAAATGCCTGCCTCTATCTGATTCAATAGTGACTGGAACCCCGAACCTAGGTACTAACTCCTTTAGCAGTAGTTTGGCTACAGTCATGGCATCATTCTGTGGGGTAGGGTAAGCTTCCACCCATTTTGAAAATAGGCAAACAATGACAAGGACATATCTTTTTCCTTCACAACGGGGCATGGTGATGAAATCAATCTGTACTCTCACGAAGGGACCCCCTGATTTCCCAATTTTCCCTAGTTCAACTACCGTTCTTTTGCCAGCGTTGAACTGCTGACATGTCAAGCACCTCTGACAAAGGGATTCTGCTACTTTCCTGAACTTCTTGTTGTACCAGGTCTGTTGAAATACCAGAACCATGGCATCCCTACCAATGTGTGATCCTTCATGTATTAATCTGGCCATAGGGGCAAGCAGGTGTCTGGGTAACACAGGCATACCATCTGGGCCCACAATGACACCATCCTCACGTCTTGGTCGACAACCAAGTTCCTTCCACTTCTCTTTCTCTTCCCAGGGCACAGCATGCTGCCATTCTCTCACTTCATCCCAAGTAGGCACTTCTTCAAACACCATAAGTTGGCAGCTGTTTCCAATCCCTCCCTGTTTGATATTTATTGACATGCGATCCATAGCACATTGTTTTGCCACTCGATCAGCAAAATCATTTCCCAAAGATACAGGGTCAAGGCCCTTTTTATGAGCAACACATTTGACCACTGCCAATTCTTTTGGTAATTGGATTGCCTCTAGAAGGTCTTGTACAACTTTTCCATTTCGAATGGGGGTACCTGATGAAGTCAGGAATTCTCTTTGTAGCCATAATTGGCCAAAGTCATGCACAACCCCATAACAGTACTGACTGTCAGTATACACTGTTATTTTTCTGTCTTTTCCCAATTTGCAAGCTCTTACTAGAGCAATCAATTCGGCTACTTGTGCAGACTTTACTCCAAATAAACAGGATGCTTCTTCAACTTTGCTTAATGTGACCACAGCATATGCAGCACTTAGGCCTACATGCTCGTGCCTCATGCATGAGTCATCCACAAACCATTCATCATCATGTACGGGCAAAGGTGTTTCTTTAATATCTGGGCGGGGTTTAGTACTGAATTCTGTTAGGTCAATGCTGTCATGCTCATTCTCTCCCATATCTTCCACTATCATTGAATCAGGGAGTAGGGTTGCTGGGTTCAAGATATTACACCGGGTGATGACTATATTTGCAGCACCCATGAGAATTCTCTCATATTTAGTCAGCCGACTAGGGGTGAGGTACTGAGTTTTCGTGCGGGTTAATAGGATCACTACCGCATGTGGAACATACACAGTGACAGGATGTCCCATAATAATGGACTCACTTTGCTCTAAACTTGTGCAAGTTGCAGCTACTGCCTTCAGACACCCAGGCAATCCAGCAGCCACTGGATCCAAAGTGGCAGAGAAATATGCCACGGGCCTTCTGTTCAACCCATGCTCCTGAGTCAGGACTGACAATGCACAGTTATCACGAGTGTCACAGAATAGGCCAAATTCCTTGGAATAGTCAGGCATCCCTAGAGCAGGGGCTGTACACAGACAATTTCGCAATTGGGTGAAGGCTGTTAAGCTTTCATCATCCCATTCCACTGGGTCCTTTGCTCCTTTCTTTGTCATGCTTATCAAAGGCTTTTCCAGTACTGCAAATCCCACAATCCATTGCCTGCAGTAACCAACAACTCCGAGGAACATTCTGATTTCTTTCTGTGTACGGGGTAACTGCATATTTTGAATTATTCTGACTCTCTCGGATGTCACTTTTCTAATGCCTTTTTCTATCTGGTGCCCCAGATACTTTACCAATTTTGAACAGAATTGCAATTTCTCAGGGGCCACTTTATGTCCCTTTTCACTTAGGTGATTTAGTAGGGCAATGGTGTCAATTACACAATCCCTATGACTTTTGGACGCCACCAATAGGTCGTCAATGTACTGCACCAAAACAGACTTTCCAGGTAAGACTAAAGATTCAAGACATTTTTTCAAGATCTGATTAAAGATAGAGGGGCTTTCTGTGTACCCCTGGGGGACCCTATTCCAAACATACACGTGACTGTTGAAAGCAAATGAGAAAAGAAATTTGCTGTCTGGATGCAATGTAATCGAAAAGAATGCGTGACATAGGTCTATCACAGTGAACCATTCAGCATCCCAGGGAATCTGATACAGGATGACTGCTGGGTTTGGGACAATGGGACAGCAAGGAACCACAATTTTGTTTACCTTTCTCAGGTCCTGCACTACTCTGTACTTGCCACTAGGCTTTTTAATGCCCATAATGGGTGAATTACACGGGCTACTCATTACTTCCTGTATGATATTTGCTTCTAGCAATTTTTGTACTTCAATGGCAACACCTGCTCTCACTTCGGCACTCCTTTTGTAAGGCTTAGTGTTAGGATAAACTGCATTTTCTTTCTTTGTTATCTGTATGGGATCTACATTTTTCATCAATCCTACATCTTTTCCAGTAAAGTCCCACACGTCTTGTTTCACTGTCTGTTGAAGCTCTTCAGGTAAGTCCTGTATAGTCATTCGCTTTATTTCTGTGTCAGGTCTGACTAACATTAATTTGTAGATACCATCTTCATCTGGTGTCTGAATTTCGACGCCCTTTGGTGTGCAAAAGATAGTGCAGTTCATTTTGCACAGCAAATCACGTCCCAGTAAGTTCACTGGACTGGTATCGCAAACGACAAATCTGTGCATTTCTTTAAAGTTCCCTATTGATATCTCCATTGGTTCTGTAACAGGGGTACTAATCAATTGATTAGATACTCCCACTACTTGGAATGCTTCTCCCGAGAGGGGTAGGTTTGGGACGTCTGCTGTTCTTACAGTAGAACGGGTAGCACCAGTGTCCAACAGAAAAGTGACATCATTTCCGTCAACCTTTCCTTCAATGTATGGCCCTGACTGGTCTACCGGCAAGGAGGCGCCAAGTACGCACTCCTTGTCCTCCCCTCTCAGGCCCCGTCAGTATTGGTCGTCACAGAAAAAGGTATCACTTAGTAAATACTGTGAAGTTGCTGCATTTCTATTTTCATCGCCTCCCCAGATCTCTACGTCATCACCCTGCGGTGATTTCCCTTTAAAAATAGGTTTTGGTGCTCGGGGCACTTGAATCGTTTTTACCTGCTGCTGGGTCTTTCTTTGCTTTTCATTCTGCGTCTGTGGAATTAAATCAGGTGTTTGGGCATTATCAGCTTGTAAATACGGACACTCGTCTCGCCAATGTCCAATTTCTCCGCACTGATGGCAGGGAAATTTCTTTTTGGCTTCCTCTCTACTCATTTTAGGTCGGGGCTTTCCTCCATTCCCTCCCCCAGGACCTTGGTTCTGAGTAATTTTATTTAATTTACTCAGTTGCTTTTCTTGCTGTTCTGCTAGTTTTACTTGTGCCCACATCACCTTCTCCTTTAGGGCCTTTTTCTTCTCTGCCATCTCGTCCTCACAATACTTTGCGTATCGCAGGACCTCATCCATCTTTTTAGTATGCCAACAGATTTTATTATCTTTTATCCACTGACAAATTTCGGGTCTTAAACCGTTTACAAACCTGTAAATGAAGTGGGTCATGTCCTTCATCTCGATGTTATCAATACCACTGTATGTTTTGAACACCTGCAACAGCCTTTCATAAAAAGAGTGCACTGTCTCGTCCCTTTCCTGCGTGGTTCTATCTATCTTGGTCCAATCAGTTTCCTTTGCTGGCACCTTTTGTTTCAGGTGTTGAATTACCTGTTCATATTTTTTCATCACTTCTATAGAGGGTTCTCCTGTTGCTGAGTCCCTCGGGTACTCCTCACTAGGCCATGCTATGGCTATTTTACACTCGGTCCACAGATCTACCGGGACCACAATGTCAAAGAACCCATCCAAATCCTTCCACAGGCATTTTGAACCTTTACAAATCTTTCCACTTGCCTGTACCAGTCCACAGGCTTTTCTCGTAATTTTGGGAAATCATTAGTAAAGGACACAATATCCTGTCTGGACCATGGAACATGTACATATTTTCCCCCTGGCACTTCGCGCATGGGGCATAGTTGTTCTGGCTTTTCAGCTTCTCTTAGAGCGAATTCGGGAGTTACCTGCCTAGACCTGGCCTCATCTTTCTTTCTAGCCCATCTCGCTTTCCACTTTTCCACATCTCCCCATTTCTGCAATACTGACAATAGTTCTTTGACCTGGGCCTTTTTCCCTGACACATTCAAGTTTTCTAAATCCTTGTCTGAGAAATCTGCTCTGTATGGTTTCTGCAAAGGTTTTGATTTTGAGATATCTATTCCCATGCTAGCAGCAGTATCTGTCAATCTTTCATGAAGTACTCTGGTATTTCGGGTGAGACTTTTGCAAATAAACAGCATCTCTTCTTCAGAGTAGGTATTTAACCTGTCTAATCCCACGTTTCCTGCCATTAGTTCTTCTATTTCTATTCTCAATTTATATAGATCTAAATGTTTTGTTGGTGGAGGTTGTTTATCAAATTCTTGGCTCCATCTTTCGATTTCTTCAGGAGTTACCAGCGTGACACTCCTGGTACCCGAAGTCGATTCCATCTGAATCTCCCTCGCGTTGAAAGGGTTATGCCTTTTCTGCATTCTCTTTCCTGTGGGTTTAGTAGGTAGTTCCAGTAGCGAGACCTCGGACTCGCATTCACTTGTCTGGTCATCTACAATTAAGGGTTCTGCTCTAGGCGGTACTATCACTGGAGTAATGACTGGAGTTTTCAGACTCCCTTGACGGTCCCTATACATCGGAACTACTGGTCCGATAGTTACTGGGATCGTCAAGGCTTCAGGACTTGTATTTAACTGGGAGATTTTCTGAATTATTTCAGCTCTCTGTTTAGCTAGAGCATCTCGTTCCCTGTCCTCAAAAATTCTCTCAACTGGATTGTCATGTATTATCTGAGGAGTTAAAACTGGAGCATAACTCGGGGCAGTGGGATGTGTCTCTCTTGGTCCTTCACCATAATTAGGTCTTGGAAATAAAGTTCCCGTGCCTAGGGATCTTGGTTCTTCCTCATAAAGAGGATTTAAAATCGGCATTCCTGAACCTTGGGGTCTTTCCTCACCTTCATAGGGAAGTCTAGCACAAGTCCCCCTTTCTCGTGAGTATCTTGTCTCTCCACTAGTGGGTCTTTTTGGGTAAATCTCTCTGGGCTCTCTGGGTCCTAGACTTTCGGTATAGGGAGGTATTTGGTAACCTCCTCCCACGCTTGCGGATCTGGCCTCCTCTTGAGGAGGAAGTCTTCGGGAAATATCTCCTGCACTGGAAGGTCGGTGTCCTTCATTATAAGGAGGTGGACTTCTCATACACATGTCATCTAACAATTCATCATCCGACTCACCCAGGGGCGCCCAATGTTTGCATTTCTCTGTCCTATTCTCCCCCCCGGGAGGACCACCCGCGGGCATCATTGGAAACAGTCCCTCAACCATCATATTCTGTCTCCACTGTTTCATCTTTTTATCTCGGGTTTCTTGTTTCAGTTTGGGATAACATTTCGTTAATCCTTTATCCATTCGTGGTTTATCCCTTTCAAAAGCTTCAATCTCCCATAATTCTAGTGCTTCATACTGCGTTAATCTAGGTCTGGGATGCAAGTCATTCATTCTGGTTCTCAAATTAAATAAAATTCTGCCATTAAATGTACCGTCTACCGGAAAAGCCAATACTCCGTCATCCTTGGTGTACTCCACCCAATTCTCCAACCATACGCAGGTGTGGTACCCCTTGTCAAACAACATGAAAGATGCGGGAGTATTTGGCGGTGGAATGACAACACCTTCTCGGGTCCTAATCGGTTTGTCCTTTTTGAAATAATTCTTTACCTTATTTACAAGAGACAATTTTCTCTTATTTCCGTACATAATGTCGTTTTTTTACACCTTTCCACTGATCGTTCTCAAATCCCATATACCGTGGATTAGGTCGAGTATGTGGTCTATACGAGTGCCACATACGACTCCTACAAGTGACCTCTGTTTACAACGTCACTTCCAATCTAAATGCGTTTCTTATTTTCGTGCAGCCAATGAAATGCACGAATTCAAATAATCTCGACCAATGGGTGCGCGGCCTTTTCGCGAGACAGTTCTCACGCTCCGCCACTCACCCCTCCTTTACAATTCCAGCTCCGCTACCAGCCCGCTGTGTCTACCAATCCCAGGGCGGCACAGAGTGACGTCAGAGCAGCTTCGCGACTGACTCCCTCCTTTACAAGGTAACGGAAACTTTCTTTCTTTCCAAAGTGCTTAGTGCTTGGTTATTTCACAACGAATACACATTCACCACTGTGCTCAAGTGTCTAGACAGAAAGAATTTCACTGCAAGTAAACTACTTCCATTTACTTTTCACACGCTATGGATAGATCTCTTCCGCCTATCCTTCACTCTAGCATTAGGGAACCTGTTATTTCCTCAGACTCATCCACTTCCTGGGATATTTGCTAAGTCTAAAGTTTCACCCGCGAACCCCTTTGCTTTCAGCCAAGCTTCGGTGAACCCGCTACTCTTCCTATGTGACCCTTACTAGGTTACGCCACAATAGGAATTTTGCCTATGAACCTCGTTGCTAACATTTATTCACTCATACATTCAGAAAACCCTAGTCAGTGCTTCCAGTTCTACCTAACCTGCACTAACTTTCCTTCGAGCAAGTGACCTCAACACGAATGGATTCTATTCACCATTCGCTGTTCAATTTCCCCGGGGATTCCCAACAATATTTAACAAAACTCACAAGTGTGTTAATACATATATCAGTATAATAATAAGAAAAACAGTTTAAAACATTTCATAATTTTTCAAAATAAACATTTCCACGTGAGTGATCAATTCCCGTGAAGTGGTTTACCCTTCTAGCAGCATTTACGTTTGACTTAGCAGCATCCAACTTTATCTAGCTTAACTAGTCCTACCTAACTTTAACTAGTCCCTAACCATTTCCTCTGCTACCAGAAAATTACTGATAGAGATCGCAGGTCACCCGACCAATATTTTCACCAACTTCGGTCTCGGGCCCATATACTTTACTTCACTATCCACATTGATCAGATGACCTTACAATCTATTACCAGCAATTGTGAATCCCTTTTCCTACTATTTTCTAGTGTACCCGACTTACCATCCACAGATACGGGCACCTATGACCACGATGGGTCAGGGAGCTAGCTGTAAAAAGAAAGGCAGGAAGAATACAAACCCAACGTTTAAATCTTTACTTTCATGAAATGACCACGGACAACTGGGAAGTTTTAAAAGTTTATCTTAGATTTCAGATTCTGCAATCATACAGTTTATAGCAATAAGGCAATCTATAATCAGAATAACGAAGAGCACATATCCATATAGGAAGAGTATACAGGCAACCATTTAACCTTATAATGAGGGAAATTCAGAAATAACGGAAATGAAATTCAAGGGAGTGGACTAAATGCTAGGGATTATTATGCACGTATTGGGATTTTAGCATTGGGACATACTGCGAGGGTAAGACACTAGGGAAACCTATACATCTATAGAAGGGGTAAAAAAGTGCAACACGCTATAATTCTAAATTACTTTAGTCAGTTTTATGAGAGAAAATTAGGGACCATAACAGTAAATTGCAAACTGCAATGCAGAAAATGATTTCCAAAAGGTAGGGTAACATAAGAACACGCTATGAAATTAACTGCAAATAACTTTATGATATGCAATAGTTGCGAAAAGCATGGAAAATTATCATATGCAAAGGTATGTCTTTATTGAAGCAAAGACAGGAAAATAGAAAAGGTGCAGGTTTAAGAACTCAGAGCGATATTTACCTAGACTGGTGTGAAAACCAACCCTGGCCACGGGTCAGTTAAGGACAGGACAACCCTCAAGGAAGGATAACCCTCAGTGGGACAGCAGGTGCAGAATGGACACCCCAGGACAGGACAGGAAACCCAGATTAGGATCAGGACAGGACCACCAGGATACGACCAGCACCCGCAGTTTGGAAGCAACGCCAGCGTTCCACCCTCTCTGCAGCTATCGATCAGGACCCCGATTGGGTCAGCGAATTTCCCAGCAAAGTGCTCCGCCAGCACTTAAGGTTCAGTAAAACCTTCAGAGTCTATGGTCAAATTTCGGACAGAGAGCTCCGCAGCACCTCTGTATCAGGTCACCTATTGAGTGCGTTGGGTCAGTGACAGGTCAGCTATTCAGACAAGTCGGACAAATTCCCTAGGTGAACCTAGGCTAGATATACTGTTTTTGGACAGTGTACCACCCCCCAAATGTTGCAAAGTGTCAGAATCCCCAATTTCGATTGGTCCTAAGGTAGGATTTGGTTAACACACCAATCAGAACAGACTATAGCAAGCCCTATTTTGCATTCTAAGGTGCCGCCTAGCAAGTTTGGGGTTCTCATGAGACCAGCCAGTGGAGTACAATGAAACATTAACAATTGTTTCAATATGAGTACATTCAACTCCGTCCTGCTGGGTCGCAGGTCACTTTCTCAGGAGCATCTTGCCCGTCTCTGCCAGCTGGCTGAGTTCCACTGTTCAAGGTTGAATTTCCCCGGCTGCATGATCATGCGCAGAAGGGACTTTCAAGATGGTTCTCGGCTCGGTCAGACCCCCATTTCCCGTGATACATGAAAAGTAAGCGAAAACAAATTAGCTCATAGAAATAAATGAAGGTATTACATGTCATAATTTCGTACTTCACGTTTATCATCATAAAAATATACTATGCAGTTAACAGTAAGTGCAACGGACAAGATCACAAGAGCAGCGGGGTAAGCTTCATCACGTTTACTAGTAAGCGCTGCCATCTTGAGGCTATTACGCATGCGCACCCTTTCCCTCCAAAAATGTGACTGCGTCACAACACGTGACTATGCCTGACGCATGCGCAGAAGCAGAAATGCAAGCAGCGGCCATTTTAGAATTACAAAAGTTATTCGTATTAATAAAACACATAAGCAAGCTTCTCTATCATACATATATATCAAAAATAAAAGATATTAGTAAAACGTACAATTCGTTACAAGGTTATAACAGATCCGAGGTTCATGAATCGAGCAAGTCGCGATGCAAAATCTTGCTCTATCAACGCACCCCCAGTGCACTTCATAGCAGAACTGCACACAAACCTCACGGCCAAAATTAGAGCAAACTCAGATGGTAGACTCACTAAACAATTTAGGTCAGATAGGGGCGTTAGGCAGGGGTGCATTATGGCACCCTTGTTGTTTACCCTATATATAAATGCCCTAGAACATACCCTAGTGGAGGTTCTCGCAGATAGTCCGCGTGTGGGGGAAATGATTTTACCTGTTTTACTATACGCGGACGACGCGGTCCTTATATCACAAACGGGGGTAGGCCTACAAAGATTGTTAAATAGCTTTGGTTCGTTTATGCAGAATCTGGATTTAAAAGTAAATGCTAAGAAATCTCAGGTTCTAATTATTGGAAGAAGTAAATCAAAAACCAAGGCAAAAACCTTCTTTTGTAATGGCGAAATGGTCTCCAGGGTCCTTACATTTTCCTATCTGGGGGTGGTTTTTGATCAGAACGGCACCTGGCGGGCACAAAATCATAGCCGCTCTGTGGCATTTAAAAGAACAGTCTCAGGACTTATGGGGTTTAGTAAAAAACTGGGTGCTAAACCGATTAAGGCAATCCTAAAAGTATATGAATCTAAATGCCTTTCGGTTGCAACGTATGGGTGTGAAATTTGGGGTTACACCAGGGAAGAAAAACTTCAATTAGTGGAGAACCAGTTTTTACGTAGCGTACTCTCAGTTCCCCAATCCACCCCTACCTTTTCAACCCATACAGAACTGGGACTTGGGTATATTTCTGACCGGATCAAAATTGCCCCCATGATTTACTGGTTAAAAATATGGATGAACGATGAGATCACGCTTAATCATTCAATTATTAAGGATTGTCAGACGCTGGACAATGTTCATAAAATCCCCTGGTTGGCATATATAAGAACTGGATTCCAGAGAATAGGGCGTACGGGTTTATTTACATCTCCAGAAACTATAACTAAAATAGACATTAGTTTAACGAAAAAAGCCCTCTTGGATCTTCTCTCTCTAGAGCGTGAAGGGATTGAGATGGGAAAATCCAGGGTACGAGAAAATTATGCACTGATAACTTGTATAGGGCCGGAACCGTATCTGGTCATAGTAAATAAACCCTATCATCGGTTTCTTTTGACCAGATTCCGGCTCAACTTAATTCACTATACGTTGGGTGCATATGATAAATGGTGCTCCCCTGAAGAAGCAGTCCCCTGCTCTTGTGACAGTTTCTCACCCCAAAAATACCCTACATTTCCTTATGTTCTGCGAACAGTTTATTGAGTGCAGGAGGAAATATTTGCTGCCAATCCTGCGAGAGGCAGGATTTTTACAAGTTAGACCGGCACTAGTGTACCTAAAACAACTTGGTTCACCAAAAATAATGTTTCATGTTGCCTGTTTTCTAATTGCAGCAAATCGAATAAGAAGGAGAAATGTCGCATTCCCACCACTCTTAAATATTTGTGATAATTAGACGCCTTGAACACGTATACTTAATTTTACTAAGTCATGAATTGATTTTTAAGCCAAACATTGCTCTATTTTTATGAATCTTTTAATCTTATTGAATATTTATTGCAACTGTAATCAATTGTACATTTTTTAATTCAATTTCTCTGTAATTACTTGTATGTTTATATGACTGTGCTTTCTGTCTTTATATGATATTAATTTATCGAGAATAAAGGAAATTGACTGACTGTATTGACTGATTGTCCCTGGTTCAGGGCTGTCGGACAGCCCCTGTGGTTGTTAATGATCTGCGTATAATAAAGCCATACGATTTTCAAAAAGGGTCATGTGAAATAACTTACATGAAACTTTGTACAGAATGTGTTCTTAAGCATACTTTATAAGGGATACCTTGAACTGAGTAAGTTTGGAAAGTTTGCAGTGACCCTGAGGGCCCCTTGATTTTGAATTATAGCAGATATTTTTGCAACAGACTGAGAGCATAAAATGAAAGAAAAAAAGGACGAGTTATGACAGAATCTTATTCCCTTATCAATACATTGCAAACAAACCCAATTAGCATCAACAGAATCTAGCATTCATTATATCCTTATGAACAAATTGCTTTGGTGTTAAAAAGTTGAGTGACAATTTATGGTGAATATTCCCTGGCATCACAATGGAGTAGCTACTTATTTATAAACTTGCCAGGTTTCTGGAGGACTGTGCTAGTAAAGAGGGAATGTCAATGTCAGTATATTGTTTAGTTAATAAAAAGCATAACAATTTGCTTGCATACAATATCAAATTACAGTATCTATCCAAATATTAAAATTACCAAAAAGCCATATTTTACGGTCCCATTAAAATTGTTTCTAAAAACACAGGATCCACTCCATTGTGAAAGGGGGAGTAAGAGGTAGTTTTAGTGAAACCTCGTAGGTTGAAAGTGCATGTGCAAAATGAGGGATTAAAACCAAATGCACAGGACCTCATTTACGAGGCCCGTGTGGCACTTTTGCACACTTTTTTGATGTTCATGTGATGGAATGTGCCACAGCATATTGCCACTCTGCGTGGCTTTTCATGGCCATGTAAATGTGCTGCGTGAAAGGAGCGTTAAATGGGTGTTTCCATGCAACACCCATGGAATCTGACACATTCCCAGGTTTACGAGGAATGGTAAACCTGGGAATGCATCAGAATCCAACGCCACCCCAGGTGTGGCATTAGTGAGGCGCACGAGGAGAAATGTTTTCATTTCTCCTAGTTTTCTCCTTTTTCTGTGTGCTGCATTCTGCAGCACACATAGAAAGAGGAAATCACCAGAATTAATTGATTTTGTGCAGGAAGATCTCTCTTCCTGCATAAAATCAATCAGCCCCACAAGGTGCAAGGGTGTCTGCGTTGGTGCATGGCAGCCCATTGTGGGCCAACACAGGGAAAAATTACGTCTCATTGATACAGTGTATTCCTGCCCTTTTCTTTTGACGCATGGCATATGTATACTAGGTACCCATTTCCATGCTGTGAAGGAGACAGCATCAGGTTTTAGAGCTGATGCCTCAATTTTAATGGAGGAAATTGCTTATTGTATTTGTCGGTGCCACAGGTTACACAGGGTCTCAAATATATCTTTCAGATGGCCTTTGAGTAATTTGCCTGCCACTTTCCAACCCCAAATTTAATATTTACAAGTATCAGATGTGCAGACTGGACTGAAGTTTGTCTAGACAGACCAAATTCCAGGAGGAGTCTCATCCTACAGATGTTGCTGGGCAAGTTAGAATACTTTCTTATAACCTGTGCACTGTGCCTGCTCCAAACTGGAGGCACATGTCCTGTGAAAGTCCTGATGGTCATATAGCAGTGCTGGGAGAAGGATTGTCTTCATGGCTCTGAGTATAGGTGCTGCATAGGCACTTTTTAACTTTGTTTTGAGGCACATAAGACTGTATGTTTTGGCTGCTCCTTTCTTTTTCCGGGAGGCTATGTGGGCTGTAGGTTTGGAGCTCTCTAAATGCCAAACACCCAGGCAGTTGTACTTCCTTGCTGGTTGGATGATCTTACTCCCCATGCGCCATGTAAGATATTTCTTGTTCTTGTAGCAGTCAAAGATCTAGACCTTGGTTTTATCTTGATTCACCGCAAGGTTGTTTTTGCCATTGTATATGTGGAAACTGCTCAGGGCTCACTGTATGCCGTATTTGATATGGTCTATTACAAATATGTTGTCAGCGTATTGCAGCATGTGTAACTTTGACTTGCCAAGTCTTATGGAACCTGACAGCCACCCTCCAGGAATTTGCCCAGGTCCACTGTTTATAGATTAAAGAGGGGGGAGCAAGAATGTACCTTTGCTTCAGACCGCCTGAAGAGGTAATTTTTGAGGTGACCAAGTGCTCGGACCAATGTGCCAGAGATGATTGCCCTTACTAGTTTCAAGGGAATGCTCCATGCATTTACTTTTCTCCATAACGTGGTACAGTCTACTTTGTTAAAGACAGCACTGTAATCAATAAAGCAACAGAAGGGTGGTGGCTGATTTTTCTAACAATGCTTTATGGCTCAGAACTGCGAATGGGGTGATGTTGTTGATTGTTGATGCAGCTGCTTGGAACCCTGTCTGAAAGAAAGGCAAAGTGTAATTTTCCGTGGCCCAGGCCTCTAGCTGCTTGAGGAGGGTTCGAGCATGAGCTTTGACCTCTAAGTCTAGTTGTGCTATCAAGCAGTAGTTAGACAGATTTGTCTGGTCCCCTTTCTTGAGTATTGGGCACAAGATGGATTTCCTCCATGTGTCTCAGACTTGAGCCTAAAGGAAGGCATAGTTAAAGATGGGAGTTAACATCTTTTCCCACTCCTCCGAGGCACCTTTAAATATACCTACTGGAAGTCCATTAGGCAGACCCCCAAAGATAGGGCAGCATGGATTAGCAAATTTAGCAGCACAAATAAGGAACTTTAACGGCACAAATATGGAAATTATGCACCATTTTTGCAGCCCTTTATTTTACTCATAATCATTCATTTTCATTTTCAGCCTTAAGTCAATGGAAATTGTTTTAGCAGAGTATTCCACTTTGAAATAGGCATGTTTAAAGTGTCTGCAGCAGTACTGAAGCAAAGCTCCAATCCTAACCTCGTGAAAGGAGGCCCTATTTCTCTCTGGGATGTTCTATCACTGATATACGCACCCCTGCCGGGGCACCGCTGCCTCCTGGCCCTATGAGGCATGACACCTCTTCTTCAGGTGCCCTACGGCACAGGATCGTAGTGGGTGGAGGTGCATTGCCACGGCTTATTTAAGCATGTTAAATATTGTTCTACACATTTCAGTGGCATGGGGGTGGGTATATGCCCTTTCACAATACAGCCTCCACCTCAATATCAAGTACAGGTACTGTGTGTGCAGTCTACATCTCAAATATGAGACTATTCACACCACAACTCCTCTGCAAGCATACCCCCTCTCCTGGCAGTGGAGTTCCCTCACAAATACAGAATCAAGATCTTAGGGGTTCATTACTGAGCGTGAACTTACTCTCATTAGATTTGAATACATATGTCTCAGACTAAAAAGTGCACTGGATATTGTGAAGAGTTTGAATATATTTGACTTTTAAAACTCTATAACCCCGTCCCCCTTTCTTTCGTGACTTTAACAAATGGAGCACCATTTGGTGCTGTGCGGTTGCCACATTAACAGGGCCACTAGAGCCATAACACACAAAGGCCCTGATATGTTGTTAGCTCACATTTCTGTGTTAAATAATGATGCACACAATAACTTAACTACAGCTACCCCAGCCCTCCACTGATAGAGTTTGGAAGGCCAAGTTAGTAAAGAATAAAACTTTTTCAGTTAATGTACACACATAATTTATACCAGCTTCTACGCTGTCCCATCTCTCACCACACACCTGTTGCATTGAGGTATTTGTAGTTATGTACAGTGGTCTTCTGGGACAATACAACAAGCGCCACACTCCTTTTAATTCCAAATGTCAACCCTCCGTCTCTCAACAAGTTACTGCGGCAGCCTCTGCTTGCACGTTCTCTGGAGATAGTATTTCATTCTGTTCAACTCTCAGAAACAAGCTTGATTCTGATAGAAGGCTTGGAGTCGCTGCCAAAACATTGCTCAACGCCACCCAGGGGTTAGGTTACAGCCCATAGGGACATTGGGGCGGGCCGGCTGGTAATGATTGAGAGGTACGTGGACTGCCAGCCGAGACAGCAGACATGTACAGAGAGACAGCAGACACACATCGCAAGAGACAGCCTAACTCCACTGCAGCAGCTTTATCAGACTTTAGCAGGTAAACATTGGATACATTACTTTTGGAGCCTGAGCTCTGCTCACCACGCCCATACCTCCTGCCTCCTGTGGACCATGTGGCGTGCCCTTTAAGAACACTATCAGGTGATCATACCTTCCGAGTAGCTGCTGATCGTGCAGTAAAGGTCAGTGGTAGGAGTGCTGCCGGGCGGTGACGTGGGGCGGGGGAGGGGCAGGGCGGGTGGTAGAAAAGTACGGAATACGGCCAAAAACAGGTAAGTAAACATACAAATAAATAAAACGAATGTTGTTGCGCGCACTGCATCGCATTGCATATGGTTACCAACACCAGATTATTTTCACACTGAGGGTGAGGGCAACAAAAGAGATCTGCGTTTTGTCTAGTCACAGTTTTGACTCATTAAGTAGCATAAAGAATTAATGTACCTGCTGCAAAGCACATTGTCTAACAATATTATCACAGAAGCAGACAGCTCTTCATACCGCCTAGATGCAACAGATACAGCGCACACCGGCCCTTACCACGGTGGCCTGTGCAGCCCAGACTACCACCCCACAGCTCTGTTTCCCCAGCAGGAAACGTGGACTTATGCCATGAAGAAGTTCATTCCCATGAACGAAATGCGTTGGCTGGCAATTTTTGTAAATAAAGGATTATTCAAGACTTTAACATCACAAGACTCATTGATTAATTCACTACTACTGATCTCAATACTGAGTGGTGCACCGCTCCAAAAGTTTGACTTCTCCATTTGTCTGCACATCAGTTGGCACTCAACAACGGCAAGTGCTGGAATAGCCCTGTGCACACTCAAATCAGATTGACTATTTATGAACACATAACAAGGGAACACCACAATAAAGTGCGGCACTGTGTCCGCCGTTGTTTGGAACTATAATCTACACATTGTCTAACATGCACATCATACATGTATTTTATGTACATAAGTAAGGTGCTACTGCATTTGGCACAGAGATCTTTTTGTTACTTGCAGTGCTTCAGTTGCAATCTTTCTAATACAGCCTAATGCTTTCCAGTATGGATGATAGGGAACTATTACACCTTGTAACCAATGTTCCCTCTAATTTTTTTCCTCTGTGTGCGGCAGTGGAGGGTCTCTGTGCGCTGCAACCATAGCTATGTGCGCCAGGAACCGAACCTCGCGTGTCTGCGGCGCCAAATGCCACTCGTTTTTGGTGCCCTTCTGCCCTCTGCCCCACTCGTTTTTGGTGCCCTCCTGCCCTCTGTCCCACTCGTTTTTTGTGCCTTTCTGCCCTCTGTACCTCTCGCTTTTGGTGCCCTTCTGCCCTCTGCCCCACTCGTTTTTGGTGCACTTCTGCCCTCTGCCCCACTCGTTTTTGGTGCCCTCTGTCCCACTCGTTTTTTGTGCCTTTCTGCCCTCTGTCCCACTCGTTTTTGGTACCCTTCTGCCCTCTGCCCCACTCGTTTTTTGTGCCCTCCTGCCCTCTGCCCCACTTGTTTTTGGTGCCTTTCTGCCCTCTGTCCCACTCGCTTTTGGTGCCCTTTTGCCCTCTGCCCCACTCGTTTTTCTCTTGTTTTTGGTGCCCTTCTGCCCTCTGTCCCACTCGTTTTTGGTGCCCTTCTGCCCTCTGTCCCACTCATTTTGTCCCTTTCTGTCCTGTGATCCACTCATTTTTCTCTTGTTTTTGGTGCCCTTCTGCCCTCTGTCCCACTCGTTTTTGGTGCCCTTCTGCCCTCCGCCCCACTCGTTTTTAGTGCCCTCCTGCCCTCTGTCCCACTCGTTTTTTGTGCCTTTCTGCCCTATGTCCCACTCGCTTTTGGTGCACTTCTGCCCTTTGCCCCACTTGTTTTTGGTGCCCTTCTGCCCTCTGCCCCACTCGTTTTTGGTGCCCTTCTGCCCTCCGCCCCACTCGTTTTTGGTGCCCGCCTGCCCTCTGTCCCACTCCTTTTTTGTGCCTTTCTGCCCTCTGTCCCACTCGCTTTTGGTGCCCTCCTGCCCTCTGTCCCACTCGTTTTTGGTGCCCTCCTGCCCTCTGTCCCACTCGTTTTTTGTGCCTTTCTGCCCTCTGTCCCACTCGCTTTTGGTGCCCTTCTGTCCTCTGCCCCACTTGTTTTTCTCTTGTTTTTTGTGCCTTTCTGCCCTCTGTCCCACTCGTTTTTGGTGCCCTTCTGCCCTCTGTCCCACTCATTTTGTCCCTTTCTGTCCTGTGTTCCACTAGTTTTTCTCTTGTTTTTGGTGCCCTTCTGCTCTCTGTCCCACTCGTTTTGTCCCTTTCTGTCCTGTGTTCCACTCGTTTTTCTCTTGTTTTTGGTGCCCTTCTGCCGTCTGTCCCACTTCGTTTTTCCCTGTTTTTGTGCCCCTTTTGCCTCCTGTTCCGAATGTTTCCCCAATCACTCTGGCCTTTTGTTTAAGTATTGATGGTAATCAGAGCCCCTACACGGGCTCCGATTAACAGCAATACTTAAACAAAAGGCCAGAGTCTGCCCCGTGCTTTCCTAACAAAAGCATAGACAGTTTCCAAACACAGCGTGTGTTTGGAAACTGTCTACGCTTTTGTTAGGAAAGCGCGGTGCAGACTCTGGCCTTTTGTTTAAATATTGCTGTTAATCGGAGCCCGTGAAAGGGATCTGATTAGCATCAATACTTAAACAAAAGGCCAGAGTCTGCCCCGCACTCCCTCATAGCGCCACAAGTCCTCCCCCGCCTTCTTACCTGCATGCCTACATGCTCCTCTTCATTCGCACTTCATTCGCACCGCTCGCATCTTTCAAAGTGGCCGGCGGCGCGACGTCCTGACCGTGTGCGCGCTCCACGCGAGGTGGTGCGTGCTGATGTCAGGAGCGGTGCGCGCGCGTACACGCGCACGCCCTAGAGGGAACAGTGCTTGTAACCCTTTTTGTCATATGTAGCGTCATATACATTTGAGTCACATACATTTGAGTCACATACGTGTATGATTTATTGTCTCAAGTTTGTATGTGGGTGATATTCTGCATTAGAAAGAATAGAGCTACAAAAGAATTAAATTAAACATTTGTATTTGTAAGTGTTTTTTAAATTGTTGTGTAATTAGTCATACAGATCCCCCTCATTTTGTTTACGGATGGAACTATTCCATTACTGCATATCACAATACCCAAGAGCATATGTTAGAAACCTAACTCACTGGAACATAGTGGGGCAGATGTGCCTATTTGATTTAATATTATTTGTATACAGACCCTCCAACATTTTGTGATCCTTAAATAAAAGGCTAAAACAGCTAACCAGCGCCGATGGCTGCGAAAATCGTGACATGCTGGAGGTTTTGTATAGTGTATTAAACAAAAAACAAGAAAGTTTTTGTAAAATACATGTATTTGAAGGAGGCCCATTGAAGTAAAATACTTACATAGGAGCACACTATTTGCTCAAAGTGGAAAGCCCAGATTTCTGGTTTCACAGTGTGCTATTCAGCCTCTAGATGGGTTTCTCGCCCGTTTTACATGAAAGGACATTGCTTTGTCTGTAATTTAATTCTTGGCCATAAGGTTACAGCTGAGTGGTGGGCAGAAGCCACAAGAAAGTTTGGCTTGTTTCGGGCAGGAGCGTCCAGGAGGAACGCAAGCTCAGTTAAGCCAGGTAAAACTCGAGTTTTCAGTGGTTGTCGCACATCTAATACCCAGAGTATTGTTTACTTCAGGGGCAGAGAAAATAGGGCCCAGTAAAATTATCACAAAATTGATCAATTCAGGTTTGATTACTCTCATTTTGGCCACGCTAGCACCCAAATAGTTCAAGTAATGTTTTCAGCAGCCATCATGAACCAATCTGCAGTGTTCCATTGTATCTTCTAATCCTGTTTCAGCTGGTAGTTGCTCTTACCGGTTCCCTGGAAAATAAGTGGTAACCGTCGAGAACTTAGCAAGAGCCTTAGTCTGCAGAAAGTATAGCAGGTGGACCTCTCTTTAATAAGCAATTGACAGGACCAGCTAGTTGTACCTCTTATTTTTACATCAGTAGTTCTCTGAACTCAGCCAAAGGTCTTCCATTCCAGAGTCTCAGGTTAGTCCCAATGTAGCCCACCGCTGCTGCTAAAAAAAAAACGACTGCATCTGGTCTGACAGAACATATTGAATAGTTGCCTAGGCCAACAGAATGTATGTTTAAGATTTGTGGGTCTAGGTATGGGTAAAAATATATTTTTTTACCGAAGAAACCTACACTATTTCCATTGGAGCTCATGACAGCCTGCACATTTGGAAGGCTCGGAGTGACTCTATCTGAAGCGCAGTCTTTGCTCTCGCGTCCGGCAGTAGTAAGATTATGCAGGGACGGCCGTGCTTTTAAGCCCCTCCTCAGTAAGGGAGCAGAGGATGAGAGGGAGCTTGGGATTTCAAAGGCCACTAAAGCGAATACCAAAGTGACATGCTACTAAAAATATAACCTGCCTGCTAATTGATGAGCAGTTAGGCTACACGCTAAGCCAGAGTCTGTTGCCATTGCTTTTCACAGTGTGGCCGACGAACCAGCTTTTTTGCTACTGTATGGTGCACGTAGGGATGTGTTTGCGTACAGCGAAAAAGAAGGCAAAATTCTTTTGATGCCTGCTGGGAGACTTTTTTTGCGACCGAAAGAGTAAATATTGTGGCCATCGCGTTTTTCAGCTGATTTCGTGATTTTTTTGTGAATCACTAAAGAAGCTGGAAGGTCTGATTAGGGCCGGGTGCTTCACCATTTTTCATTGCCTTGATGAGTTTGTAGACCTGCATGATGTTTTAAGACTGATCTGAGATCCCCCATGCATCAGAATGATCAAATACTATTGACTGATCTGCGTATAACGCTTTTACATCACCATAGCTCCTTCTAGGACTCCATTGTTCCTGGTGTTATTGGGGGATTTCAGTTTGTTAATGTAGCTCCAGAAGCTTGCTAGGCTTGTTTTCGTTGAGCATTTGATATATTTTTATCCATTCCTTTTCCTCTAAGGCTTCCTTTGCCCCCCACAATGATTTCTTTGACTTTTTACGCAGATTGGCGATATTTAATGCAATGGGATTAGGCTTGTGGGTGGGCAGGTTCCTCCTTAGCACTCTTTTAGCTGTGACAATGGCCTTGTTGAACTGCTGTTGGAACTGCTCCCTTCTGTTGGCCCTTGGGTGTTGTGGGTGATCCCCGGAAGCTATCTGAAAGTCCCTTAACTTGCATGTGAGTCTGTCCCACTCGTGGTATAAGACCCACGGGCGTAGTGTTAGGCTCTGCAGTCACCTAGCCACTTGACCACGGTTGAGGTATCTGCTTCCCTTCTTTTGGTCCTCCATACAAGCTTTGTTACTTCAACATCCATGAAAAAGCCCACTGTCCGGCGTTTGGTCACCATGGAAGCACTTAATTCAAACATTAGAGTCAAGCGATTGTTATCACTTTCAGGCCTGTTTGGAATGTCAAATTTAATAAGACGACTCGTGACAAATTCTGACAGAAAGCTATACTGAATAGTTGAGATTCATTTAAAGGTTGAGGGAAACTGGCAGTGAGGCTCTTGAGCTTTGGACAGTTGTTTGGCCGAGGTTTGTTTATAGTTTGTTAAAAGGTCATTCATTTTTTAAAGTTCTTTGGCTTTGGGGGCAAAGTTGCTAGGGCTCCCCAAGCCCCTGATGTTGAAATCCTCCACCAGCAGGATTTTGTGTGTGGTAAACTCTATGAAGACATCCTCCAAGCTGTCAAAAAGATCTTCAGTTGAGGACAATTTTGAAGGATTGGTCAAGTTGTGGTAACAGTGTATCAACATCAGTGAAGAATTGTAAGGCGAAATATTGTTCCTGAGATTGATGCCTCTTGCAAGGCCGAAGAAGTTGAATTGAGTGGCAGGAACTCAATCTTACATGAATGCTTAATGAAAATTTAAAGACCACCTGTGGGCAGCCAAAATGATTGGCGCACCCAGTTGGATTGAATAATTCATAGTATCTTTTCAGAACTCATAGTGTGAGTGCACAAGTCTCTTGCCCGCAGAGTATGTCACCTCTGTGCAAGTAGGCCAGCACAGACCGACTTGTCACGCTCTAAAGCACACAGAGAGGCAACATATTATATTTAAAAAATGCACAAATGCACAATAGGTGACTCAATCCAGACTCTTCAATAATGTGAGATATGTTCCGTTTAATTGATTCTTGCATCCTTCATGGCATACGATTATTGAACAAAGCAGCAAAAAATACAGCCAACGTGTTTCGCCCCAAAGGGGTTTCCTCAGAGCTGTTATTAGAATCCTCAAATCTAATGGTGGTCACTAGCGTAACTGGTTCACTATATTTTATACTTAATGCCAATATATAGTCTCTCTCCCGAAACCAGTAGTAATCACGAAAAGTCCTCAGTTTCTCCCACACTTTCAATTAGTAGTCCACAATTGCTTTAAAAGCATCGAATCCTCAGACTGTATATCATAATCCCAATTCAATTATCTTGTGTTCACTTTGATAGGTGACTCTCCATGTATTGAAAGTTACTTAATTTTGGGCTCCAGTACGACGCTGCGCTTCTCAGCCTGCCGCCAGCCTTCGAAAATTCCAAGTATAGTAAGGTAGTGCAGCCCTTATTCCTTACTGCCTTTTTCTTGTTTTTTTCTACTTATCAGGCTCCAATGTTCCAAGAGGTGATTGTAAGATTGAGCTCTGTCTGAGATTGTAACTGGAATAGATATTGAAGGTTATCTCTATTAAGTATGTTGTGGGAGCCCTTTGTAGTATAATCTGAGATGAACTTCAGTTCAGACTGCTCCGGAGCACTTGCATGAGGAACTCACCCGGGCTGGGAGGTAAGGACTCCAGTGCACTTAAAGATTGATGAGGTGGGAGCTTAAATTCAGCTCAGGTAGTCTGGCGAATGCTTAATGATAGAGCCAATCAGTCTTAGGCCTTTGGACGGTAGGTCATGGAGATGTCTGTGGTTAAATGTTCAGGTGTCTGCTATCACTTGGTTTGAACCAGGCACTATGGTTGCTTGTCCTCATTGCAGATTGTCTGTTGAGGCATACTGAGGGGTTGCCTGGTCCAGGTCAATGGGCTGAGAACCGTTGAAATAAAGAGTGTTATGACCGCAGCTGGCAAAACTGAGAGGCACTTTTAGAGATGGATTTCAGATAATTACATTTGAATGAATGATGGCCTGTTGATTTAATAAGTATGAGAAATGACTGTGTTGGTACTTATCTCTGCCATTTGTTTCTCAGACACATTTGTAGCCCCAAATCCCTGCACATTGACCTTTAATGCCTGAGGGCCGTTGATCCCTTGTGTGGCTGCTGTTGGATTATTTAGAGCGCTGGCTGTGGTTACGTCCTCTATCAACAATCCCACCTGCATTGTATCCTGATGGGATGGTTTCTCGTTTTTTTCATGTGAGCAGCTCGATGTACATATACTTTCTAGGTTCTCTATGATCGACTTAGGTAGCTCAGAGAGGAATGAGGAATGAGGATATTGAAAATAACCTCTGATCCCTGTGCATTGACCTTTGGTAACTGGGTGCATTTGGTCCCCTGTGTAGGCACTGTTGATTTATTTGGGGTACTAGATAAGGAGCTTGTGACTACATTCTCTATGTGCGGTCCTGACAGCGGTATGTCTGGAGGGGGGTGGTTTCTTGTTGTTTCTTGTAAACAGCTCAATGTACATATGCCTTCCAGGTATTCCTTGGTTGACTTAGGTGACAACTTAAATATGGGAAAGAGCTCTGTGGGCCCCTGCCCTTGGTGAACTGGAGGTATAGTGGCGGAAGCTGAGGTCAAAGATCTCCTTTTTGGCTAGGGACTGTTTTTTGACAGTATTTTCAGTTTCTTTTTCTCCTTTCTCAAGAGAATTGAACTTTTTGAGGGGAATGGTGCTATTGGAGTTGCAGATGGAAGGGAAACTTCTCCCTCTTTACTCAGGCTCAGGATGAACATGTCTGGTGAAATGCACAGGGTGTGAGTGGATGGTGTGGTGGGTGAATGGGCCACTCTTTCAGTTTCCTGGGGAACCGAGTACCATGACTAAAGAAGGACTGCAGCGATTGTCAGTTGATTTGACTGGGTCTGTTCTATTCGAGAGCAATTCGTTTGTACCCACTCCTGGACAAGAGGTAATGTCACAGGAAGAAATAACTTTTCTTGAATGAGTACCAACTCGCTGAGCAATAATCCCTGAGTTTTTATAATTATGTATAGCTCCCAGCATTTTAAGCTGCCACCAGTGGTAACATTTAGGAGATAGGGTACATTGTTGCTACTGATGATACTACAAGAGTCAAATGGAATACCAGGGGTATACATTCAGAGGTGGCAGAAATAGTGCCTGGGCAGGAAGCCCACTCATACGATATGCTCTCAATGTTTCTTGAGCACATCCACCATGTTTATTTTGAGGTTTTTAAGCTGCTTCGCGTGTCTTTAATTTACTTGAGTGCACTAAAGGGGATATCAAATGATAAAGGGGCGGAGTGTAATCATATGGGGTGGGAGGCTATCTAGATATTCTTCAGTCGTAATCCCAGTTCTGTGTACATATTAATTGAAAGCAGTATAAAAAGAATTATATTGGAATATTCAGAGCTCCATTGAAGACAACGGAGTAGCTCTGGTCTTATAATGGCTGACATAAGCTCAGAGCTCCAAAGTTTCAATGTTTGTCTTCATGTTTCTCTCCTTTTAATTTAGAACATTCTACCCTTATTTGGTGAAATGCTGTTTATAGCCATATAGTCCTTCTGCATTGGGCTATATCAGTTGTTAAAGGACTTCCCCCTCGTTATAGGCCCTCACATGTGTTTCTGGCCTATAACTCAGGTTCGGGCCATTAACAATTGGTAAAGCACTTGGCAGTGGGCTATAAGTCTTTATTAAAGGGAGGTTTGAGATGGGCCAATAGTTCACTAATATGATTAGGTCTACAGATGTTTTATCGTCTGATGTAGAGGATTATGGCGAGGAGGAGAAGGGCAGCCCGGGACGCCACGATAAGGTAAGTGCACTTATATTTTACTTTAATTGTGAATTTTATTTAATAAATATTTATTGCAGGGGGAGGCAGGAGGGTCCGGGGCTAAAGTCCACTCCGCTGCGGGTATGGACGTTTTGCAGGAACTTCTCGTTCTCTGCGTATCGCGGAGCTTGCAAAATTCTGCAAACTCCACCAGCGGAGAAGAATTTGTGCCAAGGGTTAGCTATGACCTGACGTCCAGGATCAAAAAATGAAGCAGGAGGAACAGGTAGGGGACCCAGCAGCAAGCACCTAACATCACCAATGGAAAAATTGCTACAAACAGATGTTCACCCATAGAGGATGACTGGAATATGTGTAATAATGTGTTACCGTGATTTTATTCTTTTAACAATATTGTCGTATTATATGTAATTTTAACTTATAATAATAATGGAAATTGATATATTTCTAGAATACTTTTATGCCCTCATTATGCAGACTGTGTAATCGACATGTCAACTCCAAGACAAAGAACCCCAGATGTGTTAAATGAAAGCATTGATCTAAATTATTATCTCCTAAAACTATTCATTAATGTAAACAAAGTATAATTAGTGGAAAAAACAAAGAACACTCCTTTCAGATCTTATGTATATCAGACAATGCAAGAGGGTTAATGTATTCCTTGTAGAATGATGCCTACAATCAATTAAAACCATACATAAAATTTGAACCTAAAAGGGAAAAAAGAAGTTCTGTATATTTTTAATTTTTCATATATTGCGTCTGAGTAATAAACATCACCATGCATATTTTCAAGTAAACAACTATATTTAACAGCATAACATTTTTAGAAACTGAGTTACTGGTTGACTGGGGTGTGAGCCCTGGTCAGCTGCACCCACAATCCTAGTGAGGATAGGGCACAATCAAATCCCAAATTAACCTGTGCTCAATCCCCTGGTAGCTTTGCACAGAGCAGTTTGGCTTAACTTAGGGGCAATATGTAAAGTATTTGTGCTACACTTCAAACAGTAAAACAATGAAAACCCAACACAAAAAGGATCCCATGCCAAGTTGGAAAAGTACAGCACATTTTAAGGAAGAAAACAAGGATGGGAGTTATGAATTTTTAAATATAACAGGAAAATACTACCTAAAAGCATAAAGTGCCAACTGGGGATATATGGGCACACTTGGCCGGAATAAAGTCAAACGTTCAAGCTGACCATGATGGAGCGAGGATCAGTTACAATCCCGGATCATTATACTTTTCATGTTTTGTGCTAAAAGTTCCGTTCGCATGGAAGAAGGATCCCGGTACCAAGGTCAGCGCTGCTAGTGGTGGTCGACAGCACAAAGAGCAGGTCTGGCTTCACGGACTGGGAGGCTGGAGATTTGCATTGGTGATCCATGCGGGTGAATGATGCTTGCTGTGCAAAGAGACGGGCTTGTTGTGGCTTGCACTGTTTATCAGTGTGAACGGGCCAATTCACGGTTGCAAAGAGTCCAAAATTATGTAATAAAGTGCTCAAGAGCCACACCAAGGTCCCAGGACCTGAGGAGTACCTCTTGGGGTCAGAAACTCACTGAAAATGGGTCGAGGAGCTATTGAGGATCCTGTTATGTCCCAGAGGCTCCAATAAGAAAGCTAGAAGACTAGCCCCTTGAGGGTCCTGGCTTCAAGATGGGCTCCAGGTCCAGTTCTTCTTCCCAGTAAAGAGGGCAGCAGACATCAGAGCAAGGCTGCAGGTTTTTCAGAGAAGCTGTCCAGAAGAGTGGCTGTACAGAAGTCATTCTTCCTGGCAGAGTATCCACAGGTCAAGAAGTGTACTCAAGAAGTGCTGTTTAAAGTCCTTCTTTCATACATTGGTACCCTGGTTCTGGAAAGGGATACAAGCTTCTAGTCAGTGTCTTTGAAGTGTATGGAATTCCCAGCCACCCGTGCCCTGGCTCAAAGCTGTCTGAAATGGCAAAGCAGGGTCGTTAATCCCTATGTGTAGAGACAGGACAAAGCCTCTTCTGGTGAAAGTGAGGTTGGGCTCAGCTCCTTACTCTCATCCAACAAGTGATGGTTCATCCAGTCACACCCATGCTCCCATCGTGTTTGGCTGTGTAGGAGGTATATACAAAGCCAAATTGCCAACTACTTCCACTAATGTGACTAGAGATAGGCTGCAGACACCATATGCAAGAAATTGGCAATTTCCTAAATGTGGCAGTGCCATTTTCAGAAGTGTAATTTAAAGACTGACTTCACCATAAGGTAGAGGTTTAAATTAGGATACCAGACACACCAAATATGAGGCAATTATCTCTTCACATTTGGAATTTACACTGATAGAAATGTAATAAGGCAACTCCAGTGTTATCCTGTGATAGAGATAGGCTTTGCAGTAGTGAAAAAAACAATTTAAGAGTTTTTTACTCTCAGCACATGTAAAACCTAACAGTACATGCCCTACCCTTTAAATATACGGCACCCTGCCCTCTGGGCTGTCCAGGGCCTACCCTAGGGATGACATATGTATAAAAAGGGAAGGTTCGGACCTGGCAAAGTGTTTCTTTTGCCAGGTTAAAATGGTAGTTTACACTGCATACACTGGGCCCGATTCACAGAATGAACTTAAGACTAAATCCTAAACTTACTACTATTTGGTATTCACAGAATGCACTTACTACTTTTTGGACTCACAGAGTGAACTTACTACTTTCGGGATTCACAGAATAAACTTACTACTTTCGGTATTCACAGAATTGATTTAAGACTACTAACTCTAAGTCTGAACTCGGGCCGGAAATTCCGGCCCGGAGGCGGAGCTTCCGGGCCAGAGGCGGAGCTTGCGGCCCAGAGGTGGAGATTTCAGCCATGGCTAAAATCCTACCTCCGAGCCGGAAGCTCCGACTCCAAGCCGTGAGCTCCGCCTCCGGGCCGGAAGCTCTGCCTCTGGGCCGGAAGCTCCGCTCCGGGCCGGAATTTCCGGCTCGAGTTCGGACTTAGAGTTAGTAGTCTTAAATCAATTCTGTGAATACCGAAAGTAGTAAGTTTATTCTGTGAATCCCGAAAGTAGTAAGGTCACTCTGTGAATCCCGAAAGTAGTAAGTGCATTCTGTGAATACCAAATAGTAGTAAGTTTAGGATTTAGTCTTAAGTTCATTCTGTGAATCGGGCCCACAGGCTCTGCAATGACAGGGCTGAGTCATGTTTAAAGGGCTACTTAGGTGAGTGGCACAACCAGTTCTGCAGGCCCACTAGTAGAATTCAATATACAGACCCTGTGTGCACGTAGTACCACTTTACTAGGGATTTATAAGTAAACAAAATATGCCAATTGAGTAATAGTCAATTCAACCAAGTTTCAAGGAGAGAGCACAAGCACTTTAGCACTGGTTAGCAGTAGTAAAGGGCACAGAGTCCAAAGGTCAACAAAACTGAATTCAGCAAAAAGTAGACGAGGAAGGCAAAAAGTTTGGGGTAGATCCTGCAGAAAGGGCCATTTCCAACAACCATCATATATTTCAATCCAAAATTAGATTTAATTTATTAATTAGATGCCCTAACAAAGCCTACTGCCCAGATTAACCAAGCACGGACTGAGAGAGAGCCATCAAAGCAGGAAGATTTCAAACAGCTGTAAAAAGTGCTTGTGAAAATATTATAGTATACAAAAAAGTGATGGATGGAATGCTGGAATTAATCTCAGTCACTGGTAATTGCTCTGCGGCATTCAAGTCCATTGTTATTTGGCACATCATATTACCTCAGTTTGTACCCAACCATATGCAGACCAGTCTTGACTCTGCTAGAGCAATCTAGCCGAACTGCCAGTCCAGGTCCTCCCTCGCCAGAACACAAGCAATCCAAGTCTTGTTTTGCCATTATTAGTCCCATTAGTTGAGTATAGATTGTCTCCAGTGCCAAAATTATCACAGGACCCACGTCTGGGCATACCTACCCTATTTGCGCCATTAAACTGAAGAATACAAAAAGTGATGGATGCAATTCAGAATTATTCTCAGTCATTGGTGATTCATTTGAACACTATGCCACCCGGCTACAATAAAATCAGTCTTTACCCTTTTCCAGTGGGAACAGTCCATCCCAAACTGCCAGGCCAGGTCATATCTGTTCCGGAACACAAGGATCCCAAGACCGGTTTTGTCCAATTAGAGCTCATCAGTCAGGTATAGCTTACACTTTGGTTCTAATGGCACAGTGAACCCTGAACCTACACCTGTGCATATCTGTTCTACTTAGGGCTTCACACTAAAGTACACACAAAAGTGATGGATGGAATGCTTGAAATAATCTTAGCCACTAGTAATTGGTTGGCAGCCCATCTAAGTTCATTGTTATTTTGCATAAATTGCTACCTCAGTTTGGACCTTGCCAGCAAATATGCAAGTAGACATGGTTCACCACAATTGTGAAGTATCGGGTCATCTTGCACAAATGGCAAATACACTTATGGGAATACAGAGAGCTAATGTAGTTGCATTTCACACACAGTGAAACAATATTGTGGGAAAAAATATTGTACACAGGAATATTGTGTCAAAAATATAATTTCCCACAATATAGTGTCCCTATACTTATAATGGAAAAGACAATATATTTAGAAATATACATTGTTGACTGTAATATTGTCCAAAAGCAGGAAAAATATTATTTTTCTAATATACAAAGTTTAAATTGGTAAACGTTAAATATAATGCATAAAATAATGTCAAGCAAAATAATTCCACGAATTATGTAATATTATATATAAACTAAAAAAATATGTTTTTCCTTTTGCAGACCAATTGCCCGTTCACCATTATAAAACTCTGACACTCCCATTAATCTATCATACATACATCACAACGATCATCAATAAGCAGAGGGGACATATCAATATGTATACTCTTTTATATATTATATTACTGATCATAAATATTACTCTATGAATCAATCTCATTCATTCAGATTATTTCGCAAAATGTCTGCATCCCAAAGAGTTTACCCAGACTCACTTTTAATTAATAGTAAGAGTCTTTCTGTAGAAAGGTTTTGTATTGTACCTTTCATCTCATGGCTAACCAATGTAGCCATGCCTCTCAAAAATTAGTTAAGAGTCCTGTTTCTCTCTAGACTCAGATTATTTTAGAGGTATTTATTATTATCATTCCATTAGATCATTGTCTGTATTAGTATGTTACACATACCTCAAATGAAAGAAATGTCTTCCTGTCCCTTTGGTTGTTTAGTTATATCCTCACTTATTTAGAGTTATTGTGATTTCTCTTCTCTCTAAAGCGAAACAATACTATTAGCTGTTGCTAGTTAGGATGCATCATTACAGATCAGAGGAGCCAAATTAATATACTTACTCTATGTATGATAGAGAACTTTTATCTTGCTACATCTGAGTATTCCTTGACCTTCATAGTAGTTTCCAACAGAATGTTATCTCTCCTTCTCCTTTATTTGAATTTACTGTCAGACCTATATAGAAATTAAAAAGATATTTCTACATGGTCCGAAAATATTCATAGTTAGTTCACATCTCTCAACTGTCACAGATATCCTTACCTCAATTTTCAAAGTTGGGGTGTGGTCTGTGCAAAAGCCTTGTTGTTACTCTAGTTCTGGTATAAAAAAGACCACATATTCACTTGATTCAAAGTTTTTTGTTTCACATGGTACAGGGGATCTTTATACATATATTCCCTCTCAATACATGAAAAGTATAAAGACACTATACAGACTTTAAATCACTGAACACTATTGGGACGTTTCCGATGTCGGGCGGAATTGTTTCCGCCTGGCACCTTCTTCGGGCAGCGGTAATTAGGATGCAACTAAACACTGGTCAGTCGCATTTAAACCTGCCATAATACATGCTCCCATACGGAAATGGGAGGTGCTGTTCATCCCTGCACCCCGTGGCAGGCACCTCAAGGTGCCTGCCACAGGTGCAGAGATCAACTGGGGTACCATAGTTGCCCCCTCAGCCCCCAACCAGAGGCTGCATGCACAAGGGGCCCTGCTGGGAGTCCCCAAACATGCTTTCCGACATGGTTTCCATGTTGGACAGGCCGACATGGAAACCATTATATGTTAAGAGGTATGCCCTAGAGTTAATTTGTAGGTCTGGGAGCAAGGGGGAAAAACACAAAAATATAAGAAGGGCTCCCACCCGACCTATATGCTTTCTCTGTAAGCTCACTCTGTAAGCTCACTAGAGCTCTATGGGCTGGCCATTACCTGACATGACAAGTCACTAAACTGATTGTGTTTTTTTTGGTAATTTTATTATGTTTTTACACTCATTCATATATTTATAATTTCTGTAATTGTACAAAAGTTAAAAGCATGTTTATAAAGCCACAAGAAATTTATTAGTGCAAATATACAACGATTCCACTTAGTGATACATGTCACAATTATTTTAGTAAATTGTCACAGTTGTGTATTTGATTGAGGGGTCGTATTAAATGTTTCAATATACATGTACTTTCTTCAAACTGTGACAATGCACTAAAATATTTGTGACATGCATCTCCCAGTGGATAATTGTATATTTTCACTAATGAATTTCTTGTGGCTTTATAAACATGCTTTTAATTTTTGTACAATCAGAGAAATTTAAGGAAATGAATGAGTGTAAAAACATAATTAAATTACAAAATAAAAAAAACACAATCAGTTGTATGACATGTCACGTCCAGTGATGGCAGCCCATAGAGCTCTAATGAGCCTACACAGAAAGCATATAGGTTGTTTGGGAGCCCTTCTTATATTTTTGAGACATGGGAACTATGCCAGAAACCGTGCATTATAATCCCAGGGTGTAAAGGCCCGCCCTTTGGCATAAATTGCTGGTTCCGGCTGGCAGACGGGCTACTTGATCCCGTAGGAAGCCAGCCGGAATGGCCGACCAGTTGCAATTCTGATTGGCTGCATCATTATCAGCCGGTCGGAATTAAAACAGACAATGGTAGTTGGAAAGCCTCCGACCTACTATCGTAATAGTCCCCTATATGTACACTATTGTATCACCCATATTCTTAAAACATGCAGATAGGTGCATCTCTCATAATCACATTTTAGTATGGAATGCTCCCAGCACTAGCGATCTATGAAATATACAGCTAACTCAGTCAGAGCGTACGCTATTACTTCTTCTAACTGTAAACAGGTGTAAAGCAAATTTGCTGGACATACATCAATATATGTTGCCGAAATATTGAGTTCTAACTCTGCACAATGCAACGGACTGTCCATGTTCAGACTGCCGATTTTACATAATCTCCTCCTCAAAGCAAAAGTTTTAAAATTGTTTTTTGAAAATGTTCAAACAACCACAACTTCTCACATGTGGTTGCAATTCATTAATCCCCAAATTTAAAGCCATGTAAAATGTCTTACAATCAGTACCACAAGTGAGTCATCTACTCGCGTATTTCTTTTTTTCTCCTAGACCTTAAAACTCCTGTCTTTGTGACCAGGTTTTGGGCATCATGAAAAGGACACCAACCTGACAGCCCCTCATTTTATATCATTGTTGTGCAAAGAGAGTTTCAGCGTGGTTCGGCTAGCGAGGGCTGAGAAAAGGAGGGGGGGGTTAAAAAAAAGTGTGTTCCCATGTTAATTCCTATAAGAGTTTTGAACACAACTACAGCCCAAACCACTAGATGGAATTTCACCAAATTTGGCAGAAAGGTATATTTTGAACGCAGATCACACCATCAGTTATGTGATTTAAATCTAGATAGTAGTTGTTGATAAACTAAAGGAAATCCAGATTTGTATATCTGTGTCTACTAAGCCTTCGTGATTAATAATGAGCTCATGCAGACATCTGCAGAGCTTTGATTAGCTGCCAACACTTCAGCCAGGAAGTGTTGATAGCCATCTTAGGACATGGCTTCAGCCGAGTCCCCCAAATAATGCAGGAAAAAATAAAAGAGTACGAATACCCTAATCCTGAAGCCTTGGTCCTGGTGTCCCAGCAGGACCCTGCCAGGCCAAAAAAGCATTTATTTTTAAAATATTGGCATGAAATCTCAAATTTTGTAAAGTCGTGCTAACATAAAAGTAATGCAAATGTTGACTTCCATGCTTGTTTTGAACAGGGGCGCCAGGGGCACCAGGTCCCGGGGGCATGGATCGGTTTATTAAAAAATGGAGGGGGGCTCATTGGGCCCCCCTCCAAGGGCTTACTTTGTCCCGGGAAACACCATGTCACTACGGATTATGTTAATAATCAGAGGACTCATGGACCCCTGGGGACCACCACCACTCCTGAACTATTAATAAAAATATAGAGCAAGGGGATGCGTGGACTCCCCTGGGGACCACCAGCCTACCTCCTAGGGGTTATATTTTGGAAAGATGCAGGGGGCCTTGTGGACCCCCCGGGCCCTGGGGATCACCAAGTCCCTAGGGCTATACTTAAATAAATATATTGGGGGCCGCATGGACCCCCTTGGTCCCGGGAACCACCACCTCCCTGGAGCTATGATTGAATACAGAAATGGGGGGCCAGGTGGAGCCCCCTGGGTCCCAGGGAACAATACCTCCCAGGGGCCAATACATTTTTTAAAGGAGGGAGGGGACTGCGAGGCCTCCCTCCCGGGCAGTACACCGCCCCTATGACCACCACTTCCTCTGGCCGGTCCATATGTGGTAGTTTAGCAATAATTAGGTTAAGCATTAGCAGAAGACATTCGGTTTTTCGAGACTATCTTGTCCGTTTTACGGAATCCATTTTTTATTTCTGTCGGCCATTTTGTATGCCAAGTGCTTTGTCCTACCTTTCTTTCAACTGCTCTTGAAATCTGCCTAGAGACAAGATTTGTTTAGTCTCCTCTACTTCGCACATGCTCAGAAGAGCATACAGCTGTCTCCAACTTGTAACTGTCAAGATGTGCCCACCAAAATTAGCTAACTGTCAGCCCTCCCCACTTGTTGCTAGCACACTCTCTGTATGACTTCATAGGTGTCTGAAACCAGTACTCTGTACCTTGTACCGCCTTCATTTCAGCCCCTCTGTGGGTATAAAAGGACCGAGCTCCTTCTAGTCAGTGTGCTACCTCATACTATACCGAAGGGTGTTGTGTGAATGTAGTTCCACCTCATGAGGTTTAATAAACTCTGTCTTTTCTATTCCAGTTTCTGTGCCAACGTCTTGCTATTGGTCTGAGGACTCTGTGTAGAGAAGGGCGAATCCCTTGCACTAGTAGGCCTGGCTGAGGCTTGCTACCACAAATTGGTGTGTCCAACGTGGGGCTCATCGGCGACTCGGATGCCCGAAGGACTGGTCGAGACGAAGGATTGGAATCTCGCTTTGGACGTGATCACTGCCGGAAGAGACCCGAGTCTTGGCATCCACAGCATTTTCCCTTTCTTTCTAATCTGACCATCCAGGTGGCGCCGGTCCTCGACTGAGATCTCTTCTGTTGATTCGCCGTGCAGTGACCGTTTGGTGGATTTGAGAACTTGGCAGTAGGAACCTGGACACCATTTGATTGGTAAGAACCGTTTTGCGGCACTTGTTGTAAGATTGACGCCTTGGATTGGTAAGGTAGATTTAGAAACACTTACTGTGGCATATGTATATGGAATTGGCCAAATATTGAGTTAGTCCTATGAATATGGAAATTATATATGTATTGCAATACATATAGGCAGGTAATGAGGAGATTTTTCTCTACTTCTAAGAAAATTTGAACGGTGCAACGTACGAAGAGTACTTTAAGCGCTACTTTGACTATAATACTGCATATTTTGCACTATTTTCGGCATGCCTGTTTCCAGCACACTTCGTAAGATGTGTTGCTTTTGTAGTGGTACCAATTTGAGAATAGATGAAGCACACCCGCCCCCCCCCCCGGAGGGGATGCCTAATAGGGACTTGTATGTTAAATATGGTACTTCAGCCATAATGTACAGCACGTTGTGGAACAAATATACCCGTAAGGATCCTGAGCTGCGTCGGCCTATGCATGGGTCATTTGATTTGCGAAAGATTCAGTATGTGGAGCAACGGATGCTTAAGCGAAAGGCTAGGCAAGACATGTTTGACTGTGTGCGAAAGTGGGAGGAAGAAGTGCGTGAGCGAATGAAGCGTGAACAGGCCTTGATTGAAAAAGAACAGCGTAAAAGTGTGCATGCGAACGCATTAGAAATGGGAAAAAAAGAAATTAAAGAAATTAAAGAAAGGGAAGATAGGGAGCGTCAGTTACTGGTAAATGGCCAATATGCTATTCGTAGGCTTCTTTATCCTATTCTTAATAAACCCCAAGATGATTCTCTCTTATTAGATCATTGTCCACCTCCATATACTCTTCCCTCTGTTCCTGATGAGTCAGATGAGGACTCTCCTATGGATCAGGATAAAGCTCGAGACACTCGCTCAATGTTAAATACCGAACGTTCCTCTCAGATTAGATCTGCGGCGCGTAAAGCCAATCGTAGTACTAATACTGCTTCTGAAATTTTAGATACTATTCAGAATTGGTCGGAAAGGGAACAAAAATATTTCACCGAGATATTTGCTGGAGAGGTTCTTAAGCGATTTAGGAAATATTCGGTGGAAGTAGAGCCAGATGATATAGCAGCGGATTGTAAGCAATTACGTAAAAGTTCTTTTGTTTTCTCCCAGGTGCCTGACACAATCAGACGCTTGGTTAAACTACGTGATGAAGCAGTCCATTTGCGGGAGGAGAGAAAGGCAGCAGACGAAGCTGCAAAAACATCTCGAAGCAACATGGCACGAGCTCCGACGCTCGAAACAGATAAGACTGTTGTAAATGTGAAACCTATGCGGGAAGCTGCACCTTTATATGTTCCTCCTAAAGGAACAGGCAACACTGATAGGACTTCTGTCGACGCGAAAGGGTACTTTATTTATAATTGGGTTTACACTCCTTGGAATAGAGCAGATTTCATGGCTCTTAAAAATGCATTGCCTGATCCACGAAAGAATCCGACAGCTTTTTATGAAGAAATTGATGGTGCCATTAGCTCTTGTACTATGACTTTGTCTGACATTGATTTGTTTTTTGGTTTAATATTACCGCCTGATATGTGGAGAACTGTGCATAAAGTTGACGATCGTGCAGTATTTGGAGCATTGTGGTCAGATATAGAACAATAAGATAAAGATAGCGAACCTGCACAAAAACTGTGTCAGCGAATTGTTCGATCTTCCAGCAGCTATATTGGTTAAATTAAAGACGATTATTCCCCCTAAAAAGATAGATTGGACTATGTTAGCGTCTTGCAAGCAAAAAGTAGATGAATCAGTTTCAGATTTTTTCACCCGCTTTGAAGAAGCATTCCACGATTTTAGTGGCCAGTCATTGACAGATGACACGGGTAGGCATCTGTTTGTCGATAAATATGTCACAAACCTTTTGCCAGAAATAGCTAGTCGCCTAAAGGCCAGCAAAAGTTCATGAACTACCTCCTCTCCGGTTTCTCTCCTAACTATGGCTCAGTATTATGAACGACAAGAATTAGAAGCGAAAAGTAAGGAGGATAAAAAATCTAAAGAGTTAAAAACAAAGGTTATGATGGCTCAAGCTTATGGCCCACCTTCTAGAGGTAATAATAGAGGTGAACGTGGATCTTATGGTTCGTCTTTTCCTCCCTATCCTCATGTAGATTTGTCTGTTTATCAGTGTGCATACTGCAGACAATTCGGACATTGGATTTCTAATTGTCCAGTGCTACGTGCTCAGCAGGGTTCACGTGGTCGGGGACAAATGAGAAATCGTTCAGGATATTCAGGGCCTAGAGGAAACACAAATGATTGTGCTAGGTTTGATGCTAATACACGTGGACAAGAGGGGGCTAATACTTTTGACAGACGGAATCAATATCAAATGTCTGACTATGAGCCGTCTAATTTGCAAGATTCTGCTTATGCATAGGATTGCCTAGGATGGGGTAAGGAATCAGTTGAAGTTCCAGTAGATCAGAAGGGTCCCTATGTTACAGCACATGTTTTGGGTTCTACTGATCAGTTTTTGGTTGATACAGGAGCTACTCGTAGCGCCTTGTCTAAACACTTGATTCCTAGGGCTCCCCTGTCTGACTTAACTATTACATCGATAGGTTTCGATGGAACATCCACCCTTCGCCCATTATCACAAGCACTTGCACTCTATGTTGATAAGTTTACTGCTCCATGTCCATTTTTGCTTTCTCCAAATACACCAGACAATATTGTGGGACTTGACATGCTCAAATATTTTAGTGCCATGATACGATGCTCTCCGGAAGGAGTACGGGTTATTTTAAATGACAATCACCCCATGATTGAGAGATCCTGTATTGTTAAAGAGGATATTGTAATAGCTTCACTCCTTAGTACTTTGTGGGCTACTTCAGACACTGACGTAGGGCAAATGATCATTCCACCAGTACATATTAGTGTCAAGGAGGGTGCTATACTGCCGAGATTGCCTCAGTATAAAGTTTCTCGAGAAGGAGAAGAAGCACTTACACGTATTGTGCAAGGTCTGATTGAAGTGGGGGTGGTGGAAGAAGTTCCTTATAATGTTTGCAATAGTCCGATTCTTCTCATTTTGAAAAAAGATGCAGACACTAAGATTTATAGATTTATCATTGATTTGAGAGAGGTCAACAAGATTGTAGTACCACGGTATCCTGTAGTATCTGACATAACAACACTGCTTACCTTGGTCCCTCCAACTGCAACTACATTTTCAGTAGTGGATCTGAAGAACCCTTTCTTCTCGATTCCTATTCATCCTGATAGCCGATATTTGTTCGGTTTCACTTTGAATAATAGATCATATAGATTTTGTAGAGTTCCTCAAGGGTACACTGAGAGTCCGAGTATCTATATTCAAGCCTTAAAAAGACAACTTGATTCTTTTATTTTGCCTGAAGGAGTGGCTCTCATACAATATGTTGATGACATCTTGTTTGCAGATGATGCACCTGAGCAGTGTGAAAAATGTACTTTGTCCTTACTTTCTTTTCTTGCGACACATCACCATAAAGCATCACGAAAGAAATTGCAATATTGTAGACCGAAGGTAACCTATATAGGTCATCGTCTGTCTAAGGAGGGACATGCACTGACATCATATCGCATTCAAGCAATTTTAGACACTCCAGTACCTTCCACGCAGAAAGATGTTCGTGCATTCATTGGGTTACCTTCATTTTGTAGGCAATAGATATTGGGTTTTTCAACCATTGTTAAACCATTGCTAGCACTTTTGACTAAGAACACTCTGATTCCTCTTCCTTGGACAGATGAATGTCAAAATTAAACAAGCTCTTTGCTCTGCACCAGTGTTAGGTACACCAGATTATGCGAAGGCCTTTACACTCTATGTACACAAGAAAGATGGATGTGCATTGTCAGTTTTAGTACAGACACACGGTGACAAGCAGCGTCCCTGTGCATATTTTTCTGCAGTTCTTGATCCTGTTGCTCGTGCGTTGCCTGGATGTTTCCGTTCAGTCGCAGCGACAGCCGTGTCTATACGTCAGAGTGAAGGGATAGTTTTGTCACACAAACTGTTGGTGCTAGTACCCCGTACAGTAAATGCCCTTTTGAATCAGACTAAAACTCAGCATTTAACTAGTGCTTGCTTGACAGGATACATATTGACACCGTTAGCACCCCATATTACATTGAAGAGGTGTGCTACACTAAACCAAGCCACTTTGTTGCCATATCCTGTGACTCAGTCTCAGTCAAAGGAGCCTCATGATTGTACATTCCTTACTGAGGAACAGACAAAGGGTCGCATTGATTTGCAGGATACGCCCCTTCCAGATGTCGATGGGGAGCTGTGGGTTAATGGGTCTTGTTTGAAGTTACCAGATGGCACAACCTCAGCCGCATACGCAATCATGACACTTGAAACAGTAGTGGAAACATCTCGCATACCACAGAAGTCGGCTCAAGCAGCTGAACTAATAGCTTTGACACGAGCGTGTGACTTTGGAATGACTTATGTGTGAACATTTACACGGATAGCCGCTATGCTTTTGGAGTGGTTCATGATTTTGGCCTACTTTAGAAGGAAAGAGGCTTTCTTACATCCCACGGGATGCAGATAATGCATGGAGAATTAGTACATAATCTCTTGACTGCACTTATCTATTCGAAGAAAGTTGCCATTATGAAGTGTAGCGCACACAAGAAGATTACTGACAAAATAGGACAAGGAAATGCCTTTGCAGATCGTGTAGCTCGCGAAACTGCAATACAGCGAAGCACTACACCTATGTACGTAGTAAAGTCACAAGCTGAGAGTTGACATGATGCTAGAGAGGAAGTTTTGGATATACAGAGATCTGCCTCTGTGGAAGAACTTGAACAGTGGTCCAAAGATGGAATATTGTACGATGAGGGTTGTTGGCGTAACAAAGATATGAACAAGTGGAAATTGCCTGCAGCCTATTTACAACCTATGGTTCAAATGGCACATGGGCTGGCACATGTTGGAGCTCTAGCAATAACTACATTGCTTACACAAGTCTGGGAGCATCCTGAAATTGCCAGCACAGCTAAAAGAGTGGTACAGGCCTTTTTGATCTGTTGGAAGTACAATCCTGGAAAAGGGACACAAACTCCTATAGGAGGGTTTGCTACACCAACCGCACCTTTTGAAGTTTTGCAGATGGATTACATCCAACTTGAACGCTGAAATAATCTAAAATATGTCCTAGTGGTGGTATGTGCCTTCAGTAAATGGATAGAGGCGGACCCTACAAAGGATAATACTGCTCTTACCACAGCAAAGGTGCTTCTGAAGGAATTCTTCCCTAGATATGGTGTTTGTAAAACTTTATGGCGTGACAACGGACCCCATTTTATTGGGCAAGTTGTTGATTATGTCCTGAAAGGATTAGGGATAAAACAGAAATTCCATGCAGTCTTCCACCCACAATCAGCAGGATTGGTGGAAAGGTATAATGCTACCTTAAAATTGAAGCTGGCGAAAATACTGGCTTCCACGTCCCTAAAGTGGCCAGATGCATTGCCTTTGGCACTGTTGTCCATAAGATCAGTACCACACTCACGATCAGGTCTCACACCGTATGAGGTGGTATTTGGAAGACCGAAGA